>NC_137196.1:4913301-5460801 GCF_960531495.2 Zeus faber | reverse complement strand
GCTGGCGAGCTAGCGGTGCTGTTGCCAGACTCAATCCGCGCAAAAAAGCTGTTCAGTTCGTTGGTTAGGGAGGCGTCCACACTCGTCCTGGGGAGGAGCTGCTGTTGTAGTCCATAATAGTCCGCAGCCCCTGCCACAAGCGTCTGGTGTCCCGTTTCTCCATCTGTCGCTCCACTCTGTCCCTATAATATTTGGTAATTAGCAAAGCGAATTACAAAGTCAATTAAGTAAATTAAATTAGGTAAATTATGTGGCTGTATTTTTGGATTTTCCGATTATTTTCAGAATAAATCCACCTGCAAGAAGCCTACTAGACATCTGTAGATGTTCCGAAGAAAAGTGATCTGTGGCTGTTAATGGACATCAAGAAGTTGTCCTGGTTACGTTGTTGAGAAGACTCCTTCCATCTCCAATTATCTGGCTTCAGTCCAACTTCCTTATTTCTCCCCCTCCACAGATGGATAGATGATGGATTGTTGGTTGATTTACTAAAATAACAGCTCATGTTTCTTCTCCTTCCTCTCCCCTCTCCAGGGCCAATGACTCAGGCCTGCTCACCCACAAAGAGAGCCTCCCGGTCCGATCTCTGTTCCTGGGTGATGTCCGGAGGCCCGGCTCAGAGGCCGCCTACCAGGTGGGGCTGCTCCGTTGTCACGGAGACAGTAAGTCCTCTTCATCATCACAATCATCTTCATCATCTTTATCATGATCCTAATCAGACATGAATCAGTGAGTTTTAGTCAAGAAAGCATATTTTAACGCAAACCAGCAAATTATATGTGATGAACCACATGCTGACGTGACGCAATTCGGGGCAGCTTACTTTTGGCTAGTCGCGAAAAACATCGGAAATTCCTTTTTTCATCCAAAATGTCGTCCAGATTATAGCAGATTTATGTTCCTCAAGTTGTTTGCTATCTCTCAACGTATTTTCAAAACTGAGTTTGGTTTCAAAATATTAACATACATTTTTAAAAGTGGAGGCTACATCAGCCACCAGCATTTGACAGGTGAAAACAGTCACTCAGCAACTTGCAAAACGGTGCAAGTTCCAGTGCAGTACAGCTCGATGCAGTTTTGATAAGGTTAAGCTGACATCGCTTCCGTAAGCAATGCTTTAACTCAACAACAAGAATCTTTATTTGTCACACCACACTCCAACACATATACACACATGCTTTTTGGATGGTGGCCAGTGAAATGTGGCCTCTGCATTGCACCCATCTGGGCTTGTCCTTCCTCTGGGGTGCAGCCAGGAGCAGTGGGCAGCATCTGGCAACATGCCCAGGGATCTGGTCCCAAATGTCCATCACTGGTCAGATGATGATGTGTGCATGTTTTTGGTGGGGGTCCGTACTGATGTTAGATGGAGGAAATCCCATGTGCGCACAGGGAGAACATGCCAACTCCTCACAGAAAGGCTCCTTTTTGGGAGATACCCTGCCAGAGCACAGTGCCAGCAGTTCCCAGGTGGGAATCGAACCCATGGCCTTTTTGCAGTGAGGCAGCAGTGCAATGCACTGTGCCACAGATGTGACCCACAACAAATGTGACCCACTGCAGATTTGAGGTGCTTTTGGTGACGTTTGACTTTTTTTTACGTCATTTGAAAGTGGAGAATCAAAGCTTCAAAACAATGTGTCACTTGTATGAATCAATCAAATATTTTTAAACTATGACTTGTTAATGACGAGGGTGCGGCAAACTGTGTTTCTGAGATAATCACCCTTAAATGTTTTCCCACACACTTCCTCCTTATATAGCCAAGATGTTCCTTTCTCCTAGTTCATGCCCTGTCCCTTTCAGTGTGATGAACCAATCACAGTCTTGTGGGATGTGGGATGCATCCCAGGGAACCAATCACGGTATTTGGGATGCGCCTATTTTTCAGGGAATTCTTCACGGTTCCTGGAATACTTGTGTAATACATATATGGGCAAGTCTGGGCATGTTGAGCCCTAAACCTCTGTTTTACTGGTGTCTTGCCTGGGCATGTTTGGGAAAGTTTCTGCAGGTGAATGAGTTCTTCTGATCTTCACATGACACCAGTATTTTTGGGGTTTCATTTTTTAAAAAGGTTTTTTAATACGTACAACTTGAATATTACGTTATGGATTTCTGGCTTCGAACAACATGTAATCCGGTTTCTTGTCATGTGGGGGTTAATAATTAACCACCATAATAGCTTCCAAAATATTTGCTTGATTCCTACAAGTGATACCTTGTTTTGAAGCTCTGATTCTACCCTTTCTTATTGTGTGAATAGAAGTCAAATTTAGAAATGTGACCCTTAAGTGTGTAATGGGTCATGTATTCGCATATGTATGAGCATTTAAATGAAGTTCAAAAACAGTTTGAATTATGGGATCTTTAGATCTTTAGATTTTCTTATTCTTCTTATAGATCTCCCCACCTAAAGAAGTTCTAATCAACCATCATATGCACTAACGATGAACATTATTCCTTTCATCTTGTTTATAATCATATTGCAAAGCATTTTACAGTAACAGTCATTTTCTTTCATGCTTTAATCAAGCAACTACACAACAAGGAATAAAATACAATTTAGTCTGATGAATGAGCTTGTATCTGGTAATTTATCTGGAATCCTTCCTTTGTCGTAGCCTAATTAGTTCAAAAGGTGCCACCCTTGTTCGACACAATTTTCTGTTAAAATATTTTCTCATTGTTTTGCCAGAGAACTTCTGGAACGCGGCGTTTTTTGACAAGGAGACCTCGTACCTCCACTTCCCAACATTCCATGCCAAGCTCAGCGCCGATATCTTCTTCCTGTTCAAGACCACGGCCTCGTCCGGGATTTTCCTGGAGAACCTGGGCATCAAGGATTTCATCCGCATAGAGCTGAGCTGTGAGTCAGAGCTGCTGAGAAAGTATCCAACAACCGGAATCCAAATATCAAGATATCCAATATCAATCCATCCAGGAAATCCAAATTACACTGTGAGATCCTCCTGTAGACACACACTCCAACCCTACATACCCTACACACACTCCAACTCTCCCAGTTCTTTCAATTCAGGAGGAATTTCCAAATGTTTTGTTTGTTTCTCACAACCTGATGGTAAAGCTGATGGTAGCTCGATCAATAAAGGAAAACCAATTTAGGGTCAATATCCAAGTCAATACACTCAATCAGCACACTATTATATCTGTTTGGGGGTCATTGCAGCTGAAAATGCATTAACTGTTGGCTTATAACTTGAAAAAATGACAAAAATGACTTTAATGTCAAGATTCAAGAGGTTTATTCGTCACATACATATACGTACTTTCATACATATATGCAGTGAAATGTAATAGTGCTCGGAATTAGAAGTGTGGCTTTGAAAAACCTCCCTTTTTGTGAGGTGTTAAGATAGTTGGCAAATCAACAATAAGAAGATTTTTTAAATGCTTTGGACAATGTTTTGGACATTGAACCAATGCAAAACCAGTAATCATAATAAAATGTTTAAATAAAACACAAGCAGATCAGTGTGGCAGATAGTGACTGTTGACTGTCAGTTTCAAAACTTTGTTACAAGAGGAGATTCTAATGTCAGGTGTGAATGTAACTGGAAGAAGGCCTTAGAGATTGAATCTAGAAAGCACTAAGCAAGAACCTAGTGGTTAGCTTATTTATTTGGCTTTACCTCGGCTGTAAGTAAATCCTGCATGTTGAGGATTATGTCTAAAATAAACTCAGCTGTAAATAAAATCTTCATATTGAAGATTACACCTTGGTCAGAACCACAGGGTCAGACCTTCTCTACCTGTTCTGATTCCTAAAATGTCGTGGAATTGTTGTTCACAATAATTATTGTGCACGTGCAAGATAATTATAACAGAGCAGACATTCACAGCCTCTATAAATATATGTATAAAAAAAATACAATATAGGCTAGATAGAGACATAATGGAGAATAACACGATGCAGGAAATATTTGGAGAATAACAGGAAACACACATGCAGGCAAGATGTGAGCATAGGTTAATATAAACAAAGCATATGAGTAAACAGCTCCACAAGTTACAAGAGGCAAGAGGCAATCTCCTTATATGTAAATATAAGGAGGAAAATGATTATTTTTTTGGTTATATAAAGCACATCAAACATCAATAATAAAAAACAGAGCATCAATCATTGGATTTTTCCATCACACTCCTCCCTTTTGTTCCTAATCAAAGACCTCTTAAAGAAAATGCAATAATAAAAAGTTAAAATAAACATAATAATGACAACCACAAAAGATACATCGTGGAACATGATGAGACACCAACATCATCTTTTGGGTGTGGTATAGGTGTGAGTATGGTGCGTGTGAGTGCGGTGCGGAAGTGGCTGTTATTTAAGTCCCACCGTGGGACTGTGTTCCAGGGTTGAGCGATCAGCAGGACGATGGCAATGGTGATGAGGAAGGTGAATATACAGACGTGAGCGATCTTCTCCTGTTAGTGGGGCATCTTCGTTATGGCATCATAACATTAAATGCATACTCTGTACATCCCATTAGTCATCAGCCATCAGCCACCCTGTTACTACTTTAATAAACAAACTTCCAATCTCGGTGAGAATACAAGTACAGATTAAGAAAAGTTCCCAGGAAGTCTGGCAGATTCTCAAAAGAAGTCACAACCGAGTATGCCACAAGTGGGTCACCACTCTGTGACCTTTGTGCAGACCGGTCCACAAAGAGTTCCATATCATAATTTACAAGAGCTTCAGTAGCAAAATCTGGGCGAGGCGAAGCCACAATGGCTATCATAGCCAAGTAGTCTTGTGGATCTCCATCATCAGCAGTGGGGAGAAGAGTAGCGGGATTAAGAATGGTGCATTGCTTCAAAGGTACATGAGCAGGGAAATGCTGATTCAGATGCTGGAGAGAAAGGAACCGTTTTGCTCTGTAGCAGGGTGGAGGCTACAGCATGTGGTACTAAAACAATGAACGGACGGTAGGCCACAAGAGAGGCAGATGCGGCTACTGTCATAGATGCAGCACTCACTGCACGCGTATATGCAGGCAACCCACTCGCCAAAGTATCAAGTTTTTGAGAATAATATGCAACAAGATGTAATTTATCTCCATGAGGTTGTAGAAACACAGCTGACATGTAACCATCTTTCTCATCCAGAGTTAAAGTAAAAGGGTGTGTCATATCCAGCAAACCCAAACATCAAGCTTGCAAGAGCTTGTTTAAGAGCAACAAAACTTTCTGTCTCAGGCGTTCATTCAACCGTATCTGATGAAGATAAGCCCTTCCCATAACCACTTTTTTTCAAAGTTGTTTTGGTGTATCTAAAATGGCGGCAACTATACTGTTGCGCAGGGTGTGAACCTGTGATGAAATGTCATTACCCAAATAATGTCTTTTGTACGAGCTTTGTGTCCATTTTGAGCAAAGTATTTCAGGAAGGCTTGTGTATCGGTAACACATGACTCCTTGTTTGGTAAAAAAAATCGGTAAATCATCAACAAATTGGATGAATGTGCTTCCATTCATGAATTCGAGCTAGCTAAATTGTCTCCTAATTCGAGAACTGCTAAATACCAAATAAAAGCTAAAAAATACTAAATGCTAAAGAAAGCCTTTTCAAGGTCAATAACAGTAAAACAATTTTGATTTACCTGGGACTTGAGACAAAATGGTAGTGGGATTAGGAACAAAAGGTGCTCTGTGATGAAAGGCGTCAATTCACAGCCCACAAATCTTGAACAAAACACCACGAGACTCGCCACTCACAGGACGTCTGCATTCTTAACAGACAGCATTGGTGTATTGTATGGAGATGGGGGACAGGGTACAACAATGTCTGCTCCTCAGTGCGAATCAAATACTCGGCTAATTCCTAACATGGCATCTGGTCGCATTCTCTTTCCTGATAACAATTCACATTCAGAATTTTCCCGAAACCATTTCTTTCCAAAATCTTAAACCTGTTCTTCATCACTAATTCTGGCAGTACAATAAAATCCTGAGGGGTCCACAAAATCTCTGCTGTGCTTCCACAATTCCTTAGTTTTTCTTACTAATATATTACCGATAGAATGTGGACCGCTGTAAATCCCATGCATAGTAAGAACCTGGTTCTTCTGGGCTGCATGCTACATGAACTGTCGTAGCTAACCAAAGCTCCAGACTTGGGTCCAGTAAAAAACTGGGTCTCGGCTCAGCACTCTTATCTTATATATTGTCGTAAAAATACTTATGCCCAAGCCTGTGAATTCTGGTGGTCAAAAAGAGTCAGGTCGAGGCCAATTCATTATTGCAGTCAAAAAGATTCAAGCCGAGGCTTGTGAATAAGAAAGCCTGGATCTCGGCCCAGCTCTCATATTTTATTCTGACCTTCAAAACATGGAAGAAATCACTGGAACAGAACATAATCTGATGAGTACAAGTTTTATTGCGTATCGGATAAAAAACAGACACAATGACAAAACTCGGAGGAGGATTTGCAAAATCTGGCTGCTTTTCTTCCCTTCTTCTCCTAGCTTTATATTCTCTGCGAAGCGTTTGCTCATGTACATATCTCCCCTCTTTTTGTGTCAATAATCAGAAATCTGTTTTGAGCCATCTGTAGTCCTAATCCTTTGTTCACTTGTCCTCTGATGTCACTTCTCGGCCAGCCAATTGCAGCCTTCATAGCCGAACACCCTCCTTTCTTTTGGGAGAAGGCATAATTTTTCAAACCAGCTGGCTCCCAAATTAAACAAAAGTCTGGTTATTTTTTATTATTTTTTTTTTTTACCTGTGCTGTCAGCATGCTGGGCATACAACACAGAGTATTTTTATGCCATTGCATCCAGGAAAGAGTTAGTCTGTAAGTGGAGTTCAAGTTCTCAACCTGCAATGCAACTCTTTATTAATTCTTAAATCATCAAGAACTGCTGCAATAACTCTGTCCTGTGGATGACCTGTAGAATGACAAGAGCACAGTTTTTGGTTATAGAGAACCACCAACAACCCCCCTCTTTGGAGAACTATTAATAATGTTTGGGTCTATAAACAACTGATCACTACTCCAAGAGGGGGAGAATCACCACGGGTGAGACAAATAAACATAGAAACAAACAACGTTTACACAAAAACATGAACATTGGATGACAACATGTATTGAAAAATTAGGTCCAGGAAAACTGGAACTACAACTGGTCACGTGGCCTCTTCCTGTCATAATTATGGCATTAAATGAGGGAGGAAAGGAGAGGAATGCAACCAGGAGGGTGCTGGGGTGCAATCGAAGCAGGTGTGGTGGTGTGTGCGTGTGTGATGGGACCGCCTGTATGTGTGTGTGTGTGTGTGTGTGTGTGTGTGTGTGTGTGTGTGTGTGTGTGTGTGTAAAGATGTCCCCTGGTGAGTGTACATGACTTATCCCCATCGGTACTGGTGTAGAGGGCGAGCCGGCAGGACACCCATGCCCACCCACGTCCTGTACAAGGGGGAGGCCCACCCAACCGCAGCCAACCAGACCCGGCGTGAGTGCCAAGTGCCTATACACGTAGCAGCGTGTTCCCAGCACGGGGCACCTCAATGTTCTGTCCTCTGATCCATCGTTTCCCATTCGTTCTGTCCACAGATGTCCCTAGAGCCCCGACTCTGAGCCAATTATATATTTTTTAAATTGTTCATTACATTAGGTTAATTGTTGGTGTAATTTTTATTGTTTGTTGTTCATTCTCAATTTTTCTATATTTTAGTTCATCTTTCAGGTGATGGTATCGGTATTGTAACGACTGGATGGTTTATATGCACGTTTCCTCATCGAACCAGTATTACTGCTTTCCACCAGCCTTCCTGTTTCACGCGGCACGTGAGTGGCAGCCTGCCACATCGGGTGCACCGGGTGCTGTTGGCTGCAAACTATTTAAACGCCTTTCCTAGAGACCCGGACTTTGTTAGTGTCAGTATTGTTCTCACCTTAATGAATTTGGGACCTTGAATTGTCTCTGCTGGATCTGCTATCACATCCAGGCGACTCCATATGGTCAATTAATTCTCTTTTTTGTTGGGTTGGGTCTACGGATGTCTTATGGTCAGCCTCAGACCGCCGCTGTGCATGTAACCTGAACAGGAGGTCTCATCCTTGTCGCCAAATAATTGTTATGGATATTCCACTGTGAGTTGAGTGAGATAAATCCTTGATATCAGGAACAAATTTCATTTAGTTAGCAAGAATACAATTAATTTTACAAAATAGGAGAGCAATACAGTGATACACTCTGATACAGTGATTCAGTACTCTCTCTCCATACATTTGTCCAGAGGAGTTCTTATAAATACAAGAGTTGGGCGTGTCCTGTGACTGCTCCCCTAGTCTCATGATTCGTTCATTGTTTTGTGACTACACTCCGAGTTTAATGTTTCGTTTTTCAGTTACACGCTTTCACAGTTCACAATAGTTAATGTGCATGTGGAAGATAATTATAGCACTGCAAATTTGCACAGCTAGCTGTTTTTCATGTAATAACAGGATTGTGACATAATGAAGAATAACAGGATGCAGTAAATATATGGAAAATAACAGGAAACACACATGCAGGTGAAAATGTGAGCATAGGTTTATATGAACAAGCATGTGAGTAAATGGTTGTACAAGTGACAGAGCCAATCTCTTTATATGGAAATATCTCACCCTTAACTCCTGTGTCATCTGATGACTGATTTGATTGCGCAGACCAGAGACTGAGCTTCAAAGGTACTTTTGCTGTTTTGATGAAAAATATGGAGTTTGTGACAGGTATTAGTATTAGCTAGACAGTGTTGCAGGTGTCTTATTAAGGGACTGGAAAGGTGGTGGACTCGGATGCAATGGGACAAAGTTGGCCTTAAAAATTTAAGCTGTTCTTCTGATGGCACCAAGTGTGGGGTGAGAAGCAGGTTGGATAGAATAACCTAGAATTGTAAATAAGGCAGGTCAATTAAAATACTAGTCCCAGCTTTGTATATTCTCCATTGAGACTTGTCCAGGAATGCAGGGTTTCTCGGAACCCTTACTTGACAAGTTTACGCATTCCCTCCAGCTCCAAAGGAACAAGGAGTTGTACTTCCTGTCTTAACTATCACACCTTCCACTTCTATCATTTGTGATCTCCCTCTTGCTCTGGTGGAGCTGCGTGGGTTCCCATGCCAGCTGAACTGTTATGGGATCTATAGTGTGTTATGGGAACAGAGATATATCTTATATATATATTTTTAAATAAATTTTTTAAGTGGCACGGTGGCGCAGAAAACAACTATAAACAACAAATCATCATAACTTCTCCAAGAGGTTGTGTGGTGGGCGATGGTGTGGTTAGCAGCCACACCTGGATCTAGATGATTGGGATCAGGGTGACTGCAACACTTTAAAACCCCCATCCCCACACACACTCTAGATAGGAGCCCATGTCATGACATGTTCTATCTGCTCCTGGGCTAATTCCAGCTAGCCCACCCGCTACACCCCCCATCTTCTGTATCTCTGTGCCCGAGGGCTGTGAAAACGCCACTTGGATGGCGTGTGGTGGTGAAACTGCCACACTGGCACCTGTACAGCCACCAGCGGTTCAACGGGCGGTCCCAGCACCAACCCTCTCCCGAGTGGCGGCAGCAGCAGCATCTAGGGTGTCCGACGGAGGAGAAACAGGTGCAGCAACAACCACAGGTAATGGCTGGCAGCTAGCTTCTCTGCCCAGCAGCCAACGAAGGGACCATCCAGCAGCCCAGCAGCCAGGCCACTCCTCCAAGCAGCCCCCACGACAGCCAAGGCCGGCCACGCCTTCACCCGCCAACACAGCAGCTCGAGGTTCCACACTCCAGAAGAGGAGGGGAGTCTGCATTGTCGCTCTGGGGGAAAGAAGCTTTTTGGACATTTGTTTGTTTAAAGTATGGGAATCCTTTTTCTGAGTCAGCCAGGTAGTCTCCCCGGCCTCAGTTTGGTGTCAGGGGTATGTGGTGTGGGGATGGTGTGGTGAGCAGCCACACCTGATTTGGATCTAGATGATTGGGATCAGGTGGCTGCATACCTCTTGCTCGTTGGTTGGTCTAACGAGCAACAATTTAAAACTCCCATCCCCACACACACTTAGGATAGGAGCACACATCATGTCCTATCTGCTCCTGGGGTAATTCCAGCTAGTCCACTCTCTACAATAAACTGGTGTGTACAACCCCCCGTGTCTCTGTGCCGGACGGCCCTGAAAACTGCCACAGGGGATAATCACCACAGGTGAGATAGATAAACATAGAGACAAACAACAACATGTAATTGGAGAAACAAACATCGAAACATCAGAGGACAAGTATTTGACAAAACGTGATTAATTAAGTTGACAAAAGTTGGAACAGAAATTACGGCGCATGACCGCTTCCTGTGATAGCTATAACAGTAATGGAGAGAAAAGGAGAAGGATGTATTCAGGAGGGTTTTCGGGAGCGTGCTTGAAGCAAATGCTGGTAGAGTGTGTGTGTGTGTGTGTGTGTGTGTGTGTGTGTGTGTGTGTGTGTGTGTGTCCACCGGTGAATGCATGGTCCAGATTAGTTCTGTTGTATGAGGTCAGAACTATATCATAGTGCCTCCAAGCAGCGGAAAAGGTCTTGTAGCCACCCACGAGTTCCGCAGCCATATACACACCCCATGACCGTATGAAAGCTTTGAGCGCAGTCCACCACAACCACAGATCCCACAGACCCCCCATCCCACAGAGAAGCCGGTAGCCCACAGAGCAACACCAAGGCATGACCAGGAGGTGCACAAACCAGTCCCAGAGACCATGAAGTGATTCAAGATTCAAGATTCAAGATTCAAGATTTTTATTTGTCACATACATATACATACTTCCATACATATATGCAGTGAAATGTAATGCAACGCACCCATTGATAGCACACAATATGTCCTAGGAAAAAAATATAAAATAAAATATAATAAAAAGTAGAAAATTCCTTTCTAATAGACCGACTAACTGACTCCTAAAACGTAATACAGTAAGTGGAATACTTATAGAATAAGATAAAAATATATAGAATAAAATACAATAAAAATAAATTGAAATAAAATGGAATAGCTAGAAGGAATATGCCTATGTATATACAGATATGTGCATTTAAAGTGGCATGTGAATTAAAGTGGCGTGTGAATGTGAATAGTGTGAGGTAGTGTTAATTCAGCACAGTATACAACAGTACGGCGCAGCAATACGGCATCACGAACAACCCTGAACAGTGACACAGTATGCGGTACAGTATGCTACATACAGTACAGTAGGTAGTGGAGCCTAGTGCATGGCTCAGTTAGGACCCCTGGTGAGGTCAGCGTTGACAGTTCTAATGGCGTGCGGGAAAAAACTCTGTCTCAGTCTCTCTGTTCTCGCTGCGTGACTGCGGAGGCGCTTGCCTGACCGCAGCAGCTGAAACAGTCCGTTGTTGGGGTGATGAGGATCCTTCATGATCCTACGGGCTCTGCTACTACACCTCCTGGTGTATAACTCCTGCAAGGGGGGGAGGGTAGTTCCAGTGGTACGTTCAGCTGAACGCACCACCCTCTGCAGGGCCCGCCTGTCCTGGGCAGTACAGTTCCCAAACCAGGCAGTGATGTTGCCTGTCAGGATGCTCTCCACTGCTCCAGAGTAGAAGGACTTGAGGATCCTCACCGAGACCCGGAATTTCCTCAGCTGCCTGAGGTGGTAGAGACGCTGCCTCGCCTTTCTCACCAGAGTGTCTGTGTGAACAGTCCATGTTAAGTCCTCTGTGATGTGGACTCCCAGATATCTGAAGCTGCTCACCCTATCGACAGAAGTCCCATTAATCCACAAGGGCGCGTGCGTCCTCGATTGTGATCCACGCCTAAAGTCCACAATCAACTCCTTGGTTTTGCTGACGTTCAGGTGGAGGCTGTTGTCCTGGCACCAGAGTGACAGGTCAGCCACCTCCTCGCGGTAGGCCTTCTCATCGCAGTCGGTGATCAGGCCCACGACCACGGTGTCGTCAGCAAACTTGATGATGGTGTTGGAGCTGGACCTGGCCACACAGTCATGTGTGTAGAGGGAGTACAGTAGGGGGCTGAGGACGCAGCCCTGGGGGGATCCTGTGTTCAGGGTGAGGGAGCTTGACATGTACTTCCCCACCTTGACCACCTGGGGGCGGCCTGTGAGGAAGTCCAGGATCCAGGTGCACAGCGGACCATTCAATCCTAGCTCCATCAGCTTGACAGCCAGTCTGGTGGGAACTATGGTGTTGAAAGCTGAACTATAATCAATGAACAGCATTCTCACATAGGCCCCCTTCTGGCCATCCAGGTGCGTGAGCGTGGTGTGCAGTACCTGGGAGACCGCGTCATCCGTGGATCTGTTCTGCCGGTACGCGAAATGCAACGGGTCCGAGGTGCGGGGGAGGGAGGCGCAGATGTAATCCTTAATCAGCCTCTCGAAACACTTCATGACCACCGAGGTGAGGGCCACCGGACGGTAGTCATTCAGGCAGGTTGGAGAGGCGATCTTCGGGACAGGAACGACGGTGGACCTCTTGAAGCAGGACGGGACCACTGATTCAGTCAGGGAGATGTTGAATATTGTGGTGAACACCGGAGCTAGCTGGTTAGCACAGGTCTTCAGTACTCGCCCAGATATGCCGTCTGGGCCCGCAGCTTTCCTGGCGTTCACCCGCATCAAAGCCCTCCTGACCTCGTGCACGGACACTGAGAGTGCGTGCTCATCCCCAGCGGTGTAACTCCAATTAGCCGGCGAGCTAGCGGTGCTGCTGCCAGACTCGAACCGCGCATAAAAGGAGTTCAGTTGGTTGGCCAGGGAGGCGTCCACACTCGTGGCTGGGGAGGAGCTGCTCTTGTAGTTAGTTATTGTTCGCAGCCCCTCCCACAAGCGTCTTGTGTCCCCCCGCTCCATCTGCAGCTCCACGGTGTCTCTGTACGTCCGTTTGGCGTCCCTCACCGCCCTCCGCAGATTGTACGACGCCGCTTTGTAGTTGTCCATGTTACCAGATATAAGTCCGTCGTTGTAAGCGGCCGTGCGCGCATTCAGAGCGCAGCGGATGGATTTATCAACCCATGGTTTTTGGTTTGGAAATATCCGAACTTTCACCGTGGGAACGATTTAATCCGCGAGCGTAGCCACAAAACTCACTACAGCCTCCGTAAACTCGCTGACGTCACTTGAACTCGTTTGGAACATGTCCCAGTCTACGTCAGTCAGAGCGTCCTGAAGCGCAGCCTCCGATTGGTCCGTCCACCGCTTCACTTCCCTCGTCATCACCAGATCCCGCGCGATCAGAGGCCTGTAAACAGGAAGCAGCGAGATCGCGGCGTGATCTGATTTCCCGAAAGCAGGAAGCGACACGGGCTTGTATCCGTTCTTGTAAGGAGTGTAACAATGGTCCAGAGTTCTGTCTCCCCTGGTGGCACACGTGATGTGTTGGTGGAAATTCGGCAGAACTTTTTTAAGGTTGGCCCTGTTAAAGTCCCCAGTCACCACCACAGCCGGGTCGGGATGTTTGTTTTGAAATCCGCACAACACATCGTGCAGAACCGACAGAGCTGCGTTGGTGTCCGCTTGCGGTGGGATATAAACGGCTGTAATGATGACCGTGCTGAATTCCCGGGGGAGATAAAATGGACGGCATAGTATGGTCAGCTGTTCCAGGTTCGGCGAGCAGGAGTGGGAGAGGAATTTGGTGTTGTTGGCGTTACACCAGCGGTTGTTTACCATTAGGCAGACGCCTCCACCTTTGGATTTCCCCGACTCTCCCGTTCTGTCGCCGCGGAACACGGAGAAGGCCTCGGCTGGACGTATGGCTTCATCCGGCACCAGTGGGTTCAGCCATGTTTCCGTCAGGCAGAGGACGCAACAGTTCCTCGTGTCTCGCTGGAATTGAATCCTCGCTCGAAGTTCATCCATCTTGTTCTCCAGGGACTGGACGTTAGCAAGAAGGATGCTTGGCAGAGGTGGACGGTAAGGTTGCGTCCTCATTCTGACCCGAATGCCGCCTCGTTTACCTCGGTGCTTCCTCCGTGTGCCGGCTCGTGGAACAGCGACTCCATTTTTGTTGTAGTTGTTGCGAGTGTTCCCGCGTAGGATTTCCGCCGGCCACTCTGCTCCCACGGATAAAAAGTCCCAAAGTTGTTCGTTTAGGGAAATTTTTATATCCATGAGTGCATCGCGGTCGTATGAGTTAATTGTTGATGTTTTTCTGGCGAACATTGTGATAAAAAAAGGAAAAAAATACTAAAGAGTGAGAAAGTAACCGGAGCGCCGGCGCAGGCGACCGCTAGGGGCGGCGCCACTATCGCCACTCCTGACCGGGCACCCCTGAGGCGCACAGAATCAACCCACACCCATGTGCATGCATAAGACACACCTGCCATACCGCGATGTCAAGATGCCCATGTAGCCAAGTGCACATGGCCCAGGTCAACCCAATATCAACCACCATAGGATGAACAGAGCACCGCCATTGCCCACAGACATCCACATATGCGTCCCCTCCAGCACCGCCGGCACCTGCCACAGAGATGCCGTGCAGCTGGAGCAAGGACAACCACCACCTCATGGACCACAACCCACACCCACGACAGTGAGAAGCCACAAAGGGGCACCTGGAAAGTACCTGGTGGGGCTCTCCGCAGCGCCGAAGGGTCGCAGCAGGCCGGAAACCACCTGGCACCAGGGGCAAGCTGCCAGGACCCGAACACTTCCAGCAGGGGACCCGGTCGCCTCCTAGCCAACCACACCCCCACACCAACCCGCCAGCGCCCTGCCACCCCGGAAAGCCCAGTGCTAAATGTGTGCCGTTTGTGTATAAGTTAGAATTTGCAGGGTGGGGGGTAGGAGTCATCCAAGCATATCAAACCTGAATCACTCGCACCCCTCCTGCCCCAGCCAGAGCCTGGCTCCAACATCCTTCAACTAAGCTGTCGTCGTTGGCAACCTGCTTTAAAAGGCTTCCTTCCAGTGCCGATTTGGCTCGGGAGCCTATTCTAAATGAAGTTATTCTCATAATGTTGTTTCACCAGAGCCTGGGAAATGTAGTTACTATCTGGATTTTAGGGTTGGGGGGGCGGGGTGTTGTTTCTCTCAGTGTTACTCTGGCATTCTGAGATAGTACTTCCTAGACATATGTGAGTATAAGTGTTCCTGTTTGAATTTGCTGTTGAATTCTGGAATATTTAATATTCTAGGTCCCAGACCCAAATTGGTCCACAGACGTACAAGGGAGTTCTGTGAAATCTAGAAACGTCTGAAAGTCAACCTAATGCCTGAAATTCTTATTCAAATTTCACAGATGTCACATTAAGTGAAATAAAAGGTTTCAACTACGAGGGCAATATTTATATATAACTTCAAGTTATATTCAATTACTTCAAGGTATATTATTATTGTACAAGGTATTTATTATAGCTATTAATGCACTATACTTTAGTTTAAATCATTTTTTTAAGGATAAAAATGTAATCAAGTTGGGCTTTTGCACATTGTAAAAAGAAATATACTGGCGGGCTGCAGCTTTGGCCATTTTAGTGGTCCAGCGGCAAAGTAGGGTTGTAGGACCCCCGCCTTAGACTCAACGTGTTTTTTTGTGGAGTTACTGGAGGATTCTATTGTTCTTTCCAGCTATTCCAGCTGTTGTAGTTAAATGTTTCATGTTTTGTGTTAATTTCATAATTGGTTAATTATGGTGTCAAAACAAATTTCACTTTTACATTTCTTTTTTTTTTTTTCTTTTTTTTTTTTTTTTTAACCTGTGCTGTCAGCATGCTGGGCATACAACACAGAGTATTTGTATGCCATTGCATTGAGGACAGAATTAGTCTGCAAGTTGAGTTCAAGTTCTCAACCTGCAATGCAACTCTTTATTCATTCTTAAATCATCAAGAACTGCTGCTATAACTGTCCTGTGGACGCCCTGTAGAATGACAAGAGCACAGTTTTTGGCTATGGAGAACCACCACCAACCCCCCTCTTTGGAGAACTATTCATCTTGTTTGGCTCTATAAACAACTGATCACTACTCCAAGAGGGCGAGAATCACGACAGGTGAGACAAATAAACATAGAAACAAACAAAATTTGTTTGTGTGTGTGTGTGTGTGTGTGTGTGTGTGTGTGTGTGTGTGTGTGTGTGTGTGTGTAAGTGTAAGATGTCCACCGGTGAGTGTACATGACTTATCCCCATTAGTACTGGTGTAGAAGGTCGGTATTATGTCGCGGTGCCTCCAAGCAGCGGAAGGGGCCCCGAAGCCCCTCCAAACTCCGCAGCCCTGTAGACACCCTAAGGCTGCAGGAAAGCCCGGAGTACCCTGTCCTGGGGCCACAGAAGACCCCCGGGCCCCCAGAGAAGCCAGAGGGCTGTTGAGTAACCCCCACGCCCAGCCCCGAGGAGCCATGACCCAGTCCCAGGGTCGCACACATACAACCAACCCCCAAGTGCAGGCACAAGACGCAGTCGCCGGCACAGAACCCTTGGCCACGGGCGCAAGGCACGGACCGCAGGCCCGGATCCCGGCCCCACAGCGACAGACCGACACCCCGTCCGAGCCTCCCACCCCACGGGCGAGCCGGCAGGATGCCCATTACCACCCACGCCCCACACCAGGTGCCCATACACGTAGCAGCATGTGCCCAACACGGGGCACCTCGATGTTACCCCCCCCCGGCATAACAGGTATACAGGCGGAGGGCCTGTATACCTGTATTTGTGGGGTTGGGGATGTGATTCCTTCAGGCAGGTCGAGCCCGAATCACTCGCACCCCTGGTCAGATGGAGTGTTGTTCGGAGTAGGATTGGTGTGCAAGTGTATGTGTTCTAAGCTAATATGAGTGGGATTAAAATTTCAGGACGGACGAGAAGCGCCCTTGGGAAGGAGCGTGACAGGCAAAATGGCAGCTGCCGCTGCATCCCCACCCACTAAGCTTGTACCTCACCCATCCAGCAAGTCCTCAGTCTATTGTGTGGTGTATGTGCTGAGTATGAGTTTTGGCACTGGGAGAGATAGGCGAGTCGCGACCGGATCAATTCAGGAGCACAGCAGGCCAGCAAGCAACCACGCAGACCCCCCCCCCCCCCCCGAACCCAACTGTGCCACAGTGCGCCCACTTCCTGTACCTGGGGCAGCATACCTACAGCGATCATCCAAGGGCGCAGAGCGGTCCGCCATGCGCCCCCACTATGTCGGGCAGCTCCGCGCCCCCATCAGGCCCCTGGTCAGCCCCCAGCCACCGAGCATGCGGACTTTAGAACAGAGTGCAGTAGACAGCACCCCCATCCACAGCCCAACCCCCCATCAACGAGCGCCCGAGATCAGGTACCCCGGCAGCCTGGTGTGACGACAGGAGACCGCCCCCAACGAAGGAGTTCATATGGTGAGACCCGCGCCTAGCACAGCCAGCCAGATTCAGGACCCAGGTTGACAGGACCAGACGGAACGCCTAACCAGCCCTGGCACGACGGGCCACCTACCCCCACGGGACGCAGAAGGACACACCAGCCCAGCCACTCTGCCCGTGGGACGGGCGAGCCCAGTGGCGCGCCGACCCGCTGACCACAGGGCCGAGACCTGAACCAGCGACCCACACCCCTTGCCCCCAACCTGAGCACCAGAACCCACAACCATGCCCCGAGCCAACACACGGATGCCAGCTGCAGCTACTTGGGTTGTGCCAGATTGGCTTGAATTTGTTTGGAGAGTGTGACCACTGAGTTTGAGGAATTTCGACCAGGCTGACGGAGCTGTTGCAATAAATGGGTTTTTAGAGCAATTATGTTTCCTTGTTGATTCAGTAAGGAATGGGAGATTGGATAATGATAACTCCTGACATTCAGATTGTTCAATGTCTCGCCATCCATGGGCCAATTGTTGCTCTGGTTGTAACCATTTAATTATAAATTGAAGATGGTTCGCTAAATAGTAGTATCTGAGGATTGGGGTTGCTAGGCCTCCACAGTCTTTGTTTTTCTGTAGTGTTGCTAGTTTAATTCTCGGTTTCTTGTATTTCCAATAAAATTTGTTGACTATTGAGTCTAGAGCATTAAACCAATGTACTGTTGGTTGTACTGGGGTCATTGAAAATACATACATACAGTTTATTTTTGGAAGTATATGCATTTTCACTGCTGCTATCCTACCAATTAGTGAGATGGGTAGGTTGTTCCATCAAATGAGGTCTTCTTCAGTGGATTTGAGCAATGGAGTGAAGTTAAGGGTAAACAAATCTGATAGATTGGTGGAGATATCAATACCAAGGAATCTAATATTGCCCATTGTGATGGATAAGTGAAGTTTCTGGGTTGCAGCATTACAGCCCCCCACCCAGAGTGGTAAGACTGTGGTTTTAGTCCAATTTATTAAATAGTCTGAGATAGCTGAGAATTTAGATATAAGATTGAACACCTCAGGTAGGGATGATATTGGGTTCCATATGTACAACAAGATATCGTCTGCATACAAACTGATTTTGTGAACAGAGTACTGTTTTGACGGATGGCCGCCGCGAGTGGTTCAATAAAGATGGCGAATACTAAAGGGGAGAGCGGACATCCTTGTCTTGTGCCGCGTTGTAGAGTGAAACGCTGTGAAGTGTAACCATTGGTGATGACAGAAGCAGATGGAGAGTTGTAGAGGATTCTGATCCATTGAATGAGTGACTCTCCAAAGCTAAATTTGTTGAGGATTGAAAAGAGATATGTCCATTTAACTCTGTCAAATGCTTTTTCGGCATCTAAAGAAGCAATAACAGTTTTTAAGTTGTTCGTTTGAGATATGTTGGTCAGACTAAATAAACAACGCTGATTGCTGGATGAGTGTCTGCCTTTGACAAAGCCTGTTTGGTCTGGGTGAATTATAAATGGAATTACTTTCTGTTCAATTCTGTTGGTTAGTGTTTTACTTATGATCTTAAGGTTGCAATTAATAACGCTTATGGGTGTATAACTGGAGGTCAGGGTTGGATCCTTATTGGGTTTGAGCAAAACCGAAATGAGAGCATTATTCATGTGCAGAGGCATGGTGGAGGTTGACTTGACCTCTGTAACCATTCTGATGAATAATGGGGAGATAAGTGGCCAGAAGTGTTAAAATTCCACTGGGTAGCCATCTGATCCAGGTGATTTATTGTTGGGCATTGAGAAGAGTGCTTTCCTGAGTTCTTCAAGAGTAAGTGGTTAATCTAAGCGGTAGCCTGTTCCGTTGAAAGTTTAGGAAGGTCAATATCATCAAGGAATGAGTGAATGTTTGATATATTCGATTCATTATCCGAGTGATCCAAGTTGTTATAAAAGTCTCTAAATATGTTATTGATGTCTTGCGTAGAGTTTGTTATTCTACCCTGTGAATCTTTCACGGCTCTAATTAGTGATTTTTCTCTATCACGTTTCAATTGATTGGCAATTTACCTGATTTGTCATTGAATTCAAAATAATTTGCTCTTGTTCGTTGCATAAGGAATCGTGTCTTTTGATGGATGATAGTATCAAGTTGAGATAATTTAATTTTAATGTAATTGTCCGGATCTCGTTTTGGATTTTTTCAGAAGATGATGGGCTTGTTTGGGAGTACAACTCCTTTAGTCGCTGTTCGAGTTTATTTTGGCATTCTTGTCCTTACTTTTTCTTGTGAGTGGAGAATGAAATAATACTTCCTCTTAGAACTGCCTTAGCTGTTTCCCAAAGTAAGGATGGTGATATTTCTGGGTTGTCATTTAGTTCAATGAAGGAAATCCATTCTCTCAAAAAGAAATGGTTAAATTCTTTATCTGTCAAAAGTGAGGTGTTAAACCGCCACCTGCCGGGAGGGTTCCAGTTTGTTTCATTTATCAGGTTGAAACTAATCGGTCCATGATCGGAAATTTCAATAGGGTGGATTTCTGGATTAGTGATTTTGGACAGTGCGGAGTTACTTGTCAAGAAAAGGTTGATTCTAGACAATCTTTGGTGGGGTGGCAAATAATATGTGTATTCTCTAGAATGTGGCTTATTTGATCGCCAACAATCCCCAAGAGCAAGATCACTCATATATTGTTTTATAGTGTCCGACGAACGCCAGGATTTGTGAATATTTCTGGCTTGACAACGGTCTAAATTTGGAACAAGTACTGGGTTGAAGTCTCCTCCCAATATGATAATTGATTCAGAGAATTCTAAGAGTTTTGAAAATATATTGTGAAAGAAATTTGGGTCATCCTCATTGGGACCATAAATATTAGCTATGGTTAATTTGATGTTACCTAAAATCCTATTAATCATTATGTAACGTCCTTCTGGGTCTGATATTGTGGTTTCATTTTGATATGGGATACTTTTATTGATCAATATAGATACATTGATCACCTCTTTTTTTTTTAGTTGTATGATGCGGAAAACATCTAGCTTTGAATTTGAGGTGCTCGGATGCAGTGAGGTGCAGTCTTGCAGTCGTCTTGCAGTAGACAGAAGCTGGGGTTCATCTTGGTGAGGTGAGCTAGGATTTTGCTACGTTTGGCAGATGAGCTAACATTCCAATCAACAAACTTAATGGGTGTCATGAAAGCAAGTTAGGGGGTGAAGGCACAGTGCATCCAAGCAATAGCTATACTACCGTTCCCATGCTTTCCCATAGATAAGTCTGGGATTTCCTTATTTACATTCCTTTTTACTGCCATAGTATTGTAAGAAGTTTGTAGGGATACATAACTACACAAACAAGTGACAAGTAGACAAAGATAAACACAGAACATTGCCGGATTAGACATTCATAAAGTGAGAGACATTTTAGAATGAGATGATGAGAGAAGTTGGGAGGGGGAATTAGGAAGGTGAGATGAGAGTGAGTGATATTTTAAATACTGACATAGATAGCGTGCTTATTTCTACATCTTGCAGTATATAATAACCAGAATTACAAGAATACATACATAATGATCAAAATAACCAGGGTGTGGTGTAGGAGTCTCGGTATAACAGACCGTCTATATATAGTTTATCAACAACCACTGATACGCATTTACCCTTCTGCCGGTTCTCCTTCAGGACAGGATACAGCACTTTCCATCGGTCATTGATCTCCCGGGAGAATTGGTCGTTCATACCCAGCATGGTCCCTTTCAACTACCGTCCTTTGCTTTTAACCAGCTCCTTGTGCTTGAAGTGTTCAAACTTAGCAATGATGGAGCAGGGACGGTTCCCCACACGGTGTCCCAGTCGATGAACACGGTGAAAGGTGATCTGCTTCACGGTGTCCGTTGCGAGTTTCAGGGCGGTGCGGAGAGAAGAAAGAAGAAGAAACAGTCTTTATTCATCAGAGAGAATAAGGACTTTCACCATGTTTTCAGGGGACCTGGTGTTGTTCACCAGGATCCCAGAAAAGATGAGGTTGTCCCACATACTTCTGGATTGTATATCCAGGATAGTCTCTTTCATTATTTTATTTTTTTACAACTTCCATCTCCGCTGTGAGACGCTTCGCTCCGCGTTGTCTTTTTGCATCTTGCCGACCGTGCGGTGCAGGAAATCAAGACTGGCTTTGACCTCGGCAATGTCTCGGAGAAGTGGACCAAGCATGTCCAGCTTCTTGTTAATCTCATGGTCGTCGTGGTCGTCTTCCATCACGTATGCGTTATAAAAAAAAACAATATAATCCTCGAGGCTCTCCACTTTGGTTTTGCGCAGTGTTCCCTTTTTTTTATATATATATATAAATATTCTTTGCAATTCGCTTTGTTATTTTGTCTGAGGGGGAGCTGCCCATGTGTTAGTTAGTGTAGCAGGGCGCCGCCATTGTTGGGTCTTCCACTCACTACTCACTTCCGTTTCCATCTTCTCGCAAAATCACAGCATGCTCCTGTCCGAGTTGTCTTCGACCAGAGCAGCACTTCTCCCACTTTCTGCTAATTCTGCTCAGAAAGTGTCAGCCCCGACATGAACAGAATGAAGATAATAGCATTACTGTGCAGCATTCGTGCTTTGTCTTGTGGATACTAAATGAACACTTGTTACATCTATCAAAACATGATAATGTGTAGACCCCCACTCCCCAAATCAATAACATTATATACTGAGTTCCAATGTAAATGAATTTTCCCAGTTGTCAGGTATACACAATGCCAATTCTCTGGAATTGTGACCATCTGTCTTAATGTAAAACTGATTTATATCAATCCAGGGGGCGGAGTCGCCCAGGCCGCCTCCTCCAATCAGAGATCCCAAACAGTTAAACAGGAAGTGCTGGGTTGCCACTGAGAGCTTCAGAGATGGTTCATCAAACAATCAAGTGTTTAACAATGGAATCTTCATAGATGAAGGTCACTCATTCATGTGTTTCTCTTCTCTTCCTTCTATCTCCCCTCTCTTTCTCACCTGCTGATTTTCTGTCTTATCTCCATCATTCATCCCTTGCCTTTCTGTTTATCCTCTTTGCTCTCTCTATATCCTAATTCACTTGAATTGACTTGACTTGAGACCCCCACTCTCTCCCCCTCTACTCCTCCCTCCCTCTTTTCTTGCTTTCCCTACCTTCTCTCCCCTCTCCTCTTGTCTCTTTCCCCTTCCTCTTTCCTTCTTCCCCTCTACTTATCCCTCCCTCTTTTCTCTCTCTGCCTTACCTCTTGCCTCTTGTCTCTTTTCCTTTCTCCTCCCTATGTCTCCCTCCCTCTTCTACATCTTCCGCTCTACTCTCTTCCTTCATCCTCTCTCTCTTGCCTCTCTTTCCCTCTTTCCTTCTCTCCCTCTCCACAATCTCTCTCTCACATCCCTCTTCCTATCTCTTTTTCTGTCTCTCTGCCCCTTCTCTCCCTCTCTCTCTCTCTCCACCCACCTCTCCTCCTTCTCTTGCCCCCTCTCCTCTTTCTTTTTCTCTCCCTCTCCCCTCCCTCAATTGTCCCTCTCTCCCCCCTTTCTCTCTGTCCTTCTCTCCTCTTTTCCTCTCTCCCTCTTCCCCCTCTCTCTTCATCTCTCCCCCTTCCTCTATCTGCCCCTCCTTTGTCTCTCTCCCCATCTCGCTCTCTATCGCTCTATTTGTTTCTCTCTCTCTCTCCCCCTCTCCCTCCCACTCCTCCTCTACTCCCTCCCTCTCTCCTCACTTTCTCTCTCCCTCCTACCTCTCTCTCTCCCTCCATCTGTCTCTCTGTCCCCATCTCCCTTTCTCTATCTGCCCCTCCAATCTTCCTCCCCCCTCTCTGTCTTTCTCCCTATCTCCCTCCTCTCCTCCCTTCCTCCTCCAGCCTCCAGGGAGGTGCTATTCTCCTTGGACGTGGGGAACGGTCCTCTGGAGGTGCGGGTGGAGTCCTCCACCGCTCTGAATGACAACAGGTGGCACCGTGTGCAGGCGGAGCGCAGCGTCAAGGATGCAAGGCTGCGAGTAGACCACCTGCCACTCGCCACGCAGGAGTCTCCTGCCGATGGACACATCCACCTGCAGCTCAACAGCCAGCTCTTCATAGGTGGGGGAGGCTGTGTGTGTGTGTGTGTGTGTGTGTGTGTGTGTGTGTGTGTGTGTGTGTGCGTGCGTGCGTGCGTGCGTGCGTGCGTGCGTGCGTGCGTGTATGCATGTGTGTGTGTGGTAACAACAGTAACAACAATAACAGTGTGATTTTTTTTTTTTATCATATTTCATAATTGAAATAATAATGAATGAAACAAAAAAAGCCCTGTGTGTAACGGGGAGACGCTCTCAGTTCTGTTTTCAGTTACACGCTCACTCATTTCATGCAATGATAGTGCAGTGGTGCAAAGACACAGTGGTGATTCTCTGTGACCAATCAGTTGTCTGCAGTGTTTTTCACATGGCCCTTTGATATAGCCTCAGCTCGTTTGGAACCTCGACAGTGTGAAACCAAAAAAAGTACCAGGTACCAGGTACCATCCACAACTTTTGCCCGACGGAAAACCAAAAAGGCGATTGAGTTGAGTCAAGTTGAGCCAGTCCTATGGGGTGGAAAAGTGCGATTGGTCTCCTCATAATACGAAAGGCTTTCATTTTTAGAAATATCTTACATGCATGTTTTACAATAAAGATCCAAAAATTATATAGTGCTGCTATAATTCGCATGATGCCAGTTTATCTTGTTTTGGAATGTTTTTTCTAGATTACTAGATTATTAGTCCATGTATGTGTCAGCACATAGTCAGCACACACATTCAATATTCGACACTTCTGACCATTTTCCTGATGATAGCTCACATTTTTTTGATTTTTTAATATTGTCTTTAGATAAATAAATCTAAATGTGAAAAAGAAGGTGGCAATATACAGAATGCGAAAAAAAAAGATAATTCTGGGCAAGAGAAATATATTTTCGTGTTTCGGTAACTCTACAATGATGTGGTGAGAGACCTACATTAAAATTATCTTCCAATCCCCCTGACGACTACGGCAACACATCCTTGTTGGTCAAAGGCACTTCATTTTGCCATGTGTAGTTTTGTTTGTTCAATAATTTGAAAAGACGGAAAGTGCATTGCTTCAACATGGAACTGACAAATTCAGATGCAGGAGGTACCAAGCATTCTGTGATCTCACGAGAACACAGTAGTGAATACAGATCTAACATGGCAGTGCCCAGCTGCACAAATTAAAACACAGACATTCTGCTCCAACTCAGACAAATAACAAAGAAAATTGCAAATTGCAAAAAAAAAAAAAGAGGAAAACACACTTTGCAAATCCAAAGTGGAGTACCTTGAGGATTATATTGATTATTATTATAACCAGAACATGATGGAGGAGGACCAGGTAACAACTCGACCAAGAGGAAGAAGGCAGAATCAGCTACCAATACAGACAATCTAATCCCCAGCACTGTAGAGGTTAGTTTCTTGGATGAGATTAACAAGAAGTTGGACATGCTTGGTGTGCTTTTCCAAGACATCACCGAGATTAAAGCCGGCCTTGATTTCCTGCACCGCAAGGTCAGCAGAATGCAAAAATACAACACGGATCTAAAAACCTCTGTGAAGCATCTCACAATGGAGAAGGAGGTTGTAAAGAAAGAAAATAAAACAATGAAAGAGACTATGGACATCCAATCCAGAAGTACACCAGGCAACCTCATATTTTCCTGGATCGCGGAGAACAACACCAAGTCCCCAGAAAACATGGTGAAAGACTTCTTCCACACTGCCCTGAAAATGTCCCGAAGCGTATGACCTGCCACTGGGTTCACCGAGTGAGACACCGCATGGGGAACTGTCCCCGCTCCATCATTTCTAAGTTTGAACACTTTAAGCACAAGGAGCTGGTTAAATGCAAAGGACAGGAACTGAAAGGAACCACGTTGGGTATGAACGACCAATTTCCCCGGGATATCAACGATGGCCGAAAGGAGTTTGTACCCCATCCCTAAAGGAGAACCGGCAGAAGTTAAAAGGGTATTGCTGGTTATTGATAAACTATATATAGAGGGTTTGTTATTCTGAGACTCCTTCCCCACATCCTGGTTGTTCTGATAATTCTGATATGCAGATGTACAATTTAGCATCTTATCGATGTCAGGATTGTACATATTGCACACTCTCATCATCTCACCTTCGTAATCCCTCCCTTTCACTATCACTCTCTATCCACCTCTCACAATATGAATTTCTGATTCTGCAATGTTCTATGTTTATCTCTGTCTATATGTCATTTGTTTGTGTAGATATGTAGCCCTACAAACTTCCTGCAATACTAGGACAGTAAAAAGGAATGTAAAGGAGAAAACCAGTTAATCTATGGGAAAACATGGGCACGGTAGTACAGCTATTTCCTTGGAAGCACAGTGCTGCTGCATCACCCTGTAACTAACCTCAATGATATCCATTAAGTTTTAGTTGGAATGTGAGAGACCTTGGCTCACCAGCTAAACAAAGCAAAATCCTAAGTCACCTCACCAGGATCCCCAGCTTCTGTCGACTGCAAGAAACTCACCTCACTGCATCCAAGCATCTCAAACAAAGTGGGTTAATAAAATGTTTTCTGCATCATAGAATAAAAAAAAGAGTGTTTCTATATTGATCAATAAAAGTATCCCATATCAAAATAAAACCACGTTATAAGAAGAATACGCAACAACAAGAATATTTGAATTTTAGGAAATCTCAAATTAACCATAGCTTATATTTATGGCCCAAATGAGGACTACCCACATTTCTTTCACATTATATTTTCAAAACTCTTATAACTCTCTGACTCAATAATTTTACTGGTAGAGGACTTCAACACAGTACTTGATCCAACTTTAGACCGTTTACAAACCAAAGATAATTACAAGTCCTGGCTTTCGTTTGACATTATAAAACAATATATGAGTAATCTTCCAGGCCTTCACTAGCTCCTGGGGAGTGCTGAACATCTGGCAGTCCACATTATTTATCCCTGAATATCATTGACTCACTCGAAAATGAAGAAGTGGTATAGTACCTGCCCTTACAGGAACCTAGAATATCGATTATTCTCATTTCCAGGCATTCTGAAAATAGACCCAAAACAATTTTACTCCTGAGCTCCTGTTCTCATAGCTGTGCCATGTGCTTTTAATTAGAGATGAAAATGTGATACGAGTGTTTTATGTAAGGGTCACAACGCCAGCAAGGCGGCTACAGCATTAAGCCGAGCAGCTACCCTCGTCGCCGTACAGTCACACTGCCGGCAAAGAGGCATCTGTGCCTCTGGTGTTTGTGGACGTGTCGGCTCAAAATGGACCGGCTGTTGTGAGCGCACCAAACATATCAAACCTCTCTCCTTTTTCCATATTTAATATACATTATAAAGATAGATGGGGCAGTGTCTTTTTTTTTTTTTCAATTAAAATGGTGCAGTAAGTTTACTTGGCAAGATAAATTACCCCTTGAAAAAAATGATGTAAACAATCTTGCCATCCGTCCCTTAAAATAAAGAATTGTCCTTGTTGAAGAAACATAAAATGACGTGTTCCTTATCTTATCGATAGTTTAGGTGACGTTTTTCATTTTAAATAATATGAACAATGCAGTGGTCCGAGCATCCATTTTCCAAGGCTCAGCGCCATTGGGGCATATCTTCCCTCCTATTGGCTGTCGCCGGTGATCTGAGCTGCTCATTTGCATAAAGTTGAAACCCGCTCAACTTTCCTTGTCACCGTGAAGCTGTCATCTTGTCACCAGTCGTCGCTGAACCCTTTACAGCTTGATGAAGCCATGCTCTGTTTGAAATGCATTGCAGCCTGTCCCTTTGCAGCAACCCCATCGACATTGGTGTGACCAGACCATTAGAGTGAGAAACATCTTCACAACAAGCAACATACTACAAGTAAATATGTTGTAGTAAGCTAGCTTGTCTGGATCAAAGTTTGTGTAATATGGACTTTCAGCACAGCACTTAAATAAGTAACAGATAGACTGCTCCACTCCTCCAAACTTCATTAAGACTACAGCTTGGTTCAACTGTCTTCATCTATCTATCTTCATCTTCAAACACATGCTCCAAAGGGAAAAGTCATTCGCTAAATGATCAGCGAGTGATTAGATTAGCCAGAGAGAAGAAGAGTGAACACAGATGTGGTTGACCAGTAATCCTCTCTGATTACGCAGCAGTAGATGACATCCAGTCTTTCCCTGAAATAGCTGACAGCATCCAGATAATGTTTATCCTGGGATTATCAGAACACTGGAATAACGGATAACGGATTTGGGTGTGGGAACATCCTCAAATTAAGGATGTGATGATGTGATGATGATGATGATAATGATGATGATGATCTCACACCACCATAAAAACAACTCAGGGTTCTTTGAGAGATAACGCAATAAATCCCAAGTTACTACGAGGAGGAAAAATTAAGCCCTTAGGGGCGCCGTACATTTGTACTCCCAGTTCCCCCAATACATACTATTTATCCATTTCAATAGCCTGGCTAGTTAGGCATGTTATACTGCATCATTACAAAGGTCATACAATAACGTTCATTGTCAAACCGATTTAAAAATTGAAAAAAACAAGAATAGACTGTTTAAATAGATGACTGTTCTTGTCCATTGATAGATCATGTACAAGAGAAAAGGCAAGATCAGGGATTTCTTTAATAAAAGAGCCCAATATGAAGAATTAGCAAGGTGAACACATTAAACCAAATTATAATTATAATTTTTCCACTTAAAAAATGTGTGTATTCTAGTTTGTTTATGTTTGTATTGTGACATTTCTATTGTTATATTTCATTCTAATAGCTATGTGTTATTTAGTAGCCAAGTGATTTTTCATGTGTGGTAAATAACTGTTAGTACTAGCCAGCCAGTCAGGTGTGAACAGCAGGATAAAGTCCAAGAGCAGGTAGATGAGGCGCTGGATGAGGTGTTGCAAGAGCAGGTAGAGGCAGGAGATGAACTGCACACAGAGGTGACTGAGCCTCATCCAGAAGATGGCCAGGGTTGAGACATGAGGTCTGTATTATTATGGATCACGGATATCCTGATTGATCATGAATATTGAATCCAAATTAACTTTCCTTTTACCAGTAAACATGCAGCTGATAAACACAGAACCAGCTGGTTTGACCTGGCCTGGAAGAAAAAAGAATGGCTTGTCTTGACACACATCGAGAGATACACATCAGGAGGAGATTGACTTCAGGGGCCTTGTTGTTTTAAAGGGGCAAACAAAATTAGGAGGATCAAATTCTCTTCTCTTTTCTAATTACAGCAGATGTCACTGGATGTGACATCTGCTGTAATTAGTAAAGTAAATTTAACACGGTCACAGGCACAAACATTTATTTTGTGTTTTCAAGGCTCTTTGTCGCTTTGTAAAATTAGGCACTAAAAGTAATTTCAGTGGCAATTGTTTACAAATCCTTGAATAAATATTTAAAATGTTCCAAATTTTAATGTTTGTCATGCATTCAATTTTTTTATACTCAATACACCGTAGTGGACTCTTGAAGACCTGAACCCACATTCCAAATATAAATGTATGGAGACGACACGTCAAGTTGACGGTGGCACTAAAGCCGGATGGACGATAGTCACTGTCACGCAAAGTTACCAACTAAGCCTCATTGTGAGCCAGGAAAAACCCAGCTCATGAATCATAATCAACTCGGAGTCGCACACGAACAAGCATCTTGTCCAACCCCATTCCCAGATTGCCCATAAAAACTCAACAAATATCCCCTCAAAAGTACCAATAGGTAAATATTGCAGTTGAAAAATGTTCTGTCTTCTGAAAATGGCAGAAGCAAGTGTAAGTCAAACCCATTCGTCCTCACGTATGCACCCTCAAAGTTATTGCTGACATTCCTACTCCAACCTTTCAGATGTGGTCAGCGAGCACAGTCACCTCTTTAACTTAAACTCCATGAGCATGGGCAAAGAGCACTGAGAACATCTTCACACGATGATATCCAACGATATCAACCTGAGCGTGTTTCCTCAGTTTCATCTCATTCTCGTTTCCACCTCCTGAGTGTACATACAGGTATGGGTCAAAGTGTCAGAAGAGGTAGGCACCTTCTTCCATCACATTTCTTCCATTGTGTATTTTCACAACCTTTTAATTCTATATTATTTGTGTCAAATTTAGCAGTTATTCAATTGTTTGACTGCTTTTGTCACTTGCTTAGTTTCTTTCCTGCCATTGCTCTAAATCTCATTCTTCAAGATTGCAGTCTCATAACATTCAACATTTTACCTCACTTGAGCGTATTCACAAAGTGAATAGTTTATATAAATGCACAGTTTCATTGTATTCATTATTGTGCTGCCCAGCGAGGATTGAAGTCATTTGGTTTTCATGGCGTTGTCTGGCAGCTTCAGTCTCTATTAGACAGAGCAGAATTCAGCTGAGTCATACTGAGATCCTGGGGTCTGAGAAACTGCTTCTGTTGAACAATTTAAGGCTTTTGTCTTCAAACTGTGAGGGCAAAGTGCTGCCATGTTGATACTCTGAGGACTACAGTAGTTATCCAGGATGGATGAAGGATGGTGGGAAGTCTTATGTGGAAATGACGGTGATGTATCAGCTATGAGAACAATAGGAAGAAGCCATCTTTTGAGTTGGATATGTGTGTGTGTGCGTGTGCGTGTGCGTGTGGGTGCGCGTGCGCGTGCGCATTTGTGTGTGTGTGCGTGTCTTTGAGTGTATTTGGCAATATTAGCCTTATTTATCCTCATTCAGACAGACAGACAAATACAGCCTTACAACCAGACAGTTATCCACCTTCAACCAATTTGCTCTCAGACAGACAAACTACCAGAGAAACATGCAGTCAGACAGAAACACAGTCACCCTCAATGATCTATTCTACAACCAACATGTCCTTAGACAGACAGACAGACAGACAGGAAGGAAGACAGACAGGTGGTAAAAGTCCTTGAATATATTTAGCTATGACAGTTGATTTCTCTCTGCTTTTTCCGCGGTGCTGTCAGCATCTCAGACTATTGGCAGGCTGCTGATGGTGCTTTGCTTCTGGGGGAAAGGAGGCATTGTGACGATCTGCTCTGGATGCCAGGAAGATGAGGAAATCGAAAGAGAGATACATAATATATAGATATATATGGAGAAGGAATGGAGAGACAGAAGGTGCATGTTGTAGTTGAAGTAAAAAATGTGTGTATGAGTGACAGTTCTCAAGTTTTGAGATGAATCCGGTCTCATACACTTTACTTACTACTGGATCCAACAGAAAGTAAAGCTTTAAAGTAAGTCCCTGTGCATAAGATCCTCATGTATAGTGTCAAAGTCGTGTGATGAGTCACGTGACTTGTAATGTCCTGTGTGTTGACACGTATTTGTGATGACTTCCATGACTGTTCAAGTGGATCTCTACATATGGTCATTGGATTAGAGAGGTCATTCAACACGTCAAACTGGAGAAGATTCGTATCTGAGGCTCAATTGGGAATTTCTTTACAACAATGTTTTCTTGTAGCATTGACATAATATGGTAGTAGCTGCTAATCAAGCCCTTTATTATATTATGTGTATGTGTGTGTATGTATGTGTGTGTGTGTGTGTGTGTGTGTGTGTGTGTATTATTTATATTTATATATATTTCTTGGACTGCTTTTATGTTGTCTGGTTGGGTGGGACTGATGGTTAGGGAGGGAGGGTGGGGGGATGGGTAGGGGGTGGTATTTGTTTTGTTCTTTGTATTTTGTTCCATTCTATAAATGCAAAATTCAATTAAAAAGAAGATACTGTTGTGTCAATGTAAATATCATGTGAAGTGTAACTAATCTAACTGTCCTCCAACTCCCTGTGTGGCCAGGAGGAACGGCTTCCAGACAGAAGGGTTTCCAGGGCTGTATCCGCTCTCTGCGGATGAACGGAGTGACTCTGGACCTGGAGCAGAGGGCTGAGATCACCCCTGGAGTTCAGCCCGGCTGCCCAGGACACTGTAGCACCTACGGGTCACTCTGCCAGAGCCAGGGACGCTGCGTGGAAAAGCCCAGAGGCTTCTCTTGCGACTGTGGCCTGTCGGCATACACTGGAGCCTTCTGCCATCGAGGTAGAGATAAAACACATGTCCACATACATCCACAATCAAGGGACAGTGTGTCTATATGAAGTATATTTGAAGTACACTTTGAAAGCAGTCACAGGGTCATTGGCATCATCACGGTGAACCAGATATTAGCAGATCAGCTCCATCACACTGGACACAGTATGAGTGTGTGTGTGTGTGTGTGTGTGTGTGTGTGTGTGTGTGTGTGTGTGTGTGTGTGTGTGTGTGTGTGTGTGTGTGTGTGTGTGTGTGTGTGTCTGTGAGTGTCTGTGAGTGTGTGTGTGTGTGTGTGTGTGTGTGTGTGTGTGTGTGTGTGCGCATCAAGGGATCCATGAAGAGAATGGTTAATAAAGTCTATTTTAAGTCCTACGTGACTCACTGCTCGGCTACTCAGGCTCTGCGAAGGTGGTTTCATGTGTATTTCATATTAAAATGTGTTCTGTGCTGATGAAACGTCACGGTAAGAACACCAGTTGTTGACGTCAACGCAACTTTCAGACGGTTTTCAGAAGCATTGTGTTTGTGCTCAAGCCAACTTTTCAGAATGAAGCTTCTTTTTATTTGATGGAGCAGATTTTTTAAAAAGAAATCAACAAATCAGAATGATGATACAGCTCTCATCTTCCTCCCTTTCCCTCCCTCCAGAGGTGTCGGCCAGCTTCCGCTCAGGAACATCTCTCCTCTACACCGTCCTTGATCCCTCCGAGCAGAGCAGGAACGGCAGCGTCCAGTCCTCCTCCGTCCATTCCTCCGCCCGCCTGGGAGGAGAGACCATCTCTCTAAGCTTCAGGACGAGCCAGAGTCCTGCTCTGCTCCTCTACGTCTCCTCCCACCTCAGAGGGCACCTGGCCCTGCTCATAAACAAGCACGGTGAGATAGTGTTTATATTCCAAAGACGGGGCTTTTATTTTGAAAAAGAGGCTCTTACCTTAAAAAAGAGAGGCTTTTATTTTGAAGAATGGACTTTTATTTTGAGGAAGATGTTCTTATTTTGACAGGTTGAAATGAAGAGTTTTAATAAATGTAAGAAATCTTCTTCCCCTGTCTCTTCCCATTCCCTGCCTCTTCTCTCTTCCCCTCTCCTCCTGTCCTCCTCTCCTCCCCTCTCCTCTCTCCTCTTCTCATCTTCTTGTCTCCTCGTCTCCTCTCTCCTTCGATCCTCTCCTCTCCTCCTGTCCTTTCTCCTCGCCTCTCCTCCTCTCCCCTCCTTCTCTCCCCTCTTCTCATCTCCTCCTCTCATCCTATTCTCTCCTTTCTTCTTCTCCTCTCCTAATCCTAAACTGAACCAGTTGTTAGGTCAGCTTTAGGAAAAACTTGAATCTAAAATGACCTCTTCAGAGGCTAAACCAATTAAAGGAAGCTCTCCTGCCAAATTAGCTATAAATTCAATTTGCTAATAACAGGATCTTAAAGGTTCAGAGCAAAGCCACGCAAACCTGGGCGTTAGGGTTGCCATGGTGATCGAGGCTTCAGTTAAGTGCAATCATCGTCAAGGGTCCAATGAAATCCCAAGTCAGAGCTCTCTCTTTCTCGCTCGCTCTCTCTCTCTCTCTCTTTCTCGCTCGCTCTCTCTCTCTCTCTCTTTCTCGCTCGCTCTCTCTCTCGTTCTCTCTCGCTCACTCTCTCTCTCTCTCTCTCTCTCCCTCTCTCTTGCGCTTTCTCGCTCGCTCTCTCTCTCTCTCTTTCTCGCTCGCTCTCTCTCTCTCTCTCTTTCTCGCTCGCTCTCTCTCTCTCTCTCTTTCTCGCTCGCTCTCTCTCTCGTTCTCTCTCTCTCTCTCTCTCTCTCTCCCTCTCTCTTGCGCTCTCTCTCTCTCTCTCTCTCCGATGTCCTAACCCCAACCTTCAAGACCACATACCGTATTTTCCGGACTATAGAGCGCACCTGTATATAAGCCGCATCCGCTCTATTTAAAAAAAAAGAGATATACAAGCTGCACCGGGCTATAAGCCGCAGATATCTATGTTGAAAAATTTGATATTTACTGCATGTACAGAACGATTTTGAACTGTAAATGTACATGTGTGTACCTGAACAGATTCTTTCCGAACAGTGCCTTTTAACACGGCAGCAACGTTGCTGATTAAAACGGAACAGAACCAAGAGAAAAAAAACTACATTTATTTACCTTCATTTCTCCCGTGTTTGAAACCACAAGTCACTTTAATCATCTTCGCTGAAACCCATGAAGTCGTCTTCTTCGGTGTCGGAGTTGAACAGCCTCAGAAGCGCTTCGTCACATCTGTCTCCATCAGTCTCGCTCTCCGTGTCACTGTCATCCTCCGGTGAAGTTGACTCTGAAGGTGCGCCGCTCTCTTCGCGTAGCGGTCCAGCCTTTCGGAACCCGTTGGTGATGGTGGATTTTTTCACAGCGCTCCACGCTGTTAGTGTCCACTGACAGACATCAGGAAAAGATGCTTTTCGCATGTGGCCAGTTTTTGTGAATGACTTCTCACCACTTGTCATCTTCTCACCACTTGTTAGTCTGCATCCGTCCGAAAAACAAGGTGACAAGTTATTATTACTATACTATTACCACATTATTACAAAGTTACTACTGTATGTGACTGTTATTACAGGGATGAAGTGTGATACTTTTGATTGAGATGAACAATTAACTGCATCATGAAAGTTTGTTTGTGAGAATACAATAACTGATAATCGCCTCCGGTCTTTCTTCTTTGTATTAATGCTCTGAAAATTCAGAAAGTATTGTATTTTAGCATGGTGTAAATTCTGGGGAATTAACCCCAATCCTAATGCTGAAAAAAGACAACATTCCATTCACCCATCACTTTGTGAGAACACTGAGATCCTCCTTTCCAAATGTAGAACACAACAGCATCAGGCTCTCAGTTAGAATTTCTGTGTGCATGCGTGTGTGCTTGCGTGTGGGCGTGCGTGTGTGTGTAGACAAGCTGGAGCTGAGGTACAGACTGGGTGGCAGCACAGAGCCAGAGGTGCTGAGGAGCCGAGTGAGGAATCTGTCAAACGGAAAACTTCACACCCTCAGAATCAGGAGAGTGCTGGACTTTGTTTCCGTCCAGGTAACACACACACACACATAGACACATGCTCACAATAAAGTAAAGCATACGTTCCCTATCTTTTAGTTCATTCTAGGTTAGCGTAAATTGCCATTTATTCTCACCTTTTATTGATTTTGAGGTTTATTTTATCATTTTTGTCAAATTATAGGTGTCGACTTTTGTAATAGCCAATTTTGTTTGTTCATTTTTGTTTTATGGTGACATTGAGGTTGAGGTTTATTTTTATTGAACGCTCCCTATAGCTTCTATCTTTGAATGAATCCCTAGCTTAACTATTGTTTATTGGCAATTCTTTCAGGTAATCCTCAGTTTTCTTGCATATTGCCATTTTATATTAAAAAATTTGTGACTTTATTATGTTAACATTTCCTTTATGATGCAAACTGCTGTGACACCAAAATTTCCTTCCTCAAATCAATAAAGGATTTTTCTTCTAGATGCTTCTCTATATGATATATGCATTTATCTACCTGTCTGTCTCTGTCTGTCTGTCTATCTATCTATCTATCTATCTATGTCTGTCTGTCTGTCTGTCTGTCTGTCTGTCTGTCTGTCTGTCCGTCCGTCCGTCCGTCCGTCCGTCCGTCCGTCCGTCCGTCTGTCTATCATTGCTCTTGCGTTAATGACTCACTGATCCCAGAACCCTGTGGCTCAGGAGGAGACAAGGGCACAATAAAAGGTGTTTTAAATCATTTCACCGCTCCAATCCCTGGATCCCCATCTTCTCTCTCGCTTCTCCCCGATCGTGCGGTGGAGTTAGTGGGATAGAATATTCATCAGCCCACATGCCGGCAGTCATGGTTTGTTAAAGTGTAATTCAGAGTGAAATGCTTGAGTGTTTTCTTTTCAGATCGACCAGCACGTCATGGAAGAGTTCAACCTGAGCTCTGACGGAGAATTCAGCGCCATCAAGTCGATAGTTCTGGGTAGAGTGCCTGGTAAGTAAAAAAGAAGCAAAACCAAGACCTTTCAAATCGAAAAGCACTCAGACTGAATCTTTTAGAACGCCTCTGAAGTGCTGTGCCTTTTATGACAATCAGCCTTAAAGGAAAATTCTAATGGAAATTAAAATAGATAACAGAGGAAAATCTCATTCAAATCCACAGTAAGATGGCACTTTCAGCCGAGATCTGAACAAATAACTACTTAGAACTTCTGATGCTATTCATTTAGAAGCACTTCGACAGGTCATAGGATGGTTGTTTAACACATTTTGAGTGGTTACTCCTTGGTTAGAAAACAAAATAAAATATAAAATTTGTTGAGAGCAAGTTTTTTATATCCTACGAAACAGTTAGGGTTACGGTTATTAATAATGTTATGCCTGTTGTGTGTGTGTCCCAGAGGGAGAAATGGATTACTGCAGACAGTTATGGTTGTCATATCCTCAAAATAGGACAATTTAGTAGTGAACATTCTTGGGGGATAATAAACATTAAGAAGAAGGTTGAGAAGCTTAAGAAGAAGTGAGTGAGTTTCCTAATTTTTATGAAGTATTCATGATCATTTTGGATAATGTATTTTCTCCTGATGAAATAAGACTGCTTTGACAAGTTCTGGTGGTCACAAAAGGAGACGTCCTTTCCACATTGTAAAAAATAAAGCACTTGAGATAAGTCTCGCTCTTTTTTCAAAACAAACAGTGTTAAGTAAATGTCGGCCCCTGACACGTTCGGCAAATGTGCGGTTGCTCAGATTCAATTCAAAAACAAATTTTTCAGTTTAATTTCCATATATGCATTTGCATATATACACCTTGTTTTCCCCAATGCGCTCTGTGCAAAAATGACATGACAAAAAACGCATAATTTGGCACTTTTTTTTCAGTGAAGGCCACTGTAATTTGAATAATTTTGTCCTGCTGCCAAAAAAATGGATGCATAGGAATCCTTGAGTGACAAAATTATTATGTAAAACTCAAAAACGTTTCATTTTGCGTATCTACAAAACAGAACTTCCTAATTTAGACAAACACAGTGATCTCCAAAGTTGAAATTTAATCTTTAAAACCGATCCTGAAGCTTGTATAAGCCTCAAGCGGCCCTTTGAATACATACATTTATGTTTAAGAAAACAAAAAAAACTACTAGGCAGAGCAGTATGTGTATGTCGAACCTGAGAGGACAATATAAAAAGTATTTGTTTTGTCTCATGCTATTGGACTATTGGACTTGGATTTGGCTTTTTATTTACTGATTGTTCTGACCACTTTGCTCTCGCCACCACAATAGTTGAGTGATATTTGATTATATTGAGTGTTAGAATATTTGTGTTTATGTACAGTACCTGTACCTGTCATCTGTGATTTAATGTATCTGGCTGCTATAACGATTCAATTTCCAATTTCGTGGTTCAAGTTTCAACCAAATCGATCCACATTAGGAGCAGGAATTAGTGAAAAACTGAGAATTTTGACCGGAAGGAGCCGAATGTTAGTGCATCGCTGACACGTCAACATTTGAAAACTTCGAGTGGTGGAGCGAGATGAGTTTGTGGACGCTTTGTGACATCATCATCCAATTCCTGAAAAAATGTGCAGGTTGTGGCTGCAAACGTCCATTCGCATTGTGCGCACTTGCATGGTGTAGACTCCATCGTCAATACAAGCTGCGCTTGTGTGTGTGTGTGTGTTTGTGTGTGTGTGTGTGTGTGTGTGTATCGTCTTACCTGCTTGATGTCGGCAGGTGTTTCATTTGATATTTTATTATTTTGCCCTGTTTGTAGATATAATGCAGTCTGTTCGCATCTAACCCGGTGCCGGGTACCTCCTGTGGCATTCGAGCCAGTCGTAACACGCAAGCTGTAGGAGTCCAAAATAGTCCAAAACATAATCTGTGTTTGTGTCCTTACACAAACGCTCGCTTGCAGCTCCAGAGCAACGGGTCTGAATCATATCCGTTTTATTTTAGTCCAGAAAGTTTAAAAAGTTGATGATGTCTCTGAGGGACATGCAGTGTTTAATCTGTTTGAATGGAACTGTGTTGTTGGGAACTTCCACACAGAGTGATTTCCTTCTACAGAGACACCGTGAGGCAGGACTCTGTGGACTACAAGCAGTAGACAGCTACGTTCTAACTTTTAGGATAAAGTCATAAGATGCAACAAGTGTAAAGGGTTAGGGTAATACTGCGTGTCACCAGGACTCACTGTATCATTTTGTGAGGTGTTGTTTTTTTTCGCTTGTTTTAGACATAATGCTAATGTAAAGAGGAGCGACGGCACAAACTGATGCTACATACCATAGGAACTCAAAAAATTGTAATTGGTGTCGATAATGGACCCCATGTAGCTATATTATAAATTATTATTTCAATGTATTTTTCTCAAGGAGATTTTTTTCAAGGCATATTGGTTCCAGAGAGTCGGCTTCAGAGAAAACTGCCAGAAATTGAGATTTCTGTCACTCCCTGCCAACCCTGTCATCGATCATCCAAACTAATGGACCTTCAAGGGAAAAGCCCAGACTGAGGAAGGGAGAGAGAGAGAGATATAGAGAAGGAGAAAATATTTTTGGAGAAGACAAGAAGCAGGGAGATATGAAAGGCAGAAAGGGACACAGAAAAACCGAGAGAACATGGATTTGGGTGATGGAACACCATTATTTATTTTTTCTTTTTATCATATATGTAAAAGAAAACAATAAAATCAAAATTTAAATAAGAAATATATTGAAAACCTAGACAAGAAGTGTGTTTCTGGCTGCTGCTCTGCTGTGCTCCCGTCTCCCCATCTCTCCTCCTGGAGACCTTCCCACCCCCTCACCCGGTGTCTGCTCTCATTGGCTGTAGCTTGTGCCACCCTCGAGTCGAGCCCGACGTGACCAGATATTAAACCTGCTTGACCGCCGGCATCTACGAGCCATCGCCAAGCGCTTGGCGAGCAGTGAGATAGTGTTGTGAGCAGTTCATACCACACTTATCGCACACGGGAGGGCGCTATGATTTTCCTCCGAAAATGTGAGGTTTCGTCTCACAGTTTCTGATCGGTCAAAGGTGAGACTTTCACAACGTGCCTATTGATGCAAGCATGGGCATATATTTTCCTTCCCAATCCATAAATCTGGGATTCGTGGGGCTGGCCCCTGAGAGGGATATATTGATGGAGAGGGGGCCTGTGCTAATGTAATTGACCTAATTCGGAGCACGAGAGCATGAGCATGTTCTACTCAGGGTCTGTACACATTCAAATACTGTGCTTTTGAAACCTGGTGCCATGAAAGAATGGCTATTCATTTCCAGAGCTCTGTTGGGGATATTTAGACTCATGGGTTACATTGTGGCCTTAACTGGCTTACCCTCCAAAACTTCCATGTATGTCCTGTAGTTCACTGTTGTACAAACTGATTGCATTCTCACCTCCACCCTATCTCTTTCTAGTATCTGAAGACTTGGATCCAGACTTGGCCCGGCTGGCCTCTCGGGGTTTCACCGGCTGTCTGTCCGTGGTTCACTTTAACTCCATCAGCCCTCTGAAAGCCGCTCTGCTCCACCCGGACAGTAGCCCCGTTGTCATCAATGGCCCGTTGGTCCGGTCCAACTGTGGCTCCTCCGCTCCGGCCAATCCCTACGCAGTAGAAACCACACGCCACTTATCGAGTAAGAGGGAAGGAGCGAGGGGTGAAGGGGGTCAGCTTTTAGATATTCCACCACCTTTCCGGTTTCTTGGATGTTGAGAACTAACCAATACCATCAAAGTTGTTGTTTCCGTTTGCCTTGTTCTAAAGATTCCTGTGTTCTTTTTCTGTCTCTTGTCTGTCTTTTTCTGTCTTTTTTCCTGACTTTGATGCCCCAAAAGCCGACTTGTCCCTCGTTAGTCTGACTAACGACCATGCAGAAGACTGATTTAATGAATTTCTGTACCAGTGGGTAGTTTTCTTGCGCTGTCTCAAGCTGCTGGAGCTGCTTCCTGTGCGGACCTGCTCTATTTAATGAGCCCCGTCTCCTCTGGTTGATGGCACCGTAACGCTTTCTCTCTCTGATTGGCAGACTCTTGTGTTTGGCATCCTATCGCTTCTTTTTCCTTTTCTCTGAATTTCTCTCTCTCTCTCTCTCTTTCTCTCTCTCTCTCTCTCTCTCTCTCTCTCTCTCTTTCTCTCTGTCACGCTCTCTCGCTCTCTCTCCCCACTGCTGTAGACCAGTCTGGTTCAGTGAATGCAGGTCAAGCGTTAGTCAACTCTATGAGGAATGACACAGCTTTGATTGGAGGTACAGTAAGAGGAGTTTCTTTCAACTCATTTCATACTACTCCCACCAGGTAATCGTGGTTTTTGGATTGCAAAATTACAAGGGGTAGTTTGCTTGCTTGTTAAATTGTTGCAACTTTTTCACATGAAATGGTTAAATCAACAGAACACTTGTTATTAATCATAATATGATACTGATTTTTATTTGGTATTTACTCTGTGTTTGATTGAAAGTTTATTTTATAGACTTACTACTGGAACCAGAGCAGAAGCACGAATATTTTATTTTTGGAACCTTGAGCCCGTGGTTCTTATAGATATTGTATTACTGTGGCCGTTTCACCGACCACGTGCCATCCAAGTGGCGTGTTCAGGGACTTATGGCACAGAGACACAGAAGACGGGGTTGTAGACACCAGATTATTGTAGAAAGTGGGCTAGTTGGAATTAGCCCAGGAGTAGAGAGCATGTGTCATGACACGTGCTCCTAGCCTGAGTGTGTGTGGGGATGGGGGTTTTAACCTGTTGCTCGTTAGACCAACCAACAAGCAACAGGTATGCAGCCACCCTGACCCAATCACCTAGATCCAGGTCAGGTGTGGCTGCTCAAACCACACCATTCCCACACTACTATTACATATGACTTTGTCTTTATTGGTAGTAGTATCAAAAAGCATGTTTTTCTTTGACTTGGCCATTTTTGACAAATCAGTTTTGGTGCAAAGAAAACTAATTTAACTTTGTGAATTGCATTGCAAGTTTTGTCGAATCTGCTGCACAATTAAGCATTTTTGGTCGCAAAAAACACAAAAACCTCAAACTGTGAAATCCCGGACTGTTGTTAACTAAATATACTATAGCAAGAACCCTTTTCAAAAAGTTACACAGGCCTACTGTGATACAGTAATACTACTTTATAAACCCCTGGTACATTTTTACCATCTACTACTTATTAGTAGCTATTAACATTATTACAGGAATCACATCTGCCATCTATCTTATTGATACCAAAACTAACAATTATTGACCATGACATATTGATACAGGCCCTGTCCCATTACCCACACTTATAGAATGGTCGACTCTGTGAGCATATGCAAGTCCCACTTTTAATAGATGCCAAAGTGTAGAAAAATTCCCATTGGATGGAAATAGTTTACAGAAGCGAAAGATACCTGAACCCTGGAAATCCTCGGCACACTCATAGTCTAAATGTGGACTGAAGTCCAACTACCGCTGATTTCATTCCTTCTTTGCACCTCAACTTTTCTTCAAAAGGACCACTGCGGTTGCTAAATGAAGGTTGCGCTTTCGCCAACACCAATGGCAACCAGTGACAACCAGAGCCAAAAATACCATGGTACTATCTAGCATAAAACATTATGAATACTTGACCTTTTATATTTATCCTCAAGCTCTATTAGAAACTGTTACAAGGTTGACGGTGTGGCTTGTTTGAGATTGTTCCAGCTATCGTGCTCACCGACTGAATAAATGGCTTCCAGTAAACTTAATTTATCGGAACTTTGTTTTCCTACTAAGTCTGTTTGTCTCAAAGTGGAGTTTTAATCACCCAGCACAAAAAAAATTATGCCAGCAGGAAGTCATTGAAAACCATCCAATAAAATGTCCTGAATGGCCGTCAGTGCACAAAGGACTCAGCTAATTAAACCACCACAGAAATGGAGTGCTGATGGAAGAACCTTTTCTTTTGGTTATCTTTAAATTTCTGAGCATTTCAAAACCGCCATAATCCATTATCTAATTGGATTTCAGTGGGTTATTTTGTGCCATAAAGAACAGAAGGGCCCGGCCGAGTCCGGAGCTTTAGAAAGGCCTTAAATTCACTTTAAAGTTTCAGAAGTGAGAAACCGTCTCTAAAAATAAGTGAGTTGTGACTTCACAGTGAATTTACAATGAGACAAAATGCCAATTAGCAGCACATTTTAAACAGTTACTGATCAGTTATAAAGTATTAACACCATTTAGATATATTTTCCGTTGATGTACTCACATCAGAAGTGACTAGTGACTATCGCTAGGAATAGCGTGATGAAGTGTGTGCATAGCAGACTGGATAGTACAGTAGCATACTATTAAGTACACCAAGTTTGTACAGTATGTGAGCATTAGGTATGTACTAACCCATAGCATGCATCAAATTGAATCCAAAAAGTTCAAGGATGACGTACTACATCCTTTGAAAAATCATAGTATGCAATTATTACACACTACACCGGTCAAGGGAATCCCACTGCGCCGTGTGAGGACAAGACACCAGTCAAAGTTTCTTAGCAATGTCACATACTAAGGATGCTGGACGATAGTACTAGCAAGTAATGTAATAATGTTGTAGTACCTAGTATACGATAACAGATATTCATCAGCAGGCTTTTTTTTTTTTTTTTAAGAGAGATTCTGATCCAATCCGAATCTATTCTCAGTCAAATGTAAATCAATCTCCAATCTCCAAATGAAACCAAAGAGAAACTTATTCGACAAAACCTTCCAGCTGATGCCCACAAAGTGTCGTAGGATGAACTACTGTCTCTTTGAGATGAATAAACAAACTATCTGTAAAAATCAATCTTTAAAAAATCTGGAAATTAGGTAAAATTCACACTCTGGATTATACATTTTAATACAGGAAGTGTTGATTAGTTATGCTCCTATCTGATATGGACCAGGCCAATAGAATGGAATACAGTATTGTCATACAGATATACATGAAATCATGAGAATTGCTCAGCGCATCACTTAAATTAAACCAATTGTCTTCAATTCCAGACCATCTCAGTCCCAGTCCATTACAGGACAAGGAGAATGTCCAGTGAGCCAAGTTATCATTTTACACCAATGTAACGTGGAAGCTAAAATGTTATTTTCTTTCCTGTCGCCAACTTACGCCAACTTGTTCCTTTGTGTGGTCAGGTGTGATCGCCCTGGCAATCTTTGCGATGGTGGTAGTGCTGGCCGTCGTGGCCAGATACCTGTACAGGAGGAAAGAGACGTACAGGAACCAGGAAATGAAGGCCGTCAAGCCGGAGGACTGCTCTGAGTTCCCCTTCAATGGCCAGGCTGACTGCGAGAGCATTCCCAGCCAAAACCCCAAGGAGTATTTCATCTAACTGGAGCCGTGAGCAAAACACATGCACACCTCGGTTTTCTACTTTACATGCTGAGCAATTTGTGTTTTGGCTGTTGTTTACGTGTAAATTGATGTATATATTGAGACAAACAAAGAAAAGGAGTTGGACTTTTACATTGTCAATAGTCGTGTTTCACAAACTGAACATATTTCAAACTGTAAATGTTGTGATTAATGTCTTTATAACAACCACTGCGTTATATCTCTGTCATATTAAACGTTCTGATGTGATTAACAAAAGGGTTGGTATCTTCAGTTGAGCTTCAGTCTTTCTTTCTTTTCATTTTCAAATGAATCCCGGCATATCCATTATTATTAGTATTCTTCATTTCATGAATTCAGTCACTGAGGGAGTTGAGAGGTTCAAAAGGTCCCCTTTTACACCCAAATAAGAGCTTTCTATGCCAGAAATAAGTGTTCTGTACCGATGTTCACAGATTTGTGTAAAAAATGCCATAACATTTTTTTTTTTAAATGGATTTAGGCTATATACTGTATACCAACAAACTATTTTTTGTTGTGCTTTTTCATGTAATTAGGAAGGAAGTAATTTAAGTTGGACCTTATCCCCTGTATAAATAAATAAGGGAGTGGTTTGCAAACCTATGCAACAAAATTTTGATTAAATCTCAATACCTGTTCACGAACTCTGGAAAGGTTCAATTAACACATTTAATTGAAGGAAATGTAGTTTAGAAAACCCTGAGCTGCTTTAGTGTTTGTTAAATGGAGCTGAGCCAATGCCAGGTGTTCGCTCTCAACAGCAAATTAAATTAACATACATTTACATCACAGAGTGCAGTTCATTCAATAGTATCCACTGGAGGTTTTATTTTTTATCTTTATTCTCTACATGGTATTTTGGATTTGGTTTCTGTGTTTATATGCATCTGTCTGTGAAGCAGAGATAAAGGAAGTTTACAGTACTAAGCTGCAAAACTATTATCGTTGACAAAAACTTTTCTCTAAGCTCAAACTAAACTGAAATGAGAATAATGCCATACCAAAGTAACTGAACTGCAATTAAAAAGACTCAAGTGAAATGAAAACATTGAAATTCCCATTTATTTTCAGTTGTTTGTTAATATTTTTAAATTGTCATTATTTGTAAATGTTTTTCACTGTGAGTTGTGGAATAGTGTCCAATATTAGGGAATTGAGTCAATGTTTGATAACCTCTAGCACTGGGGTTCTGAAAATGTATCCATGGCCATCTAGGGCTCCATGAATAAATTGCAGGGGTCATCAGCAAAGTCTTTTATTGTAATATCTAAAATCTATACAGTATATATATATATGTCTATATATACTGTGTTTGTATATATATATATATATATATATATATATATATATATATATATACAATCTATATTGCATATATATACCGATCCGCCACGACATTAAAACCACTGACAGATGAAGTGAATAACATTGCTCATCTTGTTCAAATGGCATCCTTCAAGGGGTGGGATATATTAGGAAGCAAGTGAACAGTCAGTTGTTGAATTTAATGTGTTGAAAGCAGGAAAAATGGTTTGACGTAAGGATCCGAGCAACTTTGACAAGGGCCAAATTGTGATGGCTAGACGACTGGGTCAGAGCTTTTCCAAAACGTTCCGGGTACGCAGTGGTTTCTACCTTCCAAAAGTGGTCCAAGGAAGGAAAATCGGTAACAGGGCTAATTGATGCACGTGGGGAGCGAAGGCTAGACCGTCTAGTCCGATCCCACAGAAGAGCTACTGTAGAATTGCTGAAAAGGTTAATGCCGGTTATGATGAAAAAAAGGTGTCAGAACACACAGTCCATCACAGCTTGCTGCGTATGGGGCTACGTAGCCACAGAGCAGTCAGAGGTCCCTTGCGGACCCATATCCACCGCCGAAAGCAACTACAATGGGCATGCAAGTGTCAGAACTGGACTATGGATGAATGGAAAAAGGTGGCCTGGTCTGATGAATCACATTTTCTTCTACATCATGTGGATGACCGGGTTGAGGGTTTGAACCTATCAAGCATCTTTGGGATGTGCTGGAACAACAAGCCTGATCCATGGGGGCCCACCTCACAATTTACAGGACTTAAAGGATCTGCTGCAACGTCTTGGTGCCAGATACCACAGGACACATTCAGAGGTCTTGTGGAGTCCATGCCTTGATGGGTCGTAGCTGTTTTGATGGCACGAGGGGGACCTGCAAAATATTAGTGGTTATTATTTGCAAAATATATATCTATATATCTATATATATGTCATCCGAGGTTGGGATCTCCTCTCTTTAACTAATAGGGTCGGTGAACACATAAAGGAAAAGGCAGCGAACTGGGGTTTTCAACTGAAAAAGATTCTATTTACTTTCACAATAAAAGGTAGATTCTTCCAAACTGGACACAACTGGCCTCCCCTCCTGGGGTGAAGGAAGTGTAGTCTTTTGGGTGACAGCCATCAAGAACTGCCATTCCTGTGCCAGCCACCTGGAGGAGCTGTACCTGGCTTAGCTAACAGTGTTTCTGATGACATCACTATACAGTATATTACATTATATACATCCCATGCTGCTGACTGTTTTTTTGTATAATATTATTCATATCCTCTTTATGGAATGATTTTCTAAATCACAATCATGACACCCATTAGACGAAACTAGGATATGGAGACGTGCAAAAAATATTGACAGTATTTTCAGCAAGAACATTCTTCTTTTTCCATTGACATCCATTCACACAGAGGTTTTCTAGCCGTCTAGCGGTCATTAGCTGAACTGCAGTTTAAAACATTTCCGAATTGGCTTCAACGCTCGGCTGCAATGGTTGCCACTTGGTTTAAACTGACATTCACCAAAGGTTATGTCCTTGTTTCAACCGATCCCTGCTTGATCCAATCACATCCTTATGTCCCTCCATCCTTATATGTGTTGTGTTCAGGGACATCAGATCTGTTTTTGACTGGGCGGTGATATCGAAGACAGAGATGTGGATCATATCGCCTATGGTCTCAAGAGATGGTAGTAATGAGGGTCCACTCATACTTTGTATGTTGTACTTTGTTGTCCTGCCCCCTCTAGTTGAAACAGTGTACAGATGGAGCTTCAGTAGAATGAAAATTCAACATACCGCCCCAAAATAACTGCTATACTTGCACAATTCTACATCAGCATAATAACTTTTAAAAGACAACAGTCTCCACTTGTACAGCTGCAGCAGGGAATATGCCACTCTTGGTGCGCTGCGGGGTAACAATTTGAAGCTCAACAAAGATGAGTGTGAAGGAATAAACAGCCCTGTGCATGAATACAACAAGTTGATTAAAGCATCTGTTGATGGATGAAATAGAAGAGAGGGGGGAAGGAAAGGAGGGAGAGAAGGGACAGAGGAAGAGGAGAGGGTATGAGAAGAAGAAGGAAGGAAAGGAGGATGTGGAGAGGACAGAATAGAAGGGCAGGAGAGAAGGAAGGAGATGAGGATGGGCAGAGGAGAGAAGGGCAAGAGCAAAGGAAGGAGAGGAGGATGGGAGAGGACAGAATAGAAGGGCAAGAGGAAAGTAGGGGTAAAGAGAAGGAGGGAGGGGGAGGATGGGGAGAAGAGAGGACAGCGGGGAGGAGAATGAAGGAGAGAAGAGGAGAGGGTGATGGGAGAGGAGAGGAGAGTAGGGGAAAAGAGAAGGAGAAAAGGAGAGAAGGGGGTGGAGGATGGGGAGAAGAGAGAAGGGGAATAGAAAAATTAGGAGCAATGAGAGGAGGGCTGAAGAGAAGAGAGGAGGAAGTGAAGGAAGAAGATGGAAGAAGAGAACGAGACAGAAGAGAGTGATGGAGAGGAGAAGAGGGGAGAGGAAATTAGATGAGATGAATGATGAGGAAAGAAGAGAAGGAGGGAAAGGAAAGGAGGAGAGTCCAAGTAGTGGTAGTGGTCCATCATAATCAGCCTGGGTGACACGTCCAGAATCTCGGAAAGAGATTCTAGTCCAGTGAATCACAGTTCCCACCTCTCTGAATGTATGTTCCATTTCCATGGCAAATAAACTAATTGAGAAAACAGATTGTATACCCCTGAAGGACATTTACAGTATGAGGGAAAGTACGCTCACATCGACCATCTTGTCTTCTCCCTTTTCTCAGAAAAAAGGGACCCCACTTCAGAGATGAGGCAGGGGGGCAAAAATGGTTAAAAATAATACATATTTCCTGACTGGTTTAACTCAGTTAACAACAGTAAACCAATGAAAAGCTCACAAAGGACTCACTTCAATTCCTAAGTATAACTTGGGATGATGGGGAAAAAACACGAGCGAAGAAAGCCCGGCCAGACAGGCCAATCCCCGGAGAGCTCTCTCTGGTGGCCAGGTGAGGCATAGACCGAACCCCTGTCAATTTCTCTTCTCTCATTCTCTTCTCTCTCTCTAACGTCCGTGGCGCTTAGTCCTATGGCCGTCAGGATATTAGGGGTGCCAGGTGGTGGCGCCCACTCTTGTCCCTGGGTTGAGCTGGCCGGTCTCCATTGGTAGGCGGGGGTGGGCGCCTGTGGGTGCCTGTGGGTGTCTGTGTATGGGTGCCTGTGTGTTGGTTTTAGGCGTGGTTTGCGGGTTTGGGGCTCAGGTTCGGATCTTGGATCCATTGTCAGCGGGTCCCTGTTACATCCCTCTCCTTTTCTTCCTCATTTACTTTTTACTTACATTTACTTCTTCATCCATAACTATGACATGAAGAGGACACTTGCCCAATTGCAGTTCCAGTTTTCCTGGACTTAATTAACTCAGTTTTTTCGATACATGTTGTCGTCTGATGTTTATGTTTTTCCATTTTCTGTTTATGTCTGTTGTTTGTTTCTATGTTGATGTTTTTTTCCATGTACATGCTGTTGTTTGGTTCTATGTTTATTTGTCTCACCCATGGTGATTCTCCTCCTCTTGGAGTAGTGATTAGTTGTTTTTAGACCCAAACATGGTTTCGTTCACCAAAGACGGGGATTGGGTCCTGTACTGTATAACAAAAAACTGTGTTCTTGTCATCCTACAGGTCATCCACAGGACAGAATTATGCAACAGTTCTTGACAATTAAAGAATGAATAAAGAGTTGCACTGCAGGTTGAGAACGTGAACTCCACTTACAGATTAACTGTCCTACATGCGATGGCAAACAATTATTCCGTGCTGTATGCCCAGCATGCTAAAAATAAAAACACATTCTCTGCTGGACTCATTATCAGCAGTGTGACCATGGGTAAAGTGAATCTTTTCATTGATAATTGGCACGGATTGCAGATAATTTCTATCCGCTGTGTTCTCAGGTCCAGTTTAGAGTTACCGTGACTTCACACAAAATATGATAACCGATGCATTAATGAATTAATCAGTCAATTAGTCAATCAAAGTCCTAATCATCATAATTAACTCAATATCTAATCTGAATCTTACATCATCTCTAGCATACAAGATTTGTATAGCAATGCCAATTTACCACAATCAGAGCAAATAGAGAGACTAACATATGCATAAATGAAATAGGGTAACAATCATTTAACACATTCATCCTTCATTGAATATAAGACACAATGTATTGGAATATATAAAGAATGATACCACAGAAACAAAGGTTTTAATCCCCGCAATATTAGATTCAACTAATTGTCATTGCACAGAGTACAAGCACTGAGGCAACAAAATGCATTTCTCTGCATTTTACCCATCCTAGTAACTGACGTACCTAGGAGCAGTGGGCTCCCATACAGCGGTGATTCCTCGTGTGTGTGCCCGTGAACTTGTTGGTTACTTAACTGCTTCTAGGGGAAAAGCATCTTACAATCCTAACCAGATTCTGTATCATAGTCATGTTGGCGACAGAATAGACAGATTTCAAAATCAATGCATGGAAAATAGGAAAACATTACTACAGCGATTATAAAAAGAGCAAAGATAGGCCCTGTAACACTCAGAATCCATGTTATTAATTGCCACAGTTATATTTCCAACACCCTTCTTCCACAATAGCACATACACCACCTTGAGCGACTTCAACAGCATCTAAAGCTTCATGATAACCCATTGCAAAATTTTTGAATCAAAGCAATTTCCCTATTAAGAGCTCTGAAACCCACAAGCATAGCATTCGCTGTTACAGCTACCCAAATGCAGGACACAACAAGGTCTTAGAAGTAGGTGGAAGGTTTAATGTGGAACAGACAAAGAATCAGGGTCCAGGGACAGAGAGGGAACCAGGGTCCAGGAACTGGCAGGGAATCAAGAAACAGGCAGGGAATCAGGAACGGGCTCGGGCTCGGGCTCATAGACAGGACAGCAAATTCAAGAGCCACACACAATGATCGGCCAGAGACAGAGTGAATGGGGAACAGATTAAATAGAAGAGGAGTGACGAGTAAGGTGAAGACAGGTGGTGAGATTGCTGACTGGGGACAGATGTGCAGTGGCAGGGATGTGAAACCAGACACAGACAGAAGGAGCTAGAGACAGACACAGGGAGCCAGAGAGGGACCTAGAGACAGACAGAGGGGACAGAGAGGGACAGACAACATGCAAGTGCAGGGCAGGATCCTGACATTAACCACTAGAGCTACATTGTGAGGGGTAAGTCTTCTTCTTCTTCTTCTTCTTTCAGCTGCTCCCATTAGGGGTCGCCACAGCGGATCATCTGCCTCCAATACCTTCTGTTCTGCGCATCTTCCTCCCTTACACCAACCGCCTGCATGTCCTCCCTCACCACATCCATAAACCTTTGGCCTTCCTTTTTTCCTTAGTGCAATGAGATAATGATTGGAACATTGTAGTTCTGTTTTCCAAAATATAGTCTTAAAAGCTCATCGAGCCTTTGTAAAGATCTGATAATGACTCTGTAATGCTAAATATCTGTCGGATGATTCTTTGGGACTTCCCGGGACTTCAGACAGATCCCCCTTGAAATGCCTTTCTTTTACATGAGTAGGGATAAATTCAATAGGCTGAACTACATTACATCACATCCTTTTGTGTACACAGACCAAACATTCCTGTAAACATAGGTGGAAGACTATTCCATGTGTTTTTTCCACACACCAGGAAAGGTCTGGTGTGTTCGTGGTTCCTAATTTGGAAATGTAATCATAATCTCCTATGCAATAAATAATGATCTGGCATTAAGTAGAATAAGAAAAAGAACATATTTGACTTTGCCGTGTTACCTGTGGTTGTCCTTTCATGCAAATGTCAAAAACTGAGGTGTATGGAGAGATTCATTGTGGCCGCTAGTTTGGTAGGAATAACTGATAAAGCAGTAGGTGTTCGGGAAATGTTTTTTGTAAAAAGTTGGGCACCCCTCTAATGACAGGAAATTCCCTGACACCTGAAACATCATGGCATGTGTATTGGAAATGTCATCTTCATTTCCCTGGTTTTCTGTTGGAGTAATTCACATATTTAGTAATTTTATAGAAAAAACTATCAACTAAGATACTAGATTGCTCATTTTGATAATGACAATGCCGTTAGGCTTTGTTATAGGTGTCATTAATTAAGGTCGTTGTGGTCGGAATCGTAACAGGGTGGGTTTGAATAACATACTGTTAAGCAAGTATGTGTAAGGAAGGTTGGCTGTCAGGGCCTCTAAGTGGCGTAGGTACATTCAGTATTGAAATAGTGCTCTGGTCAATTGGGGAAGTAATGAACATGCATAACAAGAATTTGGAGTCAATTTTCGAACTTTACTTTTGATTGATTTAACCCGCAGGTTAGAGGCAAAGGGTGATCAACCTCTGGGCGTAATTCATTACTCATTACTTGGCTCTAATGCTAAGATTTCATATTATTGAATAAAAGGGATCAGAAAATGACATATATTGAAATACAGTAAAAATTTAACTGCAGAGATGTCCAAGAATTATATCTCTTTAAAATCAACTGGGAAATACACATCTAATAAAAATCGTGTGGTGGATGGGATGGCTTGAGCAGCCACCCTATCCACTCCAAACCGTACCCAAAAAATAAATAAAATAAAAAACATCCCAGACAGAAGTCTCAGGACCACCTCAAATTGGCCAAAACTGTCTTCGCACATTTAACTAGAGAAGAGTAAAAGACCAATAAGGGTATTATCTACACTATACTATGGCAACACACAAAAAAAAACAAGTCCCACTGGGGGGAAAAATCCTGTGTGAAGCCATTCTACCATTCTAACTAGAAAACAAAAATAAATTATGAATCAGATTATGGAATAAATGTTCATGGAGAGATTCCACGAATAGACGTATATGTTCCTGATCGTCTTACACGCACAGCCTAATGGGTCTTGGTATGATTTAAGTTACTTAGCACATAGCACTCAATATCTTGCACTGGAGTCTATGGGAAATAGAATTGTCTCACCATTTAACTGGAAGATAATGACTCCTTTTATGAGGGCATCGGTCGGCTGGGACCAGAATGTGCCTATAAAGAATGTGTATTCTAGTTTGGGATCTTCTGAGGCATCTGTTGGAAGGGCATCTGTTGTGGGGGTGGGGCTATCTCGCCGCACCTGTGCGTATTGAACCTTGGGGGTGTACCGAACGGTTCGATAATATACTGTGTACCGTTGCATCCCTGGTGTGGGAGCAGTGCTGCTTTCGTTATACCCAACACTACTACTGGAGGATTTAAATGTATATTTAATACAACACAGTCAATTAATTCTATTATATAATTATAGGACCCAGAATCGCGATTGTGGCGCCTCCCCTTGCGGCTGCCTGCACGAGCACCTTGTGTCGATTACGCATATTTTGGTATTTTTTAGTATTTATAGAGCTTATTGTGCGTAATCACCGGGTGTCATGACATTTCACTGCATATATGTATGAACGTATGTATATGTATGTGACAAATAATCTCTTGAACTTGAACTTGAACTTGAACTTGATTATACATGTAAATTGGCATATCTAACATAATTGGTGGTGCAAATGCCAGCCCAGTTCTAGGGTAGACTTGCATACGCCATGTGTCCACATAACCAATAAATGTCTGGAATTGTTGCTTGTTCCTTTGTATAAATTATCTGAGTACATGCAGTCATTATCCCTGCTGGAACTCCAGGGTATTTTTCAGAACAAACAGATTGAAAACATAAGGGATGAATAATTCCAGCACGTGGATGGACTATAGTTGAGTAAGCTAGAGCAATAGTTACAGTAGTAACTAATCTACTCCATACATAAGTGCAGTTCATTTATCCTTCAGAAAGATTATGGATAATGGCAATAGTGATGAGGAAGATGATCACACAGACGTGACCACTCTTTTCCTGTTGACAGGACGTGAAAAACTGTAGTGGCAAATTCCTTCGAGGAGACAGAGGTTAACAGCGTAACTCTGTTGGGATCAAGATTTCAGTTGACATCCGATAATTCTCCGTTGTTGCCGTTTATTTGGTCCTCTGGAAGTTTGGGGACTTATTGCAATGACATGTGTGAACCCATGTCATTCCGGTACCTTAACTTCTGCTGTGATGATGAGGAGGATCTGGAACGGTTTTCTCCAGAATTCACCAGGTCGACCAGTCACCTGGTCGGAGGTTGTTTATTGGTCCTTCAAGTGGGATAGGTAGGTTTGCTATGACCTGGGACCACATAGACTTGTACAGTTGGGTGAGAGACATACAAGATGACAACATTGCTAGGTCTGCGTGATGTAATTCATCCGTGACTTTAATGAAGGGAGAGAGACCCTAATTGCATTGGCCTCCCTTCATCCTGATCGTCCTCACATTACCATCATTACTAATGGCAGGCATGAAACCCAATCAAGTTTGGTTTCAGCCACAGTTTTTGCTAGTTCCATTTGCTCATTCCACAGCACCACTACATTCATAATAAGTAGAGAGTTCCCTCAACACTGTGAGAAAAAAATGCAGATGATTAATGCTTTGAATGATGTTTCATATGTTTTATATAAGACAATAGCCTTTTTTGTATTGGGTCTTGTCTTGGGTCTTTAACGACTCACTCAGAGCTCACATTGAAGAGGCATAGTCCTTTAAGATAATGATATACTGTATTGTAAAGACCAGATCACATGCCTTCTCTACTCAACTTAGTGAAGCGATACGGATAACCGCAGGGGGCTTGACAGGATATTGTGGTTGGTTTATAGCATAGTAATACTGTAAATGTGACTGGAGTTTGACTGTTAACCATTGTATGAGGGAAACACCAGGTAATGTGTGATTGGGGGGCATAGTCTTGTGAATAACATCAAACCAAAGGCAGTATAAAGCCCTCTTTAGCAAAAAGCAAGGGCAGAATTGACAGCATCACTGTTTTACAGTGCATCTGTGTCTTTCTCTTTATTCTACAGAATAAATATCTTAAATACTGTCAGTTTCTTTCCTGTAGCTACCCAGGATTTACCTCACTGACCACACAGTGAGAATTCTACGACAATTTTGGGGACTTGGATGAGACTCTCTTCTTGGCTCTGTTGGACCTCTTGATGTCCAGGTTGTGTGCACAACGGCAGCCAGGAACCGACCATAGGACATCAGAGAAGGAGTCGCCTGGCAGCAGATCCAGCAGAGACAACACCAGAATAAAATCCTGATTAAACTAAAATGTGAGGACTTACTGTACTGAGAGATTAATTAGATCAAGAAAATCGTAAGAAAAAAATTTTAGTACGTTTAGAGATTGCATCGATCAAAACAATTGTGGAAAAAGCCTTGATAAGCTTAGATATCAACCCCTCAGACAGACGTGTTGCCAGCTATGTGCTGCGTAGATTAGGAATGGTGGTGGAAATATCGGTCGATTGGAAGTTTACAGGGAGTTTTTAAAATATGTTAGACTGCGTTGGAAAAATGACAACAGGGCAAAAGAGAGCTGAAAGGCTAGTTGATAGATTGAAAGATTATGGAAATTGATGAGAAGAAACAATAAGTGGGAAGAAAGAAAATGAAAATGAAAAAGTTAGCACATGATGCATTTAGGATTCTATGTTTAGGATTGAACTTGGAGCAAAGAGAGTTGTGAATGTCATTTTAATGACTAGTAGTCAAGTGTTTCTCCGTGGGATTATGGTTAGCTAGTGGTGTTTAGCAGACTAAATGAAAATATAATTGAATTAAAAACAGTAGTCTATGCTTAGGTAGTATGAATAGATATTTGAATGGTTTGAATTATTGCAGGAGGTCGAGCTGGTCATCTAGTGATCTAAAGGTTGCTGGTTCGATCCCAGGCTCCTCCTGCTAGCATGCTGTAGTGTCCTTGGGCAAGACACTTAACCCCTAATTGCTTCTGATGGCTGCGTCTGTCTGCGATGTTTGAATAATTGTAAGTCACTTTGGATAAAAGTGTCTGCTAAATGCAATGCCATGTAATCATAGTGGTGTGGTGTAGCAGTTGGATTTTTAATGCAACTATGATAATTATGAGTGTTTGTTTCCAGAACTGTATTTTTTTTTTTTTGTTAATATATTTTATTGCAGAGCATTTTAAATTGATAAAACTAAATTGATCAATATACATTTGGAAAAATTACTTACAAAATTATTTTTGTGATGTTGCGGGGGTAAGATATAATGCATGACAATGACAGTTATAAAGTTTGAGTTATTTTGTATTTTTTTTCCCCACATTGGGGAAGTTTACAAGTTACAGCAGCAACGGATTGGCACAATAGCATGAAGCATTGGTAAATTGTGTAATTCTAAATGAAAGGATATGATAAATAATGAAACAGTATAGATTAGACATTATACATTACATAGTAATATTGCATGTGTGAATTGTCAGTTTTGTGTGTTCAAATCCTTACCGGTTACTTTTTCGATAAGGCTGGTGATTGTTTAAGTATAAACAAACAGCATTATTTTTCTCACTCTGCAAATGTACAGGAAGATGTTATCGCCTGCTGGGCATTGCTGCCTGTCACATCTCCTGCCCATGGGTCAGCTGCAGGGTCATCAGCCAGAAACCACCATTCACCAACGTTTCGCTCCTTTAATTCTGGAACGTCTCCTGGTGGTGGAGCAGTGACAGGGACGTTTCCCTGTCACCCCCTGCAGCTGATAGTTGTTCTCCCCTGCAGCTGTTGTCTGGAGTTAGGTGTTCTTTCCCAAACACCTATCCTTCCTCCTCAGCCAGAGCCAAAAGCTCCCTTTCTCAGCCTCCTCTGCTAGGTCCTTTGTTGCCCTCTTTAGCCTCCCTCCGGTCACTCCTGCATCCCTCAAGAGGAGTGTGGTTGACAACCCCAAAAACCCTCGGCATCCGACCTCCACTGGGTAGATGGTAGCCTTCCAGCCAGCCTCCCGGCACTCAGCAGCCAGCTCTGAGTACTTGGCCTTCTTACGTTCAGAGGCGGCCTCAATCCCCTCCTCCAGTGGTACTGTGAGCTCGATGAGGTGCACAGATCTTGCCTTGGTTGACCACACAACTATGTCTGGTCGGAGAGATGTGGTGGTGATCTCTGTGGGGAACCGGAGCTGCCTGTCGAGGTCAACCTTCATGTTCCACTCCTGGTCGGGGGAGAAGGGCCTTGGTTTTTCTGTTGGCCTGGTGTTTCTCCTTACCCCTCCTTCTGAGACAAAGCTGGTGTGGTCCTCTGCTGATGGTGGTTCTTTGTTACCCTGTCGACACACCTCCAGCACCTTGGCTAGCTTTCTCAGGACCTGGTCGTGGCGCCATCTGTAGCGCCCCTCTGAAAGCTCGATCTTGCAGCCTGATAGGATGTGCTGGAGGCTTGCGTTGGGGGCATTGCGGAGTGAAAAAAAAAACTAAGCAAATTGGTTAGCAAAGAGGGATAATTGTTTTGTTTTTTGCACTAGAGAGGTAATGGAATATTTGTACGTCACTTACTTAAAATTGAAACAGGCCGTTTCAATGGCTTTTCATTTGGGCATGCCAAAATTAAAGTTTTAATTCGGAAATATCTAGTGAATTGATTTATGGTGTAATTGTGTATTGATAGATAATAAACAACCTGTGTACTTAGTGTTTTATTTCACCAGCTTTAAGCATTTGAACAGGAATCCACTTGGCTGCAGTTCAACATTTGATTAGTGTAGATGTGACTGCGTCTGATGGGCAAGACCTGAAGGCTCAACACTTGGTTGTGGTGCCAGGTGTACCTTCCTTGGGTTTGGCTGCTCTTGCAACCCACCAGGATGTGTTGAAGGGCTGCCGGGGCTGCGCACTGGAGACAGGCTGGGTCCTCTCCAAACTTCTTCTTCCTCTTTTGGCTACTCCCATTAGGGGTCGCCACAGTGGATCAGCTGCCTCCAATATATTCTGTTCATCTTCCTCCCTTACACCAACAGCCTGCATGTCCTCCCTCACCACATCCATAAACCTTGTCTTTGGCCTTCCTCTTTCCCTCTTGCATGGCAGCTCCATCCTCAGCATCCTTCTCCCAATGTAACTCTCATCTCCCCTACACACGTGTCCAAACATCTCAATCTCACCTCTCATTTTTCCACCAAACTGTCCAACCTGAGCTGTCCCTCTAATGTACTCATTCTTAATTCCTGTAATCCTGGGCCCTCTCCAAACCATAGTTATAAATTAGCTGGGGAGGGGAGAAAATCATGGCATATTTATTTATATATATTATGTGTGTGTGCGCGCGTGTGTGTGTAATATCTTTATTGTGTTATATATTAATATATACCATATATATGTATATATATATATATATAATAATTTTTTTATATAATACATGCATTAAATAAGACTGTTTTATAGAAAAGAAGAAAGAAACAGTCTTTATTCGTCACGCAACACACCACACTACAACACATGCTTGCACACACACACATGCACATGCTTTGATGGTGGCCGGTGAAATGGATCCTCTGCATTTGACCCATCCTGGCTTGTCCTTCCTCCGGGGGCACAGCCAGGAGCAGTGGGCAGCATACGTGGACACGCCCGGGGATAAATGTCCATCGCTGGTCAGACGATGATGGGTGCATGTTTTTTAGTGGGGGTCCTAACTGACGTGAGGTGGAGGAAACCGCATGTGAGCACGGGGTGTTAGGAGGTATGCTGAGTGAACCCAGGTGCAGAGAACAAGGCAGAGGCGAGGTGGCAAAAATAGAGGTTTACTCAAAACAAGTACAAAAACTGGGCAAAAAGAGCTTGGAACAAGAGCGTTGTCATGAGGTTAGACAAACTCAAGACTGAGCGCCCGAGGACACAAACGACAGGGTCTAAATAGGGACGACCAAACGAGACACAGGTGAAACATATAACCTAATGAGGCAGGGTAATCAGGAACAGAAATAGGTGAAGCAGAGCAACCTTGAAAAGGCAGTACTGGCGGCATCTAGTGGCCGATGCCGGTAGGACCCGGGCGAACCCCCATCCAGGAACGGCTCCCCGTTCCAGGAGCGCTCCTCTGGCCCGTAACTCTCCCAGTCCACCAGGTATTGCAGGGCCCCGCGGACCCGGCGGGAGTCCAGGAGCCGGCGGCCCGTGTAGGCGGGCCGACCGTTGATGATGCGGGGCGCCGGAGGAGGCCTCGTGGTGGGCGCCAAGGTGCTGGTGACCACCGGTCGGAGCCGCGACACGTGGAAGGTGGGGTTTATCCTCATGGACCTGGGGAGCAGAAGACGGTATGCGGCAGGATTGACCCGCCGCACGATCTTGAAGGTCCCAACATACGGTGGCGCGAGCTTGCGTGACTCCACCCGCAATGGAAGGTCCCTGGTGGACAGCCAGACCCTCTGGCCCGGACGGAGCATAGGCGCTGGTCTGCGCCGTCGGTTGGCCTGGATCCGCTGCTGCCGGGATGTCCTCAGCAGGGCCTGACGAGCCCTCTGCCAGTTCTGTTGGCACCGCTGGACGAACCACTGGGCTGACGGCACTCCCACCTCCGCCTCCTGCTCCTGAAACAGAGGAGGTACGTACCCGAACTGGCACTCAAACGGGGACATGCCAGTGGAAGAGCAGCGCAGAGTGTTGTGAGCGTATTCCGCCCACACTAGACGGTCGCTCCAGGAGGCAGGGTTGGAGGACACGAGGCACCTCAGTGTTGTCTCCAGGTCCTGGTTGACCCGCTCCGTCTGGCCATTGGATTGAGGGTGGAAACCGGAGGACAGGCTGACGGAGGCGCCGAGGAGCTGGTGGAACGCTTTCCAGAACCGGGATGCAAACTGCGGACCGCGGTCTGACACCACGTCCAGGGGCAGGCCGAACACCCTGAAAACGTGCTGCACCATGAGCTCAGCAGTTTCCAGAGCTGAGGGGAGCTTGGGCAGAGGAATAAAACGGCAGGCCTTGGAGAACCGGTCCACAACGACAAAGATGACGGTGTGGCCCCGAGACGGTGGAAGGCCGGTGATGAAGTCCACTGAGAGGTGTGACCAGGGCCGACTGGGGATGGGAAGGGGATGCAGCAGCCCCATGGGACGTGACCGGGGGTTCTTGTTCTGGGTGCAGATGGTGCAGGCAGCGACGAAGGACCGGACATCCTGATCCATGGTAGGCCACCAGAAACGCCTGCGGAGGAACTCGAGGGTCCTGGAGATCCCCGGGTGGCCAGTGAGGAAGGATGAATGCCCCCATTGCAGAACTTGGGATCGGACAGCCTTCGGGACAAACAGGTGACCCGAGGGCCCGTTGCTGGAATCCGCCTCCCTCCTTTGGGCCTGCCGGACCTGTGTCTCGATTCCCCAGCGGACCGGAGCCAAGATGCGGGAGCTCTGGAGAATGGGCTCGGGGAGTTCAACCAGCTCCGGAGGGTCGAACTGTCTGGAGAGAGCGTCGGGCTTAAGGTTCTTGGACCCGGGACGATATGACAGGATGAAGTTGAACCGATTGAAGAACAAGGCCCATCGGGCTTGACGGGAGTTGAGGCGTTTGGCATCCTGAATCTATGTCAGGTTCTTGTGGTCGGTCCAGACGACAAATGGGTGTTGGGCCCCCTCCAGCCAGTGCCACCACTCCTCCAATGCCAGTTTGACTGCCAGTAGCTCCCGGTTCCCTATGTCATAGTTCCGTTCCGCTGGGGTGAGGCGACGGGAGAAGAAAGCACATGGATGGAGCTTCTTGTCGTGAGTCCTTTGGGACAAAACAGCCCCCACTCCCACATCGGAAGCATCCACCTCCACCACGAAGGGTAGGGTAGGCTCTGGTGTGGCCAGGACAGGGGCAGCGGTGAACCGCGTCTTGAGAGCGCTGAACGTCCCCTCAGCCTCCGCAGTCCAGGCGAAGCGGGCTGTGGATGTCCTAGTGAGGGCACTGAGGGGAGCCGCCACAGTGCTAAAACCCCGAATGAATCGCCTGTAAATATTGGCAAACCCGAGGAAGCGCTGCACCTGTTTGACCGAGGTGGGTGGTGGCCAGTCCCGGACGGCTTCGGTCTTGGCAGGATCCGTCGGGACGTGACCCTCGGTGATGACAAACCCCAGGAACGGAACGGTGGTGGCGTGGAACTCACTCTTTTCCAGTTTCACATAGAGGCCATTGGCGAGCAGGCGGTGAAGGACCTGTCTCACACGCTGTATGTCGGGAAGGGTCCTGGAGAAGATGAGGATGTCATCGATGTAGACGAACACGGAGCGGTTGAGAAACTCACGGAGGACGTCGTTTACAAGGGCCTGGAAGACAGCGGGAGAATTGGCCAATCCAAAAGGCATGACCAGGTATTCATAATGGCCGGTGGGTGTGTTGAAGGCGGTCTTCCACTCATCCCCCTCGCGGACACGGACGAGATTGTATGCGTTTTGAAGATCGAGTTTGGTGAAGATGGTGGCGCATTGCAGTTGCTCGAAAGATGTGGACATAAGAGGAAGGGGGTAGCGATTCTTGACCGTGATCTTGTTCAGACCACGGTAATCAATGCAGGGACGCAGGCCGCCATCCTTCTTACCCACAAAGAAAAAACCTGCGCCCGCCGGGGAGGTAGAAGGGCGGATGAAACCTGAGGTGAGCGCCTCCCGGATGTACTCCGCCATGGTTGTAGTCTCAGGGGCAGAGAGAGAGAAGAGACGTCCTCGAGGAGGGCAGGTGCCAGGCAGAAGGTCGATGGCCCAGTCATAGGACCGCTGGGGCGGAAGCCCTCCCTCAGACCAGCATACTCGTGGGGCACTCGTGAAAACTCGGGATGGATGGGACCTTGAATACGGACTGGAGCCAGGACACGGACAGGAACTCCGGAGTGGGCTGGGGCTTGGGAAGGAGCCCGAGCTTGGACACGGACTGGAGACTCGAGAGGGTGAGAAGACGGACTAGAAAGAAGACAGGTGGTGTGGCAGGCAGGACCCCATTCGGTGAGACGCCCGGAGGCCCAGTCCAGATGTGGGTTGTGACGGGCCAGCCATGGGTAGCCCAGGACGAGTGGAAATTCAGGAGAGTGGATGAGGTGGAGCTAGATTACCTCTGAATGTTTTCCCTCCAGTGACAGCCAAAGGGGGGCGGTGAGATGGCACACGCTACCGGAACCCAGTGGTCTTCCATCCAGGGCTGTCACCGTGAGAGGATGCTCTAGAGGTGCCAGAGGGAGCTTTAGGGCTTTTGCTAGCCCTACATCCAGGAAGCTACCTGCAGGGCCGGAATCCACCATAGCTTGGAGGGAGTGATGTTGATCTCCCCAGGCGAGGGAGGCAGCCAGCAGGACCCCGGTCGCCTAGAGCTCGGGAGAGAAGGTTGGTCTCGTCACAGTTCTCCCTACCCTGGACGAGAGTTGGCTTTTCCCGAGAGCTCAGGGCAGGAAGAACGGAAATGCCCCGGGATCCCACAGTACAAGCAGCAGCGCTCCCTCATCCGCCGGTCACGTTCGGAACGAGAGAGCCGTGTGCTGCATACTTGCATCGGCTCCTCCATCAAGGCTGAGGCGGGCTCGGGACAGCCCGGAGATGCTCGGGAGGCCTCGTCCCCAGAGCTGCTCTGCGCGCTGGTATTGGTGAAGCGGGAAAAAGGCGTTCCCCTTGTCTCTCCCGGAGGCGGTTGTCCACCCGAATCGCTGTTTCGATGAGCGTGTCCAAGTCCTCCTGCGCCTCCCGGGATGCCAGCTCGTCCTTGACACCCTCATTGAGACCCTCCTGGAAGGCCGCGATGAGTGCCTCGCTGTTCCATCCAGACGCCACTGCGAGGGTGCAGAATGCGATGGCGTAGTCTGCTACGCTCTGTCCCCCCTGGCGGAGCCGGAGTAGCCGTGTCGACGCCTCCCGCCCAGTGACTGAGTGGTCAAACACTCGGCGCATCTCCCCGGCAAAAGCCTGGTAGCTGGAGCAGGCCGGGGTTTGCTGATTCCAGATGGCTGTGGCCCAGGAGAGTGCTTTGCCTGTGAGTAGCGTGACCACGTATGCCACCTGTGAGCGCTGGGTGGGGAACTGTGAAGGCTGGAGCTCGAAAGCCAGGGAGCATTGTGTCAAAAAACCATGACAACCTCCTGGGTTACCGTCGTACCTCTCTGGCGCCGGCAGTCGTGGTTCGCGGTGATCTGGAGGACGCGGGTCCATGGGAGGCAGCGCTGGCGCAGGGGCCATAGGTGGAGCCTGTGCCTGGCTCCGCTGAACGGCCTGGGCGAGCGACTGCAGGTTGTCCTGGACCTGTTGGAGAACCCGCTCATGACAGCCAATCGCAGTCCCCTGGTTCATCAAGTCCACCCGCAGGCTTTCCACCTCTGGAGGCTGACTCTCTGCTGGGTCCATGTTGTGGCTCAGTCTTGCTGTTAGGAGGTATGCTGAGTGAACCCAGGTGCAGAGAACAAGGCAGAGGGGAGGTGGCAAAAATAGAGGTTTACTCAAAAAAAGTACAAAAACTGGGCAAAAACAAATAAGAAGTCTCGGGAGCTTGGAACAAGAGCGTTGTCATGAGGTTTGACAAACTCAAGACTGAGCGCCCGAGGACACAAACGACAGGGTCTAAATAGGGACAACCAAACGAGACACAGGTGAAACAGAACAGAAATAGGTGAAGCAGAGCAACCTTGAAAAGGCAGTACTGGCCGCATCTAGTGGCCGATGCCGGTAGGACCCGGCGAACCCTGACACGGGGAGAACATGCAAACTCCACACAGAAAGGCTCCTATTTGGGAGATAACCCACCGGAGCACGCTGCCAACAGGGCCCCAGGCAGGAATCGAACCCAGGATCTTCTTGCAGCAGTGCAATGCACTGCGCCACCGTGCCACCAATTATTATTATTATATAATACATATATCATATACCATGTTAATTATATATATATATTACATACATACTCCTCTTTGTCTCAAGTTGGAGTGGGAGAATTATATATATATATATATAAGAGTGGGAATATATATCATCTGGGACCTCAAAATACAAACAGTTGGGACTCCTGGGGTAGCTCCCCAAGAACTAGACACTGGCACTGGTGACGCTGATGTGATGTCATCCAACGGGGTTTCAGCACAAGTTCTGTGTTGTATTTACTCTTTAACTTTCACTGATTTCACCTTATCGGTCAACTAAAATTTGTTTCTGAACAAATTTGCGGCTCAATCCAGTTGCTGGATCTTCACGCATATTAGATCTACAAGATATAATTTAAATGTTTGTTCCCATTTTTGCAAAGCGAGGGCTCGCTCGCTCGGGGATTTTCTGTTTCATTCAATTAACATCATGAAATTAAATAAATACATAGACAATAAAAATACTATTTTATTTTATTATTTGTCATGCCTTTTTTCTTATCACCGGTAAGTGTATGTGGGCTGGTCAGGATGCTCGCCACTGCTCCAGAGTACAAGGATTTGAGGATCCTCACCTAGATTCTGACTGTCTTCAGCTGCCTGAGGTGGTAAAGACGCTATCTCACCTTTCTCACCAGAGTGTCTTTATATATAATCCATGTTAAATCCTCCGTGATGTTGACTCCCAGGTACTTGAAGCTGCTCACCCTGTCAACAGAAGTCCCACTTTCACCAATGGGGTGTGCATACTCGATTGTAATCGTCTCCTAAAGTCCACAATCAGCTCCTTAGTTTTGCTAATGTTCAGGAGGAGGCTGTTGGCACCAGCGTGACAGGTCAGACACCTCCTCACGGTTGGCCTTCTCATGGTCGTCGGTGATCAGGCCCACCATGGCGGTGTCGTCAGCATACTTGATGATGGTGTTGGAGCTGGACCTGGCCACCTAGTCATGTGTGTACAAGGAGTACAGTAGGGGGCTGAGCATGCAGCCCTGGGGGGATCCTGTGTTCAGAGTGAGGGTGCTGGATGTGTGCTTCCTCACTCTAACCACCTGGGGACTTTTTGTGAGGACGTCCAGGATCCAGGCACACAGCGTAGTGTTCTGTTCCGCAGCTTGATAGCCAGTCTGGTGGGGGCTATGATATTGAAAGCTGAACTGTCGTCAATGAACAGCAATCTCACATAGCCCCCCCTGACGCCATCCAGGATGGGACCACCACCAGCAGGATGGGACCACCGACTCCGCCATGGAGGCGTTGGATACCATAGTGAGCACCGTTCAGTTCGTTGGTTAGGGAGGCGTCCACACTTGTTGCTGGGGAGGGGCCGCTCTTGTCGTTAGTAATGGTCCGCAGGCCCTGCCACAAGCGTCTGGTGTCCCGTTGCTCCATCTGTAGCTCCAATGTGTCTCTCTATATCTGTTTAGAATCCTTCACTGCCCTCCACATTTTGTATGATGCCACTTTGTTGTTGTCCCTATTTCCAAGAAGAGAGAGAGGGAGAGAGTCTTGATGTTGTTTGGGTTACATCAGCTGCTGTTAGGCATGAGACAGACGCCTCTACCCTTGGGTTTCCTCGACTCCCCTAATGTCGGCACAGAACACAGGGAAGGCCTCGGCTGGACGAATGGCTTGATCCGGCACCAGCGGGTTCAGCCATGTCTCTGTCAGGCAGGTGACGCAACAGTTTTTCGTATCCCTTTGGAATGTAATCCTTGCCCGCAGGTCATCCATCTGGTTTTCCAGGGGACTGGACATTGGCAAGAAGGATGCTGGGCAGAGGTGGACGATAAAGTTGCGTCCCCATTCTGATCCGAATGCCGCCTCGCTTACCGCAGTGTTTTCTCCATTGGCCCACCCGTGGAACAGCGACTGCACTGATGTTATTGTCCTTGTTGATCGTGTTGGCACGTAGAATCTACACCGGCCACTCCAGATCAGTGGACAAAATGTCCCAAAGTTGTTCTTTCAGGGAATTTTTATATCCACGAGTGCATCATGGTTGTGGGAGATCACTGCCGATGAGTTTTTGGTGGACATTGTTAAGTAAAATGAGTAAAAACTCTTCCTCTTCCTGCCATCCACATCTGCTTCTAATTGAACACAAAGACACGTTTACTTATTAATTGATTCCCTTAAAAATAAGCTTGAAATTATATTACATATCCCCCTTTGGCCTTCAAAGCTCCAAACACAAAATTAGAGCAAGCAATTGAATTAACATCTCCCATAGCTAGTCTATTAGGCGCTACGTGCTTACATGTGTTGCAAACATTATCAGAAAAAAACTGTTTACACTCAATGATATACATGATGGATAAAATTATGCAAAACCACCATTTCTGTGGTATAAACAGGAAAGGAATACCAAATATAGACCTTCATATAGTGAAATGTAAAATACAGACAATACACTGAAAATCAAAACACATGTCTTGTATTCCTGGATGTCTTCTATCTTCTTTACCTGTGCAGTATTGTACACAGCTCTTCAACAGCCCTTACCAGCCCTAAGAACAACAGGCAACTACAGTGCCGGGCTGGGACGGTGGGGCGTCCTCTAAACTCTAAACGATTGCTTCCCAACCGTTGATATGCCAAACCATCTGTGCGTGGTCTCTGCAGGCTCCTTCAGCATTGGCTCTAAACGGCCATACACAATCAGGATTACGGTACAGGCAGTCGAGGGCTCCATGCTCCATGTCCATTACAGGGGAGACCAGCAGCTGTGACATACTCTCCTGGTTTGCCAACTACAGGTACAGCCTTCTCACGGTGATTGATGACAACCAATGCCTGCCTGATGGCAGCCTGGACGGGTGTCGGATAACTAGCACTTTAGTAATAAACTACAGTACTCAGTACTGGAAGCAAACATCAGAAGATTATTCCAACTATCACAAGCCCTATTCCTGTCGCTATCCCTATTTTCATAAGCATGGCTCCCCATCTCCATATCTCCTGCCCTCTAACCAATCTCATGTGTGGGCTCCTCTGCCCGCAGCAGCCGTTACTTTCCTTCTAAAATTCTTCAGTTTATTCACGGCAAGAGTTAAACTCCCTTGAGGTGAAGTGTTATTGGGAATAAATGAATAACATTGCTCACCAAACATTTGACAAATGCCTCCTCTTTCTGCTCACAAATATTTCAGTGCCATCCTATTTTGCCAAATCATAGTGCTAGTCGCATCGAGCTGTTCCCCTAGTGAGGACAGAGCATCCTCAGTGTAGTTAATGAACCTTTGCTGATTGTATTACATGAAACTAATCCATTCAGTGTTTTTCATTGGCGTTACCCAGTAAAAGAATATCTCGAAACCTGCTGATAGCTCACTTTGTGCTTTTATATCATTAGGTATACCTCTGGGTTGGCAGATCACATCAATATAAACATTAGGGTCAGGGGTGTATGCTCTCTTTCTCCAATTATGCTGTGTTTTTTCAGATTTTACCTAATCTTCCGCCATAAACAAGGCTGTATTAGCTGGATGAGCACAAACATCATTCCAATTTGGTGGTAGAGTATTACGCAGAATGTCTCCCCCACATATCCAGAAGATGTCTGCCAATGCTTGGCCTGGGTAAAACAATGCACTCCCCCACTTCCCGTTCTGGGATATTCTACCTGCTGCATCTATAATCTTCTGACCCTTCTCTGTATCAAATGTTATCTTACATTTAGTGAAACAATCCACCGTGACCTGTCCTTTTCATGAGTAGCATTCGTGCAATCCATAGACTTTTATGTTCTTTATCAGAGGATTTGTCCTATCTGACACTTCCTTCGATATGATAACATTATTATCCACACATTGTTCCTTCATAGTCTTATGGCCGACCTGGACAGTCTCCATTAGTTGTGCCCCGGAGATTACATCTCTATCTATTCTGCTGCCATCATCTATACATTCCACCACACGAGGCGATTTTACCCGTGCCCTGTGACCATCAGGGGTATTCAGTGGGGGTAGACTCGCCACAACATCCGACCTGTTCAGGTATTGGTGGTAGGCTTTATGACTTTTTTGACACCAGCTCCAACTGGATTTAATTGGAACAACCTTCAGCAGATTTTGAGGCACATTTCCAGCGAGGTCTCTGGGTATGTTGGCATGAGGTATACTGCAGCCATTCATACCACTCGTTCCCTATTGCCCTTCCATAGAGTGAGTTGATCTCAGTCAGGTCTTCATCAAACTGACTTTCACTTGGTGGGGCTACACTTGGTAGGTGTTGGGACCTACCCATTCCCATATAGACGCCCACCATCCCTTCCCTTCTATTTTTGAGGAGTAAGTGACACCCCTTGCATTTATTTCTCGTGTGTATGCTACATTGGTTAGAGAATCCCAATCTGTACGAGAGTGTAGGGACTCTATTGGAAACCCTACCACACTTGTTTATACGTAGGTGTCCTGTCTCTGTCTCTTCCCTAAGTTTTTCTCACATCCCATTGTCCTTCAACTTCAATCAGAGTAAGATTATATTTGTTGTCAAATATTGCCACTCTCTTAGTTGATTGATCCATCACCCAATAGCAAAGTTTATCTCCTGTGGCCTTGTCCCTCACTGTTAAGCTCTGTTGACTCTCCTGATGCACTGGTGGTGGAATTGGTATAAGCGTACTAGCCACCTTCTGCTCTACAGTCCTTTTGTCTCTACCAAAGGCAGTTTCCAATTTGAAGGTGATCACTTGTTCTGTTAAAACAACTGGAGCCACAAAACGTTCTCCTGAAACAACTGGAAATGTATCTCATCCCACCACACCTGCTGGAACCTCAACCTGTTCCTAGTCAGGAACTTTATCACTGTCCCTGCTCCTAGGTCTGCTGATAGAACAGCTTTCAACCATCTACTGAATCTGTCTACTATCACCAGCATATACCTTTTACCACTGACCTTTTTAATCATATCCACATAATCCATCTGTTAGTGTCTAAAAGTTCCTTCTGTTGTTGGAATATATCCTCATGGTGTAGTGATAGCTTTTTGCATGTTGTTTTGGGCACATACTTCACATTCAGCTAGACCCACGTCCACCATTTATTGAAGATATGGAGACCAATATCCTTGCTTTTTAATTCTCCTTACCACCTCCCCCCTTGCGCAATGGTCAAAACCATGCACCTCGGTAATGAGAATTCCTAGTAATGCTGTAGGAGCTACAAAGTGTCCTTCCTTCCTATACACGCCCACCTTCTCCTGCATTCTGATAACATCATCTAAGCTTGGCGCTGCCTCGTGTAATCAGCGGTTCCTGAATTCCTGCACATTTTGAAGCCAGTTTCGCTGCTTCATCTGGCAAATTGTTGCCAACGATTATGTAGTCATTGCCTTTCTTATGCGCCTGACACTTAACAAATTCCACCTGTTTTTGTAACAGCAATGCTGTCATTAAGTCATAAATTTCAGTGTGATGCAGAATGGGTGTGCCATCAGTTTTCTTGAGCGCTCTTTGTTTCCATACTGCTCCAAACAGATGACATACTCCCTGAGCATCTGCAGAATCAGTATAAATGTTTACTATACGTCCTTCACCCTTTCTGCATGCTGCTGTTAGAGCTTTCAATTCCGCCAGTTGCGCTGAACATGGTTGTGGACAGGCCTCACTCTGGATTGTGATAAACTGCTGATCCGCCTGATGGCAGAAAACCCTGCGTGGTTACCAATGTGATCCTTGAACCATGATCCATCCACAAACAGCTCATCATCTGCATTTATTCTTTCGGTGGACATCAGTTCCAGTCTTTAGTTTAGTGTATGTAAATGAATCTGCCACACACTCATGCAGTGTGCCATAGTCATGAGTCACTCTCTCTGTTGGATTTACTGTGGAGCATATTTTTAATGTGATATCTGGGTATGTTAGCAAAGTTAAATGTTGCAAAAGCCTAGCATTGGTTAGCACAAACTTTCCCTGTTCTATCATCTCCGTCACTTTGTGATGGGTGTATATTGTTACTAGATATCCCATTGTAATTGTTGATGCTTTGTCTTATGCATAGTGTTCAGCAGCTAGGCCCTGATAGCATGGAGGGTAGCCCTAGTTTACTGCATCCAGTTTGGTGCTGTAGTATGCTATGGGTTGTTTTCGATGGCCTCTGTTTCCTGCATCAGAACAGGGGAAGCATAGTTTTGACTACGATTAGCCACATACAAATTAAATGGTTTTGTATAATCCGGGTTTGCTAACCCTGCATTAAATGTTTTATATTTTCAAAAGCCATTACAGCATCACAGTTCCATGTCAACTGAGCATACAAATTAGTCTTGCCTGCATTTTTCATTATTTCTCTGAGGGGTGGTTTTAACAGCATAATTCTCAATCCAGTCTGAGTTGAAAAAGTCATCATCTGTCTCACAGTCTGCGGCTGTTGGGCTTTGTTAACCCCTTCCAGCTGACTGGGGCAATTGCTTTTGTTTGATAGGCTATCGTCCGGCCCAAATATTCTACCTCTGTTTGACAATATTGTAATTTCTTCCGGGACACTTTATGCCCTCCTACTGCCAATTTTTGCAACACAGCCATGGAGTCGCTATGACTAAGACTGTTCTAATGTTGTGGAGCACACAAGTAGATTGCCCACATATTGAATCAGTGTCCCCTCCAACACCAGTTCCTCTAAGTCAGCTTAAATAAAACTGAGAATGAGAAAAATCACAGTAGAAAGGAACAACCACAAGAATTAATGCTCCATTGGTGACATTTGACAATAAGGTGCTGGATAAACTGTGAACACTGGCTGAAATTTCACACATTAGCTAAGACGCACCACCACCATTAACTCATCCGACAGGATTTATAAACTGGTGCAATTTAGCTCTGTTGCATGGCTCAATGTCTGGTAAAGATACACATTACATTTTGGTTAAACTAATGTGAAATCTAAAGATTGAAACATTAATGGAGGAATGTAACACTTTTGATAAAGAAAATGAAGGACCGGTAGAAGGTTAAATAGAGGTAGAGAAGACGTTCCCAAGGATGGACAGGAAACAAAGAAACACACATTAAAAAACTTTTTTTAAGAACAATACAGAACAAAATAGACATTACACAAGTTCTAAATTGCAAACATCAACCTAATGAACAAAATTAATGTCTGAATATGCGTCTAGAGGTCAGAAATGTTGGAAAGAGTAGGACAAATTTGAAATTGATGATCCAGATGATGCTTTTTTTGTGTCAATGTTTCTGAATGGAATGGAGCAAGTGGGATCATACATGGGACAACACGTTTTGCAGCACACTAACTGAAATAACAGCACCCTGACTAAATTGACTTAAGAGGGAATCAATGAACGAATCAAAGGAACAAGAACTGTAGGTTCTGAACATTTTCCACCAGTTCTTTAGATTCATTCACCAATCGTTCTCGAATGACATCTAGCAGTAGCATATGGCGGACTCAAATGATCAAATAATTTTGGTTGATGATTCAGTTAATTTTGTTTATATAAAAGATTAGCTCAGGTAGCTCAGGAGGTAGCACTGGTGGTCTAGTAATCAAAAGGTTGCTGGATTGATCCCAGGCTCCTCCTGCTAGCATGCTGTAGTGTCCTTGAGCAAGACACTTAACCCCTAATTGCTCCTGATGGCTGCGTCTGCAGTGTTTGAATAATTGTAAGTCACTTTGGATAAAAGCGTCTGTGTAATGAAATTGACAAGAATGAGTAACTGAAGTAGGCTGTACTGCTGCTTCCCACATTGTCACTCAGGAATACTTTTTTTATGCCCACAGCATTCAGAATCAAATGTAATTGTACTTGGTTGGGTAAACTACCAGCTACCAGAAATTTAACACATGCATACATTTGTCTATTGACTAAAATAAGTTGCTGAAGCATAGTCGGCTCCCTCCCGCGTTCTGATTGAAAACTTGACCCGTAATTTCAGGACGCAAATTTAAGGACTGTGACTGGATTAAGATGAGATGGTGCACACAGTTGAAATTACTGATTCTGGTGAGGGCTACCACTTCTGTTTACATGTCTGCTGTGTTGTTGTGATGTAATGGTACACACTGTTAACTCAATACAGATGAGGAGATTTCTGGTTCTGGTGAGAGCTACCATATCTGGTTCTGGTGATGTCGTTGCTTGTGTGCTGTTGTTGTTGAACCGATTTTTTGATTGACAGAAGTAAGTTGCTGAAGCAGGCAAGACTGATGCTCATGACATAGTTCTTGCAAACACACAAGGCCAATTCATTGATATGAGGAGTGGGGTAAGAACCAACCATTGGTCCATTAAATGTAAAGACAAACACCTTACCCACTCCGCAATCCTGGTGGTTTGTCTGTACTTGCTTGAAATGTTAACTATGAAGATATTATCAGTTAAATATTGCATTGAGGAAACGACATGACGTTTAAGCGAATTAACAATACTGCAAGTATGAAGCAGACAAGAGTGAGTAACTGAAGCGGCCTGTACTAGTTTCCTTGAGATTGATTGTCTCAAAGGAATTCATAGTTTCTGCTCACAGGAGTAAAGATCAAATGTTGTGGTACATTGTCCAATAAATTGCCAGCTCCCAGAACTTGAACCCTTGCATTCATTGACCAAATTAAGTCGCTGAAGCATAGTCTCGCTGAGCAGGGTACATTGAAAGCTACCAGATATAGGACTGTAGCCCATTTGTTGACAGAAGTAAGTTGTTGAACCAGGTTAGGCTGCCACAGCCCTTGCAAACATGCATCTCCAATTGAGGTCTACCAAGGGTTGGTTTGGAACCAACAAGACATCTGTCCCTTTCGAAGATGATACCGCTGTAGCAGGATAGACTGCTGCTCTTGATAGTGTCTCTACCTTCTTGCAAGCCAAATGCAGTGATACCAGCAGTGGGGTAGGAACCCACAAGGACATTTGTACATTGCATCTTAATTGCAAAGACATCAGCCATCATGTTGGCTACTGCATGCTTGGATGTAAAAGGTCACCTAGGTGAAGATAACCAGATAAAAACTGCTTTGAGGAAAAAACAGGGCTTTTAGGCACAGAATTAACAACACTGCAAGTATGAAATTCAAAAAGGTGAGCCACTGAAGTAGGCTGTACGGCTGCTCCAGATATTGTCACTGAGGAATACTGTCTTACTGCTCACAACAGTGAGATTCAAATGTTTTAGTACTTCGTTAGGTAAAACTCCAGCCATCAAAGATGGGACTCATTTGTTGATTGACAGATGTAAGTTGCTGAAGCAGGCAAGAGTAGCGCTCCTGACATGGTCCTTGCGAACACACAAGGCAAATTCAGTGATACGAGGAGTGGGGTCAGGACCAACGATGACATCAGTCTTTAAATTTTAAGACAATCGCCTTAAGGGTGGCTTGTTAATACTTACTTGAAATGTCATTAAGTGAATATTATCAGTTAATTATTGCACTGAAGAAACTATGACTTTTAAGCACACTGCAAGCATGAACATGACAAGAGAGAGTAACTGAAGCGGAGTGTACAAACTTTCTTGAATGTCTCAAAGTAATTCATAGGTTCTGCTCACATTACATTTAGCAGACACTTTTGGCCAAAGCAACTTCCAACTATTCAAACATCTACAGACGCAGCAATCAGGAGCAAAGTGTCTTGCTCTAGGACACTACAGCATGCTAGTCAGAGGAGCCTGGGATCAAACCTGCAACCCTTAGATTACTAGACAACCAGCTCTACCTCCTGAGCTACCATCCCCACACTCACAGGACTCAAGATGAAATTCTGTAGGACTTGCCTGTTAACAGAACTTGAACCCAATCATACATTGACTAAACTGAATTGTTGAATCACAGTCTCGGTGAGCAGGATAAACTGCTGCTTCTGACCCTGCAAAGACACAACATCTACTAGGAGTAGGCGTTGAACCCACAAGGACATTCGTCCATTGCTTCTTGAGTGCAATGCCTTAATCACTCGGTCATCCTGGTCACGTGTGTCAGCTTTGAGGTAAAAGCTCAACTATGTTAAGATAACCAGATAATGCTTGCTTTCAAGAAATGACATGACTTGTAAAACAGAATTACCAACACTGCAGGTGTGAAATTGACAACAGAGATCCACTGAAGTAGTTTTTACTGCTGCTCCTCATAATGTCCCTCAGGAATACTTTCTTTCTACTCACAGGATTCATAATCAAGTGTCTTTTTACTCTGCTAGGGAAACAACCAGCTCCAGAAATGGGACTTGAACCCATTTGTTGAGTGACAGAAGAAATTCACTAAAGCATGTGAGACTGCTGCTGGCATAGTCCGAGTAAACATGCCACTTGATTGATAGCCTACCAAGGGTGAGCTTTAAACCCATAACTATTGTTGTCCATTAACAAGAAGCCATTGCTGTAGCAGGCTAGACTGGAGTTCCTGGTGTTGTCTTTGCCTTCACACAACCTACATGCAGAGATACCAGGAGTGGGGTAGCACCCACAAGGACATTGGTCCATTAGATTTTAAGCTCAATCCCATACCCACGCCGCAGTTCTGGTGGTTTGTGTGCACTTGCTTGAAATGTCAACTATGAAGATATTACCAGTTAATGATTGCATTGAGGAAACATGACATTTAAGCACAGAATTAACAACACTACAAGTATCAAACAGACAAGAGTGAGTGACTGAAGCGGCCTGTACAAATTTTCTTGAGATTGATTGTCTCAAGGGAATTCATAGTTTTTGGTCACAGGATTGTAAAGGATAGGATGGAGGATATGTTAAGATAACCAGATCATGCTTTCAGGAAATGACATGACTTGTAAACACAGAATTACCAACACTGCAAGTGTGAAATTGACAACAGAGATCCACTGAACTAGTCTTTACTGCTGCTCCTGATACTTTCACTCAGGAATACTTTCTTTCTACTCACAGTATTCATTATCAAATCTCATTGTGCTTTGTTGGGTAAACTACCAGCTCCAGAAAGGGCACTTGAAGCTATTTGTTGAGTGACACAAGGAATTTGCTGAAGAGGGCGAGACTGCTGCTGACATAGTGCTCGCAAACATGCCACTTGATTGGAAGTCTTACAAGGATGAGCTTTGAAGCCAGCAGTATATTTTTCCATTCACAAGGTGTCAATGCTGTAGCAGGGTAGACTGCAGCTCCTGATATTGTTTGCCTTCCCACAACCTAAATGCAGGGATACCAGGAGGGGGGCAGGAACTCACAAGGACATTGGTCATTTTGCTTTTAAAGAAAGAATTACCAACACTGCAAGTATGAAATTGAGCCACTGAAGTAAGCTGTGCTGCTATCACTCGGGAGCATTTTTTTTTCTGCAGAATCCAGTCAGAATCCAAGACAGGAGTAAATTGGATGTGGGACTCTAGCCCATTTGTTGATAGACTGAACGAAGTTGCTGAAGCACAGTCTCGTGAGCAGGCTAAACAGCAGCTTCTGATCCTGCAAATAACCAACATCTACCAGGAGTGGGGGTTGAAGCCACGAGGACATTTGTCCATTGCATCTTGGGTGCAACGTCTTAACCACTCGGCCATCCTGGTGACATACATCAGCTTTGAGGAAAAGGTCAACTATGTTAAGATAACCAGATAATGCTTTCAGGAAATGTGCAAGTGTGAAATTGACAACAGAAATCCATTGAAGTAGCCTTTACTGCTGCTCCGGATACTTTCTTTCTACTCACAGTATTCATCACCAAATGTCATTGTACACTGTTGGGTAAACTATCAGCTCCAGAAATGGGACTTGAACCCATTTGTTGAGGGACAGGAGAAATTTGCTGAAGAGGGTGAGACTGCTGCTGCTGCTGCTGACATAGCGCAAGTGAATATGCCACTTGATTGGAAGTCTAACAAGTGTGAGCTTTGAACCCAGCAGTATATTTTTCTATTCACCAACACTGCAAGTATGAAAATGAGCCACTGAAGTAAGCTGTGCTGCTGCTCTCACTCACTAGTAGTTTTTTTCTGCTCACAGGAGTCAGAATTAAAGACATGGTACTTTGTTGGGTAAATTGGTAGCGGAATGTTAGACCATTTGTTGATTGACTGAAGCGCATTCTCAGTGAGATGGCTAAATGGCGGCTTTCAATCCTGCAATTAACTGATGTCTACCAGGAGTGGGGGTTGAACCCACGAGGACATTTGTCCATTGCATCTTGAGTGCAACGCCTTAACCACTCGGCCATCCTGGTCACATACATCAGCTTTGAGGAAAAAGGTCAACTATGTTAAGATAACCAGATAATGCTTTCGGGAAATGTGCAAGTGTGAAATTGACAACAGAAATCCATTGAAGTAGTCTTTACTGCTGCTCCGGATACTTTCTTTCTACTCACAATATTCATCACCAAATGTCATTGTACACTGTTGGGTAAACTATCAGCTCCAGAAATGGGACTTGAACCCATTTGTTGAGGGACAGGAGAAATTTGCTGAAGAGGGTGAGACTGCTGCTGCTGCTGCTGACATAGCGCAAGTGAATATGCCACTTGATTGAAAGTCTAACAAGTGTGAGCTTTGAACCCAGCAGTATATTTTTCTATTCACCAACACTGCAAGTATGAAAATGAGCCACTGAAGTAAGCTGTGCTGCTGCTCTCACTCACTAGTAGTTTTTTTCTGCTCACAGGAGTCAGAATTAAAGACCTGGTACTTTGTTGGGTAAATTGGTAGCGGAATTTTAGACCATTTGTTGATTGACTGAAGCGCATTCTCAGTGAGATGGCTAAATCGCGGCTTCTGATCCTGCAATTAACCAATGTCTACCAGGAGTGGGGGTTGAACCCACGAGGACATTTGTCCATTGCATCTTGAGTGCAACGCCTTAACCACTCGGCCATCCTGGTCACGTGTGTCAGCTTTGAGGTAAAAGGTCAACTATGTTACTATAACCAGATCATGCGTTCAGGAAATGACATGACTTGTAAACACAGAATTACCAACACTGCAAGTGTGAAATTGACAACAGAGATCCCCTGAAATAGTCTTTACTGCTGCTCCTGATACTTTCACTCACGAATACCTTCTTGCTTCTCACAGTATTCATTATCAAATGTCATTGTGCTTTGTTGGGTAAACTACCAGCTCCAGAAATGGGACTTGAAGCCATTTGTTGAGTGACACAAGGAATTTGCTGAAGAGAGCGAGACTGCTGCTGACATAGTGCTCGCAAACATGCCACTTGATTGGAAGTCTTACAAGGATGAGCTTTGAAGCCAGCAGTATATTTTTCCATTCACAAGGTGTCAATGCTGTAGCAGGGTAGACTGCAGCTCCTGATATTGTTTGCCTTCCCACAACCTAAATGCAGGGATACCAGGAGGGGGGCAGGAACCCACAAGAACATTGGTCATTTTGCTTTTAAAGAAAGAATTACCAACACTGCAAGTATGAAATTGAGCCACTGAAGTAAGCTGTGCTGCTATCACTCAGGAGCAGCTTTTTTTCTGCAGAATCCAGTCAGAATCCAAGACATGAGTAAATTGGATGTGGGACTCTAGCCCATTTGTTGATAGACTGAATGGAGTTGCTGAAGCACAGTCTCGTGAGCAGGCTAAACAGCAGCTTCTGATCCTGCAAATAACCAACATCTACCAGGAGTGGGGGTTGAACCCACGAGGACATTTGTCCATTGCATCTTGAGTGCAACGCCTTAACCACTCGGCCATCCTGGTCACATACATCATTCATACATCATACATCACAGAATTACCAACAGCGCAAGTATGAAGTGAGTCACTGAAGTAAGCTATGCTGCTACGATCACTCAGGAGTAGTTTATTTCTGCTCACAGCAGTCAGAATCAAAGACATGGTACTTTGTTGCGTAAATTGGAAATGGGACTGTAGCCCATTTGTTGATTGACTGAACTGAGTTGCTGAAGCAGGTGAGGCTGCCACAGCCCTAGCAAAAATGCATCTCCAATCGAGGTCTACCAAGGGTTGGTTTTCAGACCACAAGACATCTGTCCATTTAGAAGATGATATTGCTGTTGCAGGATAGACTGCTGCTCCTGATATGTCTCTTCCTTTTTGCAAGCCAAATTAAGTAATACCAGGTGTGGGGTAGAAACCCAAAAGGACATTTGGCTACTGCATGGTTGGATGTAAAAGGTCAAATAGGTGAAGATAACCAGATAAAAACTGCTTTGAGGAAAAAACAGGGCTTTTAGGCAGAGAATTAACAACACTGCAAGTATGAAATTCACAAAGGTGAGCCACTGGAGTAGGCTGTACTGCTGCTCCTGATATTGTCACTAAGGGATATTGTCTAGCAACATTTAGAATCAAATATTTTTGTCCTTTGTTGGTGAATTTTCAGCTACCACAGATAGAATTTGAACCCATTTGTTGATTGAATGAAGTAAGTGTTGAAGCAGGAAAGACTAATGCTCCTGACACAGTTCTTGCAAACACACAAGGCAAATTCAGTGAGAAAGGAGTGGGGTCAGGACCACTGAGGACATCAGTCCATCAAATGTTAAGACAAGTGCCTTAACCACTCAGCCATCTGGGTGGCTTGTGTGTGCTTACTTGAAATGTCATAAAGTGAATATTATCAGTTAATGATTGCATTCAGGAAACTATATGACTTTTAAGCACATCACAGTGAGCAGGCTAAACAGCGGCTTCTGATCCTGCAAATAACCAATGTCTACCAGGAGTGGGGGTTGAACCCACGAGGACATCTGTCCATTGCATCTTGAGTGCAACGCCTTAACCACTCGGCCATCCTGGTCACGTGTCAGCTTTGAGGTAAAAGGTCAACTAAGATCATGCGTTCAGGAAATGACATGACTTGTAAACACAGAAGTACCAACACTGCAAGTGTGAAATTGACAACAGAGATCCACTGAAGTAGTCTTTACTGCTGCTCCTGATACTTTCACTCACGAATACCTTCTTGCTTCTCACAGTATTCATTATCAAATGTCATTGTGCTTTGTTGGGTAAACTACCAGCTCCAGAAATGGGACTTGAATCCATTCGTTGAGGGACACAATAAATTTGCTGAAGACAGCAGCTGCTGCTGACACAGTGATGGCAAACATGGCACTTGATTGGAAGTCTACCAAGGGTGAGTTTTGAACCCGGCAGTATATTTTTCGATTCACAAGGTGTAGCAGGCAAGACTGCACCTCCTGATATTGTTTGCCTTCCCACAACATAAATGTAGGAATACCAGGAGGGGGGTAGGAACCCACAAGGACATTGGTCCATTTTACTTTTAAACACAGAATTACCAACAGTGCAAGAATGAAGTGAGTCACTGAAGTAAGCTGTGCTGCTGCGATCACTCAGGAGTAGTTTGCCACAGCCCTAGCAAAAATGCATCTCCAATCGAGGTCTACCAAGGGTTGGTTTTCAACACACAAGACATCTGTCCATTTAGAAGATTAAATTGCTGTCACAGGATAGACTGCTGCTCCTGATATGTCTCTTCCTTTTTGCAAGCCAAATGAAGTAATACCAGGTGTGGGGTAGGAACCCAAAAGGGCATTTGTCCACTGCATCTTAACTACAAAGACTTAACCGCTCAGCCATCATATTGGCTACTGCATGCTTGGATGTTAAAGGTCAAATATGTGAAGATAACGACTGCTTTTAGGAAACAACAGGGTGTTAAGGCACAGAATTAACAACACTGCAAGTATGAAATTCACAAAGGTGAGCCACTGAAGTAGGCTGTACTGCTGCTCCTGATATTGTCACTGAGGGATACTGTCTAACAACAGTTAAGATCAAATATTTTAGTACTTTGTTGGGGAAATTTCCAGCTACCATAGATAGAACTTGAACCCATTTGTTGATTGAATGAAGTAAGTTGTTGAAGCAGGAAAGACTGATGCTCCTGACACAGTTCTTGAAAACACACAAGGCAAATTCAGTGATATCAGGAGTGGGGTCAGGACCACTGAGGACATCGGTCCATTAAATGTTAAGAAAAATGCCTTAACCACTCAGCCATCCGGGTGGCTTGTGTGTACTTACTTGAAATAATTGAATTGAATACAATCAGTTAATGATTGCATTCAGGAAACTATATGACTTTTAAGCACATCGTTAACAAAACTGCAAGCATGAAATTGACAGTTTCAGCTCACAGGAGTCAAAATGAAATTTTGTGGTACTTTGCCAGCTAACAGAACTTGAACCAAGTTGCTGAAGCACAGTCTTGAACCCATTTGTTTAGTGACACAGGAAATTTTCTGAAGAGAGCGAGACCCCTGCTGACATAGTTTGAGCGAACATGCCACTTGATTGGAATTCTAACAATGGTGAGCTTTGAACCCAGCAGTATATTTTTCCATTCACAAGATGTCAATGCTGTTGCAGGCAAGACTGCACCTCCTGATATTGTTTGCCTTCCCACAACCTAAATGCAGGGATACGAGGAGGGGGGTAGGAACCCACTAGGACATTGGTCCATTTTACTTTTAAACACAGAATTACCAACACTGCAAGTATGAAATTGAGCCACTGAAGTAAGCTGTGCTGCTGCTCTCACTCACGAGTAGTTTTTTTCTGCTCACAGCAGTCAGAATTAAAGACATGGTACTTTGTTGGGTAAATTTCAGCCTATTTGTTGATAGACTGAAGCGCATTCTCAGTGAGATGGCTAAATGGCGGCTTCTGATCCTGCAATTAACCAATGTCTACCAGGAGTGGGGGTTGAACCCACGAGGACATTCGTCCATTGCATCTTGAGTGCAACGCCTTAACCACTCGGCCATCCTGGTCACGTGTGTCAGCTTTGAAGTAAAAGGGCAACTATGTTAATATAACCAGATCATGCTTTCAGGAAATGTGCTAGTGTGAAATTGACAACAGAGATCCACTGAATAAGTCTTTACTGCTGCTCCGGATACTTTCTTTCTACTCACAGTATTTATCACCAAATGTCATTGTACTCTGTTGGGTAAACTATCAGCTCCAGAAATGGGACTTGAACACATTTGTTGAGGGACAGGAGAAATTTGCTAAAGAGGGTGAGACTGCTGCTGCTGCTGACATAGTGCTAGCAAATATGCCACTTGGTTGGAAGTTTACCAAGTGTTAGCTTTGAAGCCAGAAGTATATTTTTCCATTCACAAGATGTCAAGATCTTGTGAATGGCAGGCTAGACTGCAGCTCCTGATATTGTTTGCCTTCCCACACCCTAAATGCAGGGATACCAGGAGGGGGGTAGGAACCCACAAGACATTGGTCCATTTTACTTTTAAACACAGAATTATCAACACTGCAAGTATGAAATTGAGCCACTGAAGTAAGCTGTGCTGCTGCTATCACTCAGGAGTAGTTGTTTTCTGCAGAATCCAGTCAGAATCCAAGACATGGGCAAATTGGATGTGGGACTCCAGCCCAGCTCTTGTTGATAGACTGAACTGAAGCACAGTCTCACAGAGACTGTGCTTCAGTTCGTAGCTAAACAGCTGCTTCTGATCCTGCAAATAACTAATGTCTACCAGGAGTGGGGGTTGAACCCACGAGGACATTTGTCCATTGCATCTTGAGTGCAACGCCTTAACCACTCGGCCATCCTGGTCACATACATCAGTGTTGAGGAAAAAGGTCAACTATGTTAAGATAACCAAATAATGCTTTCAGGAAATGTGCTAGTGTGAAATTGACAACAGAGATCCACTGAATTAGTCTTTACTGCTGCTCCGGATACTTTCTTTCTACTCACAGTATTCATCACCAAATGTCATTGTACTCTGTTGGGTAAACTATCAGCTCCAGAAATGGGACTTGAACCCATTTGTTGAGGGACAGGAGAAATTTGCTGAAGAGGGTGAGACTGCTGCTGCTGCTGCTGACATACTGCTAGCAAATATGCCACTTGGTTGGAAGTTTACCAAGTGTGAGCTTTAAAGCCATAAGTATATTTTTCCATTCACAAGATGTCAATTATGTAGCAGGCGAGACTACAGCGACTAATATTGTTCTGCCTTTACATAACCTAAACGCAGGGATACCAGGAGTGGGGTAGGAGCCCGCAAGTACATTGGTCCATTTTACTTTTAAACACAGAATTACCAACAGTTCAAGTATGAAATCGACAAGAGTGATTAACTGTACTAGTTTTCTTGAGATTGATTGTCTCTCAGGAAGTCAGAGTTTCTGCTCACAGAGTCACGATCAAATGTTGTGGTACTTTGTCCAGTAAATTGCCCGCTAACAGAACTTGAACCCATGCATTCCTTGACTAAATTAAGTTGCTGAAGCATAGTCTCAGTGAGCAGGGAACTTTGTTGGGGGAAATGAAAGCTACCAGAGATTGGACTTCAGCCCATTTGTTGATGGACAGAAGTAAGTTGCTGAAGCAGGGGAGGCTGCCACAGCCCTTGCAAACATGCATCTCCAATTGAGGTATACCAAGGGTTGGTTTTCAACACACAAGACATCTGTCCATTTAGAAGACGCTGTCGCAGGATAGGCTGTTGCTTCTGATATTGTTGCTTCCTTTTTGCAAGCCAAATGCAGTAACAGCAGGCGTGGGGTAGGAACCCATAAGGGCATTCGTCCATTGCATCTGAATTACGAAGACTTAACCGCTCAGCCATCATGTTGGCTACTGCATGCTTGGATGTAAAAGGTCAAATATGTGACGATAACAACTGCTTTGAGGAAACAAAAGGGTGTTAAGGCACAGAATTAACAACACTGCAAGTATGAAATTCACAAAGGTGAGCCACTGAAGTAGGCTGTACTGCTGCTCCTGATCAAAGGATCAAATATTTTAGTACTTTGTTGGGGAAATTCCCAGCTACCATAGATAGAACTTGAACCCATTCACACATTGACTAAATCGAATTGCTGAAGCACAGTGAACTGCTGCTTCTGATCTTGCAAATACACAACGTCTACCACGAGTGGGGGTTGAACCCACGAGGACATTCATCCATTGCATCTTGAGTGCAACGCCTTAAACACTCTGCCATCCTGGTCACGTGTGTCAGTGTTGAGGTAAAACAACATGACTCACAATGTCAGAACACATCTTTTTTCTTCCGAACACTTTGTTATCTACTTTTCTTTCTGTTTATTTATTTATTCAAACACTCATCTCCCCCTTAAGGAGACTAGGCACATTCTTGCCCCTATAGGCATCCACTTTATGTGGAGTAGTCTTTCAAATGGTTTGGAGGACGTTTGTCCCGCCTTGATCTGCGCAATCCGTCGGCTGATGTTCCCCCTGGTGCAGTATCCTCCTGGGTCACCACCGGCACAGAACTGTCCTCTCTTTGGTGAGAACTTGCACCCTCCAGTGCTCCAGCAGCTGGTGGACTGGGTTCTGTTATGTCGTCCCCTGTAGTACTGGACACTGGTGTAGGAAGCTCCCCTTCCTGCCTGCTGAAGAGCTGATCGACATGTCGCCTGACCACTTTTCCATCCCCCAGCAACACAGTATAGGAAACTGGTCCTGTTAACTCCTGCACTCGTCCAGGTATCCATTTAGGTCCATATCCAAAGTTCTTAGTGTAGACAGAGTCACCTTCCTCAAAGTTGCGATGTTTGGCATGCCTGTCATGGTAGTTTTTCTGACTTGTTTGTTTTGACTCGACTTTTTGTTTTAAATCTCGGTGCATCAAGTCAAGTGTACACCTCAGTTTCCTTCCCATCATCATCTCAGCTGGTGACAATCCAGTAGTCGACTGTGGAGTGATGCGATAGCTAAACAAAGCCCTATCCACCCATGTCTCTATTGTCCCAGCTGTGCTCTTCTTCATCAGCTCCTTGAATGTTTGCACCGCCCTCTCTGCTAGACCATTAGATGAGGGGTGGTATGGTGCTGATGTGACATGTGTGATTCCGTTCCTGGACGTAAACTCTTTCATGTGTTCGCTGACAAAACACTGAGCATTGTCTGACACGATCATTTCTGGAATGCCATGTGTGCTGAAACTGTTCCTCAAACAATTTACAGTCACTGCAGAGGTGGATGAAGTCACTGGATAAACATCCAACCACTTGGAATGCGCATCCACAATTACTAAGAACATTCTACCCATGAAGGGACCTGCATAGTCTATGTGGCTTCTTCTCCAGGGCTTTTCAGGCCACTCCCATGGATGTAGTGGTGCACTCGAAGGTGCTTTCCTATGTTCTTGACATGGAGCGCATGATTTTACTTTAGTCTCTATATCCGCATCCATGTGAGGCCACCACATGTAACTTCTTGCCAAACCCTTCATACGGCTCATTCCTGGGTGTGACTGGTGTAATTCTTCCAGCATATGAGCTCGTCCTCTTTCTGGTATGACTACCTGGGCTCCCCACAACACACAGCCATCTTGTACACTCAACTCACATTGTCTCTGCCGATAAGGATTGAAGTCAGTGTCATGGTTATCTGGCCAACCTCTCAGGATATTCTCTCGTACCCTGGAGAGAATTGGCTCTGTTGTTGTCGTTGTCGTAGCTTGGTTGAGGTCATCGGCGGACCATGGTCCTGATCCATCATCAGCACTTGCTCCTCGGGTACTGACACAGGACACTCCGGTAGTGGGAGGTGGCTAAGAGCATCTGCGTTGCCATTGTCTTTACCTGCTCTGTAAGCAATGCTGTACTTGTACACTCTCAACAGCACAGCCCAGCTCATGATTCTCTGTGACGCCATCTATGGTACCGCTTTCATCTCGTGAAGTAGACTTATCAAAGGCTTGTGATCAGTGCAAATCACAAACTTTCTCCCATAAAGATATTTATGGAAGCGCGTTACACCGAAGACAATGGCTAGACCCTCTTTATCTAACTGGGAATAGTTATTTTCTGCAGCATTGAGCGTTCTTGACATAAACCCGATGGGTTTCTCCTCTCCATCTGGCGGTGTGCTAAGACAGCTCCAACTCCATACGGCGAAGCATCGCATGCCAGTATTAGTTCTTTGTTTTCATCATAGTGAACTAACACACTGCTTGACTGTAACAACTCCTTGGACTTAGCAAAAGCTTTCTCCTGCTCTGGCCCCCAAGTCCATGGCTCCTCTTTTCTCAAAAGCTTGTGTAGTGGTGCCAGGAAGGTCGATAGGTTTGAAAGGAACTTGTTGTAGAAGTTTAACAGTCCCAAGTAAGCTTTAAGTTCAGTCACTGATGTAGGTGCTGGCGCTTCCTGCACTGCTTTCACCTTTGCTGGCACTGTATGAAGTCCCTTGGCGTCCACTCGATGTCCTAGAAATGTCACTTCCTTCTCCATGAATTTGCATTTGCTTCGTTTTAGGCGCAAGCCTGCATCTTCTAGTCGCTCTAACACTAACTCTAGTGTGTGGATGTGGTCCTCATCATCCTTTCCTGTCATAAGTATATCATCTAGATACACAGCCACATTCTTTAGTCCCTGTAGCACACCCTCCATTGTGCGCTGGAAAATAGTTGGACTAGAGCTTACCCCGAAAGTTAACCTTGTGTATGTGAATAGCCCCTTGTGTGTATTCACTGTTGTGTATTTTCTAGCTTCCTCCTCAAGCACAATTTGTTGATATGCATGACTCATATCGAGCTTACTGTACTTCTCTCCCCCATCTAAGGATGCAATCAGGTCCTCCATTCTTGGAATGGGGTATTGTTCTAATGGAGACACTTTGTTTACTGTGAGCTTATAGTCTCCACAGATTCTCACTTCACCATCTGGTTTTAAGATGGGCACGATGGGTGCCGCCCACTCTGAGAATTTCAGTGGCTCTATGATTTTGGTTTTCTCAAGCCTCTCAAGTTCATATTACACTTTTTTCTTCATCGCAAAAGGTACTGATCTTGGCTTATAAAAGCATGGGGTGGCGTCCCGAGCCACATGTATTTTAGCAGTGAATCCTTTCAGCTTCCCTAACTCATCCTTGAACACTGTTTCATGCCTTGAGAGTACTTCCTGTACAGTAGCCTCACTATCCACTATCTTGTGTACATCTTGCCATCCTATGGGTATTTTTAGAGCTTTTATCCAACTCCCCCCCACTAGACTCGGTCCCGAGCCTTTGACTACAACTACTGGTAACATCTTGGAACTGCTTTTGTACTCTACTGTTAGTTTTGATGCCCCACATACTTTTACCCTGTGACCACCATATGTCCTCAGGTTTATCTTACACTTCTCTAGTCTAGGCTTCTGTACCCTCCATAAGTTGTGGAATGTTGCCTCCGCCATTATGGTCACTCCGCAACCTGTGTCTACCTCATAGGTTGCTCTTGTGCCATTTACACTTAGTTCTATCTTGATGGGCTCTTCTTTGGGAATGACTATCTCTTCCTGCATGTTATACATAGTCATTTCTCTACTCTTTATGCTGTAGATAGTCAAAACCTCATCACTGCTACTGTCCCCTCCATCTTCTTGCATGAAATTTGCTCTCTTATCCTGATTTTCACTCCCTTTCAGCTTTTCCTCGCCTTTCCACTTCCCTCTATCAACAGGTTTTGACCTGCAGGCTCTCTGAATGTGCCCCACCTTCCCACAGTTATGACACTTTTCATCTGCAAACCTGCATTCATTGGCCATGTGGCTTATTCCCCCACACCTGTAGCATATCCCACGTCCAACCTACTCTTTTGTGTACGTATCGGACACTTTGCATATGGTACCTGTCGCTCGGCTCCATTTAGCCTTGTCTCTCGTACTGTTCAAATCTTTAATGTCCTTGTTCACAGCCTCCATTTCCTGCGCGTGCCTCAGTGCAGTCTCAAACGAGCCGCCGCTGTATGCGGTCATTGTTCATTCCACAGACTAATCTGTCCCGCAACATCACCGTCAGGGTGTCTCCAAAGTTGCAGTCCTGTGCGAGCCTCCTTAGCTCCGCCACGTACTCTATTACACTCTTGCCGGAATTCCTGCTCCTGGTATTAAACTTCCACCGCTGCACTCACTAGGCTTCAGGTTGAAACGGTTCTTTAACAACCTCACCAGTTCCTCGAACGACTTGTCTCCCGGTCGCTGCGGACTCAGCAGATTCCTCATCAGCGTGTAGGTCTTCGCGCCCACACAGCTCAGCAGCACGGCTCTTTTCCTCTCTGCATCGCCAATTCCGTTCGCTAGGAAGAAATGATGAAGGATCTCGCAGTAGTCTTCCCAGCTCTGCGACTCTTTGTCAAAGGGTGCCACCGACCCCACTGTAGCAGCCATGTTTTTGTCTTTGTCTTTACTCCGCGATAAAGGGAGCGCCCAGCTTCTTCACGCTTGTAGCAGCACACCAATATCCCGTTACCGTGATAGCCTTAGCTTTAGCTTAGCTAGCTACGCTTCACTCGGTAACAACTTTCTGCTCAAACTCACGCCACGGTTTTCCGAACATTCTTCCAGTTAATCCTCGTCACCATATGTAGTATCTTGGTATTTTGCCGTCAGGTAACAGAGACCAACTCCTGGTTTGTTCACCTTTTATCAACCATCTTCAGCAACATGTGGCGCGGCCGTAAAATGCCAGGCTGGCTATCAGTACAACAACTGACCAAGAGAGAGAAGCATTTACTTAAGATAGAGTCCCTCTACTGGCGAAGTCATATAACTGCACTCTATCACAGTCTCGGTGAGCAGGGTAAACTGCTGCTTCTGATCCTGCAAATACACAAGATAAATGGACTACATGTCTACCGCATCTGCTAAATGGCTACCAAGAGTGGGACTTGAACCCATGAGTACATTCGCCTTCAGCACTCGGCCATCCTGGTTACTTGTGTGAGCTTTGAGGTTAATGGGGAGCTAGGTTAAGATAACCAGATAATGTTTGCTTTCAGGAAATGACTTTTAAACACGGAATAACAAACACTGCAAGTATGGAATTGACAAAGGTGAGCCACTGAAGTCGGCTGCACTGCTGGTATTACTCTTTCTGCTCACAGCAGTCAGAATCAAAGCCATGGTTCTCTGTTGGGTAAATTGACAGCTACCAGAAATGGGACTCATTTGTTGATTGACAGAAGTAAGTTGCTGACGCAGGTGAGGCTGCCACAGCCCTTGCAAACATGCATCTCCAATAGAGGTCTACCATGGGTTAGATTGAACTAACATGACATCTGTCCATTTACAAGATGATATCGCTGTAGCAGGATACACGGCTGCTCCTGATATTGTCTCTGCCTTCTCACAAGCCAAATGCAGTGATACCAGGAGCAGGGTAGGAACCCACAACGATATTTGTCAATTGGATTTTAATTACAACGCCTTAATCACTCAACCATCCTGTTGGCTACTGCATGCTTGGATGTAAAAGGTCAACTAAAGTTCAAAGTGTTCAAAGTGTTTTATTTGTCAAGTGTACAGTACAACAGAAGGTCATTCGGTACAATGAAATTCTTGGGGCATGACAGGCAACAACTGCGTAGTGGGCATAAAAAGATAAAATAACAAGGCAACTATAACGAGGAGGAAATAATAATTATTTTTTTTCAAAAAGAGTAAGAGTCAAAAATACAGGTAAGAGGTTATCTCCATAAAATGAAAAATAGGAAAATAATCCTAAAACGGAAACTAAAATAATTGGAACATTGTAGCAGTTCCAACAGAAATTGGTCAGTCTATTGCACAAGATATGGATATAAATATAAAGTAAAGGAGTTTCGGTGAATATGTACATGTAGTTGTGATGATGTACATTTAATTTATATAGGTGATTACAGATTCTGATTCTGAGTCTGATAGCCCGAACGTTTATCAGATGGCAGCAGCGTGAACAGTAGCCTGGGTGGCTGTAGTCCTTTATGATTTTCCATGCTTTCGTAAGGCATCGTGTGCGGTAGATGCCTTGCACCGAGGGGAGGTGGCAACCAGTGATGCGCTCTGCTGTCTTCACCACCCTCTGGAGCACCTTGCAATCAGCAGCGGAGCAGCTGCCATACCTGGCGGTGACGCAGCCAGTGAGAATGCTCTCAATGGTGCATCGGTAGAAGATGGTGAGAGTCCTGACAGACATGCCAAACTTCTTGAGTCTCCTCAGGAAGAATAGGCACTTTTGGACAATTTTTTTGCCGTGACCGATTGCCTGGACCAGGAGAGGTCATCACTGAGGGACACACCGAGGACCTTGAAGAAGGAGACTCTCTCCACTTCAGCTCCGTCGATGTGGATGGGGGCGTGCCCCCCCGCTGTCATTTCCTGTAGTCCACAATCATCTCTTTAGTCTAGCAGACTTTGAGAGAGAGGTTGTTTTCCTGGCACCATGTTGCCAAGACGCTGACCTCCTCTATGTAGGAGGACTCGTCGTTATTGGAGATGAGACCTAGGATGGTGGTGTCGTCTGCAAACTTCAGGATGGTGTTGGTGCTGCGCATAGCCACACAGTCATGTGTGAACAGGGCGTACAGGAGGGGACTGAGTACACAGCCCTGCGGGGCTCCGGTGCTCAGGGACAGTGCAGAGGAGGTGAGATTTCCCATTTTCACCACCTGGGGTCTGCCCGTCAGGAAGTCCAGGATCCAGTTACAGAGGGAGGTGTTATGACCTAGGATTCTGATCTTGGGAACAAGCTTAGCGGGTACAATTGTGTTGAATGCTGAGCTATAATCTACAAAAAGCATCCTCACGTCTATGTTGCTCTTGTCCAGGTGGGAGAGGGTGGTGTGCACTGCCAGGGCCAGGGCGTCGTCCATAGATCTGTTCGGGCGATATGCAAATTGAAGGAGGTACAGGGTGTCAGGAAGGGAGGAGGAGATGTGGGTTCTGACTAGCCGCTCAAAGCACTTCATGATGGTAGAGGTCAGTGCTAGGGAGTGATAGTCATTCAGGCAGGTGATGGGCTGTTTCTTTGGTACCGGGACAATGGTTGTCTGTTTGAAGCAGGTTGGGACAGTAGACTGGATCCGGTAGAGGTTGAATATGGAGGTGAATACCTCCGCCAGCAGGTCGGCGCACACTCTGAGGACATGGCCTGGAATGCCATCAAGCCGTGGAGACTTCCGAGGGTTTACTCTTTTAAGAGCTGTCCTCACATCAGCCGTAGACAGGAACAGAGTGCAGTCATCCTGGTCCTCCGCTAGCCTTGCAGCCAGGATGGTGTTGCTCGCCTCAAACCGTGCGTAGAAGTTGTTGAGCTCATCGGGAAGAGAGGCAGCTGGCTGGGCATCACTCCTGTTTCTCCCTTTATAGTCTGTGATGGTGCACAGCACATGCGTCTGGGGTCGGAACTGTAGTATTCCGACTCCAGCTTGTCCCTGTAGGCTCTTTTGACATCTCTGATGGCTTTCCGAAGGTCATATCTGGACTTCCTCAAGGCCTCCAGGTCCCCAGCGCTATAGGCAGAGGACCGTGCTCTGAGCTTCACAGAGACATCACCCTTAACCCAGGGCTTCTGGTTGGTGAAAGTCCTGACCTTGACTTTCGGGACGATGTCATGAATGCACTTAGAGATGTAGGTTGAGACAGAGTCTGTGTATGCATCGATGTCCCCATCAGCTGCAACACAGAACATCTGGTTTCGAAACAGTCCTGGAGAGTGGCAGTGGATTACTCACTGTTCGAAAAACTGGTTTTCCTTGCTTTAATCGTTGTCTGTAGGTTGGTAGGAGAATAATGGAGGTGTGATCCGCCTTATTAAAGGCAGGGTGGGGGAGGGGCTTGTAGCTGTCCCGTAGTTGTGAATAACAATGGTTGACAGTCTGATCCCCCCTGGTAGGAAAGTTGTGCTGGTGATATTAAGGCAAGACTTTCCTCATATTAACCCTATTGAAGTCGCCACAAACAATAGAAGCTGCCTCAGGGTGAGCATCTTCAATCCATTGATTACTCATTAAAGGTCCTCTAACACGCCCGTTTCGCCCGTCTGCAGGGGTTGTAGACTGCTGTGATTATAGCGGAGCTGAATTCCCGTGGGAAGTAGAAGGGAAGGCCTTTTTTATAGTGAGGAGCTCCAAGTCCGGAAAGCAGTGTTTTGAAAGTACTGATATATCCGCACCCCAGCGAGAGTTAACCATAATACAGACCCCACTGCCTCTGCCTTTACCTGACTCTGTGGTTCATCTCCGTGGTAGATGAACAGGGACTATAGGAGTTGTGTCATGATCTCCGCCTTCTTCTACTTTCCCCTCCCTCTCCTTACCTGTCCCATTAGTCCAACTCTATTCACCTGCGCACACAGCTGTTCCAGATCTGCAATCTAACCACTATATATGCCTCTCTCACCAGTCACCCATTGCCAGACTGTCTTCGATGCTTGCACCAGACTCTCCAGCGTTCTCTGGACTGATTCCCTGCTACCAACTCTGCCTTGCTCCGACCACGTATCCTGCCTGCCACTCCGCCTGTCTTCTGTCTGCACTTCTCGTTATCGAACCTGCCTGTCCCCGACGATGTATCCTGCCTGCTCCCCGCCTGTCTTCCGTCTGCTCTACAAATAAAAGACTACCAAATATCCCTGCCTGTCTTTGTGCTGCAATTGGGTCCTAACCACACCTGTTACAGTACAATCTGGCCAACAATGGACCCAGCACACAACCCCGAGTTGCTGGCACGCCTGGGAAGGGTGGAGTCACAGCTCCAACACCAGGAGGCTGTCCGAGCCTCCACCTCAGCGGACGTTCGGCTAGCAGTGGCTAGCCAGGAGCAAGGGTTTGCCACGCTAGCTGCCCAGGTCCAGCAGCTCGCCATCGCTCTTGGTCAGTTCATCCCGCCGCCTGCTTCCCCGGACCCACCTGCACCGACCAAGCCTGGGTACTCCCTGGCGGCTGTAGTCCGTTCATTACGAACTGTTCCATCGTCTTCGCTCTGCAGCCCCACACCTTCGCCTCCGAGGAAGCCAGGGTGGCGTTCACCGTAAATCACCTGATGGGCCACGCTCGGCTATGGGGAACGGCCGAGTGGGAACGACGCACACCAGCCTGCTCCTCCTTCCATGTCTTCGCCGCCGAGCGCCGCAAGGTGTTCGGGGTGACATCACGAGGTCCCGATGCTGCTGGTGGTCTCCTGGGTCTCAGTCAAGGGTCCCGCTCCGTGGTCGATTACACTATCAACTTCCGCACCCAGGCTCGACTGAGCGAGTGGAACCCGGCAGCCCAGATTGACGCATTCCTGATGGGATTAGCAGAGTACGTGAAGGATGAGCTAGTTTTCCACGACCTGCCCACCTCTCTCGATGGCATCATTGAGCTTGCTTCCCGTATCGACCGACGCATCCAGGCCTGCCAGCGAGAGAGGCGTCAGAGGAGTGACAAGTGGAGCGCCGCACAGCAACCTGTCTTCCAGGTTCCTCCGGGCCGCCAGCTCTTCCGGCCCGTCAACCCACGAGTGAGGCCTCTCCCATGCGGGTTGGCCGATCCAGCCTCACCCCAGAGGAGAAGGAGAGATGCCGGGTGGGCAACCTTTGCCTCTACTGCGGTCTAGCTGGACACTACATTTCCGGGTGTCCGGTAAAAGGGCCGGGCTCGCCAGTGAGGGAGGAGGTCCTGGTGAGCCACACCTCCAAATCCCCCTCCAACCTACGTCCCCTCTGCCAGGCTCGGCTGCTCCTGCCCCAAGGCTCACATTCCCTCGCCATACTTATTGACTCTGGTTCCGATGTTAACATCATCAACGATAACCTAGCATGGCAGCTGGGTGTTGGTCGAGTTCTCCTGCCTTCTCCGGTACCTGCCACTGCCCTGGATGGCTGCCTCCTGGGGACAGTCACCCATCAGACAGTGCCCATCCGCATGCTCCTGTCCGGCAACCACCACGAGACGATACAGTTCTGCATCCTGCACTCACCTCGTCACCCTCTCCTCCTGGGGTTCCCCTGGCTCCGGCATCACAACCCACACCTCGACTGGACCACAGGGGCTATTCTGGGATGGAGTCCTGCGTGCCATCAGGTCTGCCTGAAGCAAGCTGCCGCACCTCAGCCACCGAACAGCTCCAGCTCCGCACCCGACATGTTGGGGGTCCCCGCCGAGTACCTTGACTTCAGGGAGGTCTTCAGCAAGGCCAAGGCAACATCTCTTCCCCCGCACAGGCCGTACGATATTGCCATCGACCTCCAGCCCGGCTCCAACCCCCCAAGAGGCCGCCTGTACTCCCTGACCGCCCCGGAGAGAGAGGCCATGGACACCTATATTAACGATGCCCTGGAGGCGGGCATCATCCGTCCCTTCTTCTTCCTGGAGAAGAAGGACAAGTCGCTTCGCCCCTGTATTGACTATCGCGGTCTCAACGACATTACGGTCAAGAACCGCTATCCCCTGCCCCTCATCTCATCAGCCTTCTAACTCCTGGAGGGGGCCATGGTGTTCACCAAGCTCGACCTACGCAACGCCTACCATCTGGTCCAAGTTCGAGAGGGGGACGAATGGAAGACGGCGTTCAACACTCCTTCCGGTCACTACAAATATCTGATGATGCCCTTTGGTCTCACCAACGCCCCTGCCGTCTTTCAGGCCCTGGTCAATGACGTGCTCAGGGACATGCTCAACAAATTCGTCTTTGTGTACCTCGACGACATCATGATCTTCTCCCGATCCCAAGCTGAGCACGTCCACCACGTCCAGACGGTCCTGCAGCGCCTCCTGGAGAACTCACTCTTTGTGAAGGCGGAGAAGTGTGAGTTTCACGTCCCGTCTGTCTCCTTCCTGGGGTACGTCGTAGGGAGGGGGACCATCCAGATGGACTCCACCAAGGTCTCCGCCGTCACCACCTGGCCCGCCCCGGACACCCGCAAACAACTCCAGCGCTTCCTCGGTTTTGCCAACTTCTATCGGAGGTTCATCCAAGGCTACAGCACGGTGGCTGCCCCCCTCACAGCCCTAACTTCCTCCAAGGTGCCGTTTCGGTGGTCCGCCGCCGCCAACGACGCCTTCCTGGCCCTGATGGCACGGTTCACTTCAGCCCCCATTCTGGTATTGCCTGACCCCGAACGGCAGTTCGTGGTTGAAGTGGACGCCTCCGACATGGGAGTCGGAGCTGTTCTGTCCCAGAGAACCGCCTCCGACCAGAAGCTTCATCCCTGCGCCTTCTTCTCCAGGCGTTTAACCCCGGCTGAGAGTAACTACGACATCGGGAATAGGGAGCTTATCGCCGTCAAATTGGCCCTGGAGGAGTGGCGACACTGGCTAGAGGGAACCCAGCTGCCGTTCCTGGTGTGGACCGACCACAAGAACCTGGAGTATATCCAGTCCGCCAGGAGACTGAACTCCCGTCAGGCCCGTTGGGCGCTCTTCCTAACAAGGTTCAATTTCTCCCTCTCCTATCGGCTGGGGTCACACAATATCAAACCTGACGCCATGTCCCGGCAGTTCCAGGAGGAGGAGAAGACGCTGCTGACCCTGACACCATTCTACCGTCCTCCCATCTAGTTGCCACACTCACCTAGGAGGTGGAAGAGAAGGTCAGAGCCGCCGCCCAGGACCAACCTGGACCCAGCGCATGTCCGCCCGACCCTCTGTTCATCCTACCTGACCTCCGGTCCGAGGTTCTCCAGTGGGCCCACAACTCCCGACTCACCTGCCACCCGGGGATCCAGTGGACGAAGGAGGTCGTCCAGCGTCGCTTCTGGTGGCCCTCCCTGGGTGAGGAGTCCGAGGGTTCGTCAATGCCTGCCCCACCTGTAACCAGCACAAACCGTCTCTTCTTGCTCCTGCTGGTCTCCTACACCCACTGCCGGTTCCTCATCGCCCCTGGTCTCACATCTCCGTGGACTTCGTTACCGGACTGCCACCGTCTAGCGGCAACACTACCACCCTGACCGTGGTGGACCGGTTTAGCAAGATGGCTCACTTCGTGCCTCTACCGAAGCTCTCGTCGGCCAAGGGCACCACCAAGCTATTATTGTACCATGTCGTCTGCCTCTATGGCATCCCGGTAGATGTTGTATCCGACCGGGGTCCCCAGTTCGCCTCTGTCTTCTGGAGGGAGTTCTGTGCGCTCCTGGGGGCCACCGTCAGCCTCTCTTCAGGGTACCACCCCCAGTCCAACGGCCAAACAGAGCGGAAGAACCAGGAGATGGAGACGGCCCTTCACTGCATGACATCACAACACCCGTCGTCCTGGTCCGAGCAGCTTTTGTGGGTGGAATATGCCGACAACACCCTGATCAGTTCGGCCACAGGCCTCTCCCCCTTCCAGTGCGCCTACGGCTTCCAACCGCCTCTGTTCCCGGCCCTTGAGAAGGAGGCTTCCTGCCCGTCCGTCCAGGCCTTCATTCGCCGCTACCGCAGGACCTGGACCCGGGCCCGGGCCGCCCTCCTCCAAGCCGCTGGCCGCAACGCCTCTACCGCCAACCGTGGCCGCTCCCAGGACCCGGAGTACCAGCCGGGCCAGAAGGTCTGGCTCTCCGTCCGGGACCTCCCCCTGAAGGTGGACTCTAAGAAGCTGGCTCCTCGGTTTATCAGCCCATTCAAGATCGAGAAGGTCGTCAACCCGGTGGCAGTGCGGCTCAAGCTCCCCAGGTCCTTGCACGCCCATCCCACCTTCCACGTGTCCAAGGTCAAGCCAGTCCGGGAGAGTGCTCTGGTCCCCTGGGAGCCTCCCCCACCTCCTCTGCGCTTCATTGAGGGGGGTCCTGCCTTCTCTGTCGGCCGTCTCCTACGTTCCCGCCGGCGTGGGAGAGACCTGCAGTACCTGGTGGATTGGGAGGGTTTCCGGCCCGGAGGAGAGGTCCTGGGTCCCTGCGAGGCACATTCTGGACCACACCCTCATCAGGAGGTTCCATCAGCGCCATCCTTACCAGCCCTTCAGACCGGGTCAACCCTCCCGACCGCCGACCCCACCACCTCTCTTGTCTGCGTCCTCCAGCGATGTTTCAGAGGCGGAGGATGTCGACCCTGGGGGTCCCTCCTCCGATGAGGACGTGGCACATTTAGCGGAGGACGAGGAGATGGACGGGATCTCCAACTACTCCAATGAGGATCACATGGCCCATTTAGCGGAGGACGTGGAGATGGATGGGGTCTCCGACGAGTACTATAGTACACCCGTTACAAGTTGCCCTTCCAACAATCCAACTCATCGTCTGAGCAAATCCAAAATGAGATCCAAACAATTACATATCAACTTGATACTATCATCCATCTAAAGACACAATTCCTTTTGCAACAAATGAGAGCAAATTATTTTGAAGTCAATGACAAATCAGGTTAATCTTTTGCCAATCAATTGAAACGTGATCGAGAAAAATCACTTATTACAGCCATCAAAGATTCACAGGGTAGAATAACAAACAAGACATCATTAACATATTTAGAGACTTTTATAATAACCTATATCACTCGGATAATGAATCTAATATATCAAACACTTATTCCTTGATGATATTGACCTTCCTAAACTTTCGACGGAGCAGGCTACCACCTTAGATCAACCACTTACCCTTGAAGATCTGAGGAAAGAGCTCTTCTCTATGCCCAACAATATAATACCTGGATCAGATGGCTACCCAGTGAAATTTTAGAAACACTTCTGGCCACTTATCTCCCCATTGTTGATCAGAATGGTTACAGAGGTCAAGTCAACCTCCACCATGCCTCCGCACATGAATACTGCTCCCATTTCGGTTTTGCTCGAACCCAATTAGGACCCAACCCTCACCTCCAGTTATAGACCCATAAGCCATAATAATTGCGACCTTAAGATTATAAGTAAAAACACTAACCAACAGAATTGAAAAATAAATTGCATTTATAATTCACCCAGACCAAACAGGCTTTGTCAAAGGCAGACACTCATCCAGCAATATGCGCCATTTATTTCTGTCTGATCAGCATATCTCAAAGTAACAACTTACTATTACCAAGCCTATAACTTATTATTACTTACTATACTATTATTGCCTCTTTGGATACCGAAAAAGCATTTGATAGAGTCAATTGGACATCTCTTTTCAATCCTCAACAAATTTGGCTTTGGAGAGTCATGCATTCAATGGATCAAAATCCTCTACAACTCTCCATCTGCCTCTGTCATCACCAATGGTTACCCTTCACAGCGTTTGACTTGTACAATGCGGCACAAGACAAGGATGTCCGCTCTCCCCTTTACTATTCGCCATCTTTATTGAACCCCTCGCGACAGCCATCCCTCAAAACAGTAATATTGTAGGCATACAAACAGGAAACTCCGTTCACAAAATCAGTTTGCACGCAAACGATATCTTGGTGTACATACGGAACCCAATATCATCCCTATCGGAGGTGTTCAATCTTATATCTAAATTTTCAGCTATCTCAGACGATTCAATAAATTGGACTAAAACCACAGCCTTCTCACTCAGTAATGCTGCAACCCAGAAACTTCAGTAAACCATCACAACGGGCAATATTAGATACCTTGGAATTGATATCTCCATCAATCTGTCAGATTTGTTTACCCTTAACTTCACTCCATTGCTCAAATCCATTGAAGATGACCTCATTCGATGGAACAACCTTTCCATCTCCCTAATTGGTAGGATAGCAGCAGTGAAAATGAATATATTTCCAAAAATAAACAATGTATTTTCAATGACCACAGTGCAATCAACAGTACATTGGTTTAATGCTCTAGACTCAATAGTCAACAAATTTTATTGGAAATACAAGAAATCGAGAATTAAACTAGTAACACTACAGAAAAACAAAGACTGTGGAGGCCTAGCAGCCCCAAACTTTAGAAACTTCTATCTAGCAAACCATCTTCAATTTTTAATTAAATGGTTACAACCAGAGCAACAATTGGCCCATGGATGGCGAGACATTGAACAAACTGAATGTCAGGAGTTATCATTATCTGATCTCCCATTCCTTACTGAATCAATAAGGAAACATAATTGCTTTAAAAACCCAACCAACACAACAACTCTGTCAGTCTGGTGGAAATTCCTCAAACTCAGTGGTCACACTCTCTCTCCGAACAAATTCATGTCAAGGACAAGGAATTACTCATCTGGAACACATTTTTGAAAACAATTTGCTTTTATCCTTCCCAACCTTAACCCAAAGGTATAATATCGGTGAACAAGGCTTCTTTCAATCCCTTCAATTACAGCAGTCTCTAAAGGTTAAAATCGAATCCCTTCTCCAGAATATACAAACTTTTATTTCAAACAGATGGCACCATAACAATACCTACAATGAAATGGCAAAGAGACCTTGCTGTCCCCACCAATATCAAACTGTGGAAGCTTATTTGCAACAACACCTTTTCTATGACCCGCAACTCCAAAATGCAACTCATACAATATAAGATTTTGCACAGAGCCCATATCACGGAACACAAAATGTTCAAAATGGGTTTTGTGGATGAAGATATTTTCTCTCACTGTTCCCTTGATACCAGTGAGACCAGCTAATGATTGGTCCCTTGGTACCAATCATTAGCTGGTGATCTTAACCTAGTTGACCTTTTACTTCAAAGTAACACAGCAATCACCAGGGTGGCGGCGTGGTTAAGGCTTTGTGCTCAAGATGCAAGCGACAGATGTCCTTGTGCACTCAAATCCCTCTTCTGATAAATGTCCACTTGGCATCTGTGTTTGCAATATCAGGAGCGGCATGCACAGATAATGTTTCATCGACTTAGTTTCATTAATGGATAGACTTCTGCATGGGTTCTAGTCCCTTTTCTGGCAGCTGGCAATTTACCTGACAAAATACTGGAACATTTGATTCTGACTACTGTGAGCAGTAAGAAAGTATTCCTCAGTGACAGTATCTGGAACAGCAGTACAGCCTACTTCAGTTAACAATAACTGGGATTTATATGGTGCCTTTCAGGAACCCATGGGCACTTTACTGTGGAAAAAAAAAGTTACAAAGAACAGTCAGGGGCAGTAGGCCTAGTTGAAGTGGTAGTTTTTTAGCAGGCTTTTGAAGGTGGCCAGGGATGCAACATTCCGAATGTCAGTGGGGAGAGAGTTCCAGAGAGTGGGTGCTGCCACACTGAAGGCACTTTCCCCGAAGGTTTTAAGCCTCATGCGGGGGGTGGAGAGCAGACCCGTGTCTGAGGACCGCAGCTTCCGGGACGGGGAACAGGGCTGGAGGGACCTCTACAGCCTGCGACAGCGACTTCATCTTGTAAATGGAAACAATGCCCTTGTGGGATCAAAACCGACCCTTGGTGGACCTCCATTGGAGTTGCATGTTTGCAAGGGCTATGGCAGCAGTCTCACCTGATTCAGTGACTTACTTCTGTCAATCAACAAATGGGTTCAAGTCCCATTTCTGGTAGCTGTCATTTTACCCAACAAAGTAACATGGTTTTGATTCTGACTGCTGTGAGCAGAAGGAAACTATTCCTGAGTGATAGAATCAGGAGCAGCAGTTCCGCCTACTTCAGTGGCTCCCTTATGTCAATTTCATACTTGCAGTGTTGGTAATTCTGTGTTTAAAAGTCGTGCATTTCCTGAAAGCAAGCATTATCTGGTTATCTTAACCTAGTTGACCTTTTACCTCAAAACTAACACAAATGACCACGATGGTTGAGTAGTTAAGGTGTTGCACTCAAAATGCAATGGACAAATGTTCTCGTGGGTTCAACCCCCCACTCCTGGTATATATCCATTTAGCTTGTGCATTTGCAGGAACAGAAGCAGCAGTTTTTCTTGCTCACCAAGACTATGCTTCAGCAACTGAGTTTAGTCAATGAATGCATGGGTTCAAGTTCTGGTAGCGGGCGATTTACTGGACAACGTACAGTAACATTTGATCTTGACTCCGGTGAGCACAATCTATGAATTCCTTAGAGACAATCTCAAGAAGATGAGTACAGGCCACTTCTGTTACTTACTGTTAATTTCATACTTGCCGTGTTGTTAATTATATGCTTAAATGTCATTTCCTCAATGCAATCATTAACTGTTAATATTAACGTAGTTGACATTTCAACCAAGTACACACAAGCTCTCAGGATTGCTGAGTGGTTTAGGCGTTTGGCCTAAGATCTAAAGAACTTATGTCCTTGTGGGTTCCTACCCCACTCCTGGTATCCCTGCATTTAGCTTGTGTGAAGGCAGTGACAACATCAGGAGCTGCAGTCTAGCCTGCTACAGCGATATCATCTTGTAATTGGAAAAACATCCTGACAGTAAATACAAGGACACTCAGCAGACTAATTTGCATAATCTTCAGGGGTCTTTAGACCACAGTGGAAGCACAGACAATGGGCTGAAGGAACCTTGTAGTATCTTCAAAAATGTGCCTGTGACTAAAAGTTCCAGCCACTTTAGATGGAAACGCGATTGTGTATCTCTGTTGTATACATCCTCCTTCAGCCATGTGCAGACAGGGCTCCTACATTGCTGAGAATGCAATGTCTTAAAGCAACAGGCCCCGTCACTACCAGATCTGTCTGGGATTGCTTTTAAAGATACAGACAAAAACACAACAGATATTACAGTTATTTAAAATTGGCATGTCTATTTCACAGCAGGGGATTCCATGCGACTCCTCCGATGCTGGCTCGTCAACAGCTGCCGAGACCTTTACGCCGACCCTTCACAGACAGACCAGCGTCGAGAAAGCTTCCTTCCAAATCAGACCAATCAGCGCCCTCGGCCCCTAATTTGACTGATTTGGGACATCTGTGTGGCCGCAGGAAGGAAGCCATGCTGCCGTCTGTAACCACGTCCAGTGTTTGGCTTCAAACCAAACGTGTTTGAAGATTTTTACATCGACAGAAACACTAGTGTTTGTGTGAGTGAGCGACTTTGGGGTGTGTGCATTAAAGTTGGAATTTCAGAGATTGCTCGCGCCCGAGTTTACTAAGGTAACAGACCGGACTTCATGGCAACATGGTAGCACGCACTGTTGCCTTTGTATAGATTATTATTTATTTTAACACACATAATGTTGTTTTGAACCATGTAGATTTGATGATTCAAGATTCAAGAGGTTTATTTGTCACATATATATATACATACTTTCATACATATATGCAGTGAAATGTAATAATGTAAATAAAAGATGTTATGTGAACATGGAGACTACCGTTACAAATTACAGTTTTTCGGGTTCCCGTGGAATGCAGCGTCACTTCCTGCTGCCTCTTAGCCTGAAACAAACTTGGAGCACTTTCTTAGCCACCTGATTCAGCGCGCTGGCAGCAGCCTTTACCAATGCTGGAACAGATCTGGTGGAATAGATGATGAGGTAAACCACTTGTTTCCACCAAAAAGGTGCAAAATAGAAAGCGCAAACAAGGACGCCCACGATCTAAAGATATCCCCAATTAAAAAAATAAAATAAATGGACTCCAACTCAAAATATGATTTATTTTACAATTTGTCCACTTGAAAAAGTCATGGTACGACAAAGAGTAAAACATAGAAGTGCCGGTAATGTGTACCGGCTTTGAGCACTGATAGATTGCAGGATCGCGGGCTGCGGGATAGAGATCTGTCATTTTTGCCGGCAATAGCGCACGACTGAACTGAACGTCTGTACAAATGTATCAAAAAATCCCACCGCTCGCAGATATGATTCCGCCATGTATATTGGGCAGCTGTGGGCAATATCTCCGCTAAGTTGGGAAGCTGGAGAGAGAGAGAAGTATGGAGGGAGGGAGAGGGTCCTAAGCAGGAGAATGCTGATGAGATGTCCCCGGGATCAAATATCTATTTTCTCACTCTTTTTGACATTCTATAACAAAGAAAGAAAATGTCCAATCACAGGAACTTGTCATATTGTCGATTTTGAGTGTTTGACAGTATATTTAACAAACACATGCATTTCAAGGTGATCAATCCATGTTGATAATTCGATAGTTTGTTTTTTTTTGGTATTTTTTGCAAAATTCGGACGCGGTTCATCAAACGACCACTAGGGACCACTAGCATCCGGCTGTCGGATGTGATTGCGGATTCCATGTGAAACCGAGGTGAGGCTTGAGTTAAACCGGTTTAGATGGCAGAACAAAGTCTTTTGAGATTAAGAAAATTGTTTGATGGATCTAAATTGTTACTTATTTCACTATGGACGACGTCTTCATCCATCATTTCCATTCCATATATCTCATCAGAATCAGAATTGGCTATTTGGAAGGCGGGTCTCAGGGCAAGAGAGTTTCTTCCAGATATTCAGTCGTTTGCCTTGACCGACAGGGCCCGACGTGTGAGCACGCCAGCTAATTAGAATTAATAGCTGCGTATCCTCTTCACCACAAACCGCAGGGGCATGAAATGCCCCTGCGGTTCTTTCTTTCATTGGTCACAGTTTCTGCACTTCTCTGCCTCGCTTGTGTTTTTATGATTTGCTCCCGCTACATTGTTTTTTACAGATGAGCTGAAGTTATTGTTGATTAGGTACTGAATTCCGGGGAAAGCAAAGGGTTGGCCTCTTGGAAAAGTTGTATTTCCATACTGGTTCTTATTTTGTGTAATCATTTTGATTTGGGAACAATTTTTTTTTTTTATAAAAGGATGTTTGCAGGGCGGATGCATGTTAATGGAGTCCAGAGTGGTCGAAGCCACGGTTCACCAGCCATAAATAACCTATTTTCTTTTTCCCCTCACTCTGTTGTTGTGTGCTTGTCCCTTCAGAATGCAGAAGCAGAAACAAATCAAGAAGAAAATAAAAATCCATTACATTATTGCATTTTGGGACCTGTAGTGGTTTTAGTGTGTATTTGCTAACATCTAGTGGACATTGTATGGTATTGAATGCTAAATAATGTGGAAATTTGGGACTTTTGGTCTTTTTGATTGGAACTTGTGCTAAGAGAACCACATTTACTTAATTAATGTTATGTTGCTTATGACAACATTATTTTTACATAAATGTAGACATATATATGGATATTGCTGCATTCATACTCGGTGATTATGTGTAAATCCTATTCACTCTTTACAGTAATGTTGAAGCTCTAGCTGGTGTGTGTGTGTGTGTGTGTGTGTGTGTGTGTGTGTGTGTGTGTGTGTGTGTGTGTGTGTGTGTGTGTGTGTGTGTGTGTGTGTGTGTGTGTGTGTGTGTGTGTGTGTGTTTGTGTGTGTGTGTGTGTGTGTGTGTGTGTGTGTGTGTGTGTGTGGTTCAGCTTCTAATAATAAATAAAGAAAAAAAATAAACGAACAACAACATATGGTGGTAAAATATCAATGTAAAGAATTGACAAATTGTTGAATTGACGAATTGTCTTCCCTAACAGAAGTAGTCTAAAAGAAATAAACTTATGTCAAAAATATATACGTTGAATATGAATGTTTTTGATAATAAGCTTTCTGCTAATAATCTACAGTGAATTGCTTAGCAGTGCCTCTGCCCTCTACCCTATAGAAAATTTTAAAGAATATTCAATTAGACAAAATCTTTACAATTTACACCCACATTTAGAAAATACTCAATGTTACCAGGCTACCAGGCACATTGGGGAAATTTCAAGTATATTTAAATGAGTTTAAAAAAAAAACTGTAATCAAATCCAAACTTTAAAATAACTTTAAAAAATACCAATGGTATATGGTAATATATATGTGGGGGTGGTAGCTCAGGGGGTACAGCTGGTGGTCTAGTGATCTAAAGGTTGCTGGTTCGATCCCAGGCTCCTCCTGCTAGCATGCTGTAGTGTCCTTGAGCAAGACCCCTCATTGCTCCTGATGGCTGCGTCCGTCGGTGTTTGAATAATTGTAAGTCGCTTTGGATAAAAGCGTCTGCTAAATGTAATATACCAGTGACATCAAATCAGTACATTTTTTAAAACTTAATTTTAAGATGACTTGTACTAAACAAGAGTTACTGTAGCTTTATAACTACAGTTCTATGAAGGAGGCGTAGCACCTTGTATGGGGTCATTAGTTTACATATACATCCAACTCCGGGTAGCGGAAATACTGAAATTCAATAGCTTATATAAACCCTGGAAGTGACCCCCTTCGCCCTCTGAAACCAATTCAGCAACTGATGGGGTCCAGTGGGGTCTAAAACCTTAAGGGGCTATGCCTCCTTCATAGAACTGTAGTTACAAACCTGCAGTAACTCTTGCTCGATGTCAGGAGGCTCCGCTCCTTAGGGGCTACACTCCGATTGGTGTACAAGGGGCGGAGACCCCCAATACTATACTCTCCGCTGGACCCCAACGCACCTCAAGTGCGTCACAGTCCAGGGTGAAGGCAGAAGCAGCCAAAGCTGACAGTGAATGCACACGCACACACTCCAACCCTGGCAATCCATTATGCCCAACAAGGTCAGTGGGGTGGCACGGACACCACCCGTCCACAACCGAGTCATGTAGATGGTCTCTAAGTGTAGACCCAGAAAGCCAACCTGCTGACCGGGTATGGGAGGGCTCTTCTCCCAGTTTATCAGGAACCCAAAGTCTATGAGGTATGCAATCATTAGCCTTGTGCAGGAGGTTGTCGAGATAAGCGAGCAGCCTCCAATTCTATCACCTCCTCGCGTGAGCAAAGTGAAGGATGATAGAACTTTATTCCTTCCTCTAATGAAGGGATCCCTGCTCCCTGTGTACAGGGAGGAACATGAAGCTGCTTGCTTTAATGCACACTTTTTATTAAATGGTTTTATTATATTTATATTATATATATATATATATATATATATATATATATATATATTATTTATTTATTTATTTTCCCCTTTTTTTTTTTACCTGTGCTGTCAGCATGCTGGGCATAAAATTCAGAGTATTTGTATGCCATTACATCTAGGACAGAGTTAGTTTGCAAGTGGAGTTCAACTTCTCAACCTGCAATTCCACTCTATATTCATTCTTTAATCATCAAGAACTGCTTGCTGTTCTGTAGACAATCTGTGGTTAGACAAGAGCACAGCGTTTTGTTACACGGAACCGCCACAATTCCCCGTCTTTGGAGAGTGATCTTACCATGTTTTGGTCTTTAAACAACTAATTAATACTCCAAGTGGGGAAAGAGGATCCTGCCCTGCAGCCACAGAGACCAGGCCCCCAGAGAAGCTGGAAGCCCAAGGAGAAACACCCACGCCTGGCCCCGAGGTGCAATAAATCAGTTCCAGAGAACACAACGAGACCCTGTACCCCGTAGGCGCACACATACAACACACCCACATGCAGGCACAAGACTCGGACCGCAGACGCCTGGCACGAACCGCAGGCCTGGAGCCAGGTCCCGTGCCCACAGACCGACACCTGACTGCCCGCCTGCAGGGCGAGCAGTCAGGGCCCCCATACCCACCACCACCCCGAGCAAGGGCGAGGCCTCCCCCACCGCAACCGGCCAGACGCCCCATCCAGCCGCAAGCCTCAAGCCCCCATCCACGTAGCCGAGTGTGCTCAGTGCAGGACACCTGGATGTCAGCCTGACCCCCGCCGACGCTCGCAGGCCACCAGATATGTGGGCCCCACATCACCTCTGGCATCCTGGGCACTGCTGCAGAGAAGCCACGCAATGGGAGCAAAGGCCGACAGCCACCTCCTGCACCCCAACCCACACCCACGACAGCTAGTGGCCTCCTAGTGGAAGGCATCCGACGGCGCTCTCCGTAGCCCCGCCGGGTCACAGCATTGCAGAAATCACCTGGCACCAGGTGCAAGCCTCCAAGACCCGAATTCAGCTGGCAGGGGGCACAAACTGTCGCCCCCTGCCAGCTGCATCCCCACACCAACACACCAGTGCCTCGCCACCCCAGATAATCACAGTGCTCAATGTATGCTGATGGCAATTGCAGTTTAAATTGCGGGGTTGCGAGTCCTCCAAGCATGTCATACCCAAATCACTTGCAACCCTCCTGTCCCGCAGACCCTGGTCTGGTGGAGTGTTGTTCGGAGTAAGATTTATGTGCGAGTGTATGTGTTCTAAGCTAATATAAGTGGTATTAAAATTGCAGTACGGACAAGAAGCACATCAGGGCAAGAATGTGACGGGCAAGATTACAGCCGCCTGCCACATCCCTCCCAACATAGCTCACACCCTGACACCCCACATCCCGCAAACCCTAGCCTGGGAGAGATAGGCGAAGCACAACCAGATCAACGCAGGGGTTCAGCAGGCCCGGCAGCGGCCATGCTGACCCCCCCATCCCCGGACCCGACCGCGGCCCAGGGCGAACCCAACCAACCTAACAACAGGTACCCAGGCAGCCTGGAGTGACGACAGGAGTTTCCCCCCATCGAAGGAGACCACATAGGGAGCCCACACCAAGCACTCCCAGCCAGGCTCAGGTCCCCGTGCAGGTCCTAGGACCAGACGGAACGTCCAGCCGTGGCACAACGGGGAATAGTGTGACCCAAGAGGGTTGATAGCTTCTTGGTGATGTTGGTCCAGAATGTTTTGATAGGTGGGCAGAGCCAGGTGGCATCTCTAGTATTAAGGAAACAATAAGAACAAAGGTCTTTATCCATTTATTCTTTATCCAAACCCATTTAGAAAATATTGTGTTAGGTGATATGTGCTCCGTGCAAAATCTTACATTGGATGAGTTGCATTTTGGAGTTGCGGGACATGGAAAAGGTGTTGCAAAGAATTTTCCACAGGTTGATATCAGTGGAAACAGCCTTTTCCAAAGTCTCTTCTCCATTCCATGGTAAGTTAAGATAAAGTGTCATCCGTTTTAAATAAAAGTTTGTATATTCTAGAAAAGTGATTTTTTTTAAATGACCAATATGAGTGAGATTTCAGTCATTGGAGGTGGTTGTAGGATGTTGTTCGTTAATTAGATTTTAACTTTTAGAGGCTGCTGTAGTTGAAGCAGTTGCAGGAAACTGTGACCACCAATATTATACCTTTGGGTTAAGGTTGGGAAGGATATAAGCAAATTGTTGTTAAAAATGTGCTCCAGATGAGTAATTCCTTGTCTTTTCCAAGACCTAAAGATTATTTGTCTGTTTTTAACCAAGAAATCTGGGTTGTACCAGATTGGCGTGAATTTGTTTGGAGATAGAGTGTGACCACTGAGGAATGGGTGATCAGATATTGATAAATCCTGACATTCTGTTTGTTCAATGTCTCACCATCCATGGCTCAATTGTTGCTCTGGTTGTAACCATTTAATTATAAATTGAAGATGGCTTGCTAATAGTAGTATCGGAAGTTTGGGGCTGCTAGGCCTCCACACTTTGTTTTTCTGTAGTGTTGCTAGTTTAATTCTCGGTTTCTTGTATTTCCAATATAATTTATCGATTATTGAGTCTAGAGCATGAAACCAATGTACTGTTGGTTGGACTGGAAATATATACAAATATATATATCTGCATATAAACAGATTTTGTGAACAGTTTCCTGTTTGTATGCCAATGATATTGCTTTGACTGCCGCAAGGGTTCAATACAAATGCTGAATAGTAAAGGGGAGAGTGGACATCTTTGTCTAGTGCCACATTGTAGAGTGAAACGCTGTGAAGTGTAATGCCATGCTTATAAGGACTCAGTGCTCACTGTGTGCGTGGGAGGTCTGGAGTCACTTGCTCAGTTGTGCGCCCGGGGCGCCACGATTGAGGGTTGTCACTTACAGCCGTAACCATAGTCCCATGGTCCCCGGCGTCAAGGGTGGAGAACACTACTCTACCCTGAGTAGATGTCACTACGGTGTGTGGGCTACCACGCACAATCTGTGCCGGAGCCCATCGCGTTGGATAAAGCAGAGAAGGAAGAGCGCTGACCATCAGTGGAAGAATTCATGACTGGATAGGAAACAATTAATAGTGGTTTATCAACATGCATAAACACACACTCCCTCTTGGTCTGAGAGGAGGAAATGGCCACCAGGGTGGATTGCGCTGCTGCGACCATGTCATTTGATGGTCGAAATGGGCGCATTGTGTGAACGCGTGAGATCTTCTCAGATTCACTCATGGTGGTCATATTCAGCCAGAGATGCCTGTGGCTGACCACTGACAACGCTGTGGAAACACCCTCATGGGGCCTGCACCTGGGATTGCCGCGGAAGCCTTCGAGACTTCCTTTACCTCGGAGGACATCAGCGACTCCCTGCTAGTGGATAAGCGGGAGAGCGAGGAACGGTAGGCCACGCACGCTGGTGGCTCCACGAGGCCGGCGGCATGCTTCGCTCCCAGACAAAGCGTCTGTCGTGGGCATTGCCTGCTACCGTCAGTCCCCGTACATACACATTTAAATGAACTGATAAATTTCAGCAGTTCAGCTGCCTGGAGTTGGATGTATACCAAAATAGCCCCTAAGGGGCGGAGCCTCCTTACATAGATCAAGATTCAAGATCAAGTCACTTTATTTATTTTATAAAAGACAAAACAGCATAAGAGGCTTTTTGGAACAGGTTTCATTTTGCAAGTATATTTAACAAAACTTATGTTAAATTGGTTACAAATACAGAAAATATCTCACAAAATTCGCTCTACCTAATAAAATACCCCATGTTTATTTTTTCACTAAACCCTTTGTATAACCACAAGGGGGCACTATAGGATTCTCTCTATATCCTCTGATTAACACAATTTTAATATGCAGGGTAATATCTCTGAATACACCCATGTCAACTGAGCTGACAGTTGAAGCTCTAATTATTAATGCTTCAATAAAATAAACCATTTTTTTTATTTTTTGATTACAATAAATACTGTTTGTCACAAATAAATACAACACTATTTGCAGATCCACACACTTTAAGTGCATATAGCTGGCCATTGGCCACAATCATGTATCTGCAGTCGATATTTTGTTGAAAACATTCATCACTGCTGGGATTGAATGATTTAACGTTGCATGCTATATCACAATTAACCCTGATAAGGCAACTATCGCGCAATAAATGGTGCTTTTGTAGCCTTAGAGACCCAAGAAACCAATCCTGCATCACCTGCATAACTGTCAGCTGTAGGCCAGCTCTAATATATAAAGCTCATTAGAGCTATACAGCTCAAATAAAAAAATAAAAAAATAAAATAAAATTAAAATTAAAATGTATATATATATATTAAAAATAATAATAAAAAAAGGCTTTTTAAACTAAATTATCTATATATAAATAAATAAAAATAAAAAGAAAGTGGGTGGTTAGGAAAATTGTGGGTGGTCCCTCCTGGGTGGAGGAAAAATAAGTTGCCTATCAATTAGCTGGGAGCACAGCACACCTGAGCACTGCGACTGTCAATTTTGGTTGCCAGATCATGTAAACACCTCCAACCACCATTTCCAAACTTTACTTTATGAAAACTCTCTAAACAGATTGGTCTACTGTTATATTATATTACATCATATAACATTACATCATATTATATTATTTTCAAGGTTCAAAGCGCAAGGTTTTAGGAAATGTTTGTTTTGCTGTACTGTCATAGTTGGTCTACTCATAGACCAGACTAGAAAATAAGTATCCAGGCATAATTACCAGAGAAGTAGTTGTGTAATCACCGGGTGTCATGACATTTCACTGCATATATGTATGACCATATGTGTATGTATGAGACAAATAATCACTTGAACTTGAACTATAATGCATTGTCCCTGCATGTATTATCCCAGCAATACTTTCATAAGTGGTGATGGAAATGGATAGAGGGATTATTAGTATAAATATCATCATTATATTTTATTACATTTTTTTAATTTGATTATAATATTTCCTTATCAGAGAGGGGGAAAACCGCACATCTGGCAACCCTCCTGTGCGTCAGCTCTTTTAAAAGGTGACTCAATCCAGTGGCTTCAGTTTTGATTTTTTTTTTTCTTTTCTTCCCACCTTTTACTCTGTGATTGACCTTATGGAGCCTGCGTTAGCCGGGGAGGTGGGAGCAGGGGCTGCGGGAGTCCATCTGAAGGACCAGCTCTCAGAGAAATGTCAGAAACTGTTCCTGGAGTTCCTCGAGGAGTGAGTATTTCCATCGCTAGAAAGAGATGGACATCAAGTCTCATTTACACTGCATTCCGCCTCATGTTTCAAGTCCGTTAAAGGTTGGGATGGCAGTTATGGCTAAGCTGTGGCTGGAAGATATATTGATATTGTGTGACAAGACAAGATATGGTCTGTAATAAAATAAAAAATACACTGTTGCTTTACCAACCCAGGTTTCAGGGCCCGTCGGGCGAGGTATTGTACCTCCAGGATGCTGAGGAGCTGATCCGACCTGAGAGGAACACCCTGACTGTGAGCTTCACCAACATTGAACATTTTAACCAGCAACTGGCAACCACTGTCCAGGAGGAATACTACAGGTAAATGAGTAAGCTGTTATTAGTCTATTTGAACAGTTTGACGGGTCTGGTTTTGTCTTTCAATATCTAGCCTATCAAAGACGTGTTGAGTGAAACTTTCTGACTTGGCCCCCACCCCCCACCTCCCAGAGTGTATCCATATCTATGCCAGGCTGTACGACATTTTGCCAGAGACCATGGGACCATCCCTCCGTCCAAAGAGTTCTATGTGGCCTTTTCTGACTTCCCTTCGAGACAAAAGTATGTCACACATTTTTGTAGCTTTGTAATAAGGATCCAAGGCAATTTTAAACAACCATCATACCCCCCCCCCCCAGGATTCGAGAGCTGTCCACAGCTCGCATCGGCACCCTGCTCCGCATCAGCGGCCAGGTGGTCCGGACCCACCCGGTCCACCCCGAGCTGGTGAGCGGCACCTTCCTCTGCCTGGACTGCCAGTCGGTCATCAAGGACGTGGAGCAGCAGTTCAGGTACACCCAGCCATCCATCTGCAAGAACCCCGTGTGCTCCAATCGCAGGAGGTTCATGCTGGACCCCAACAAGTCCCGCTTCGTGGACTTTCAGAAGGTATGCACATCCGGACGATGCACAGTGGTCAATGCTGCACTGGGACAGGCCTCTGTTTGGTGCGTTTCATTTGACGTTTTAAGTTTGAGATTATTTTGATTCCAAACAAACGTATTAGTCTTGTCTTTGGATAGGAACACAGGACCCCACTATGCCGTACATTCAATTGGAATTGGCAAATGCAAACCATGGTTAAGTGATTGAAAGGAAGTGCCTTGTCACGGTCAAAATAAGTCAACATGGTTGTATACAGTAAGCTCATATACACATTTGTTTGCCAAGTGTTTGATATGTTGTTTCTGTTATTGTCTAATGCTTAGTCTACCTTCGCACTTACCTGTGCAGATGGTCCAGTCCAATTTAGGTAGGGTCAGGTATAAAAGTAAGTAATTTAATATCGCCATGAGAGAGTTGGTAGCAGAGTGCCGTGTTAACGCCAGTGGTGTTATTCAAATTCTTATATCCAGGCACTACTAAGCTCTTATTCCACACAATACTCTTCTGAACTTAGCCACACTAGCGCCCCCTTTTTATGTGACGTTCTGCCCTCCGACCAGGCACGCATCCAGGAGACTCAGGCTGAGCTGCCTCGTGGAGCCATCCCGCGCAGCGTGGAGGTGATTCTGAGGGCTGAGGCTGTGGAGATGGCCCAGGCAGGGGATCGCTGCGATTTCACCGGGACCCTCATCGTCGTACCCGACGTGGCAGCACTGGCTATGGCCGGTACGGGCAGACTTTTGGGAGAAAAAGGCTACCCTTGTTACCCTAAAACAGTTTATGGTGGAAGTAGCATCTTATGGACACATGCTCACTACAATTTATGCTAGTAATAAAAAAAAAAACTTCAGAGAAAGTTGAAGTCGTTAAACTTCTTGGGGTTTGAAAATGACATGTTGGGTAGCCTCTGTATGATGTGTTTGCGAACCCATATAGACAGGGTGGCTGATACATTGTCATGCTGTACAGTGATTTTGTTATGTAGGCTATACCGCTTTCCGATCTTTGTTACAAAAGAAGGCAACATTTGCGAAACCTTGCAGCCCAAGGTGTTGAAATCTCTAATGCGCTTACTATTAGTCCCCTGAAATAGTGTTTAAGTATGTGGAAAAGTATCAGGATGACCTACTATATCATACAAACTGGCGCTTCCCTCCACCAGCAACTCGCTCAGAAACCAGCAGCAGAGTGACCGGGAAGGAGGGCTTTGACACAGACGGGATCCAGGGGCTGAAGGCCCTGGGGGTCAGGGAGCTGTCGTACAGATTGGCCTACCTGGCCTGCCATGTGGCTCCCACCAACCCAAGGGTTAGTAGCCACACGTTCCATGGGTCTGGACAAATTAATACACCCTCTGGTTTAAATTAAACCAGAGGGTGATGTTTTAAGGTGTTTGAAAGAACACGATCCACAGAAAATGAAGTCGCCTGAAACCACTGAAAACACGGCTGAAGTTCCCCTTCCTGAGCAAAAATATTTCTTGAAATTCAGAATTGGTTCATGTTGACGGTGAATGGTGTGAAGTTTATGTCTATTCAAAAGGATTTTTTCTGCGCATATCTATCAGTTCGGAGGCAAGGAGCTCCGCCAGGAAGAGCAGACGGCCGAGAGCGTTAAGAACCAAATGACTGTCCAGGAGTGGGAGAAGGTGTTTGAAATGACCCAGGACAAGAACCTTTATCATAACCTCTGCACCAGCCTCTTCCCCACCATCCACGGTACAACTTCCGCTCCCTAAATTCTACCTCTGCATGTTAACATTCCCACTGACCCCAGAGCTTCTCCGACTCCCACGGGTGTCGCAGGTAACGACGAGATCAAGCGTGGCATCCTGCTGATGCTGTTCGGCGGCGTCGCCAAGACGACCATGGAGGGCACGTCTCTCAGGGGGGACGTCAACGTGTGCATCGTCGGGGACCCCAGCACCTCGAAGAGCCAGTTCCTTAAGTACGAGCCGGTTCCCCTACCTTGAACCTGGGAAGTGGTTAGAAATGTTACTGTATGTTTGTGTGTGTTCTCCTCAGGCATGTGGAGGACTTTGCCCCTCGTGCAGTCTACACCAGTGGCAAGGCCAGCAGTGCGGCCGGTCTGACGGCCGCCGTGGTCAAAGATGAAGAGTCCCACGAGTTTGTCATCGAAGCTGGAGCCCTGATGCTGGCTGACAATGTATTAATCGGCTATTTTGTGTTTTGGAGCTATTCAATGTTTTTTCTTTCTACAGCTGCTGCACTAAAGGGGTGTTGCCAATACATGGCGTTAATTACCAGTCGCACGCAGATTTCTCTGTTTGGAATAAACTTGAGGGGGGTGGGGGGGCAAGTAGTCGAAGTGGTGGTGGTGCGGCCTTTAAATGTACAGGTACTGTATGTATGGAGGTCCGATTTTAGGTTTGCCCTCAATTAAAACACGTGAATCTCTTAGACACTTGGACCTGTAGAACACATGCTGTGCAACACTTACCGTTTAGGGTGTGTGCTGTATCGACGAGTTTGACAAAATGGATCTGAAGGACCAGGTGGCAATTCACGAAGCCATGGAGCAGCAGACCATCTCCATCACCAAAGCCGGAGTCAAGGTTTATTCATCTCTAAATGTTCACAACCTGGGCATTCAAACCCAGTAGATTAGCGGAAAGGGAAGAGTTGGTGATGTGTATGAATAAAGTTTAAAACATTTTCATCCCCTTTTTAAGGCGACCTTGAACGCTCGTACATCCATCTTGGCCGCAGCCAACCCCATTGACGGCCGCTACAACCGCTCCAAGTCCCTCAAGCAGAATGTCAACATGTCCGCGCCCATCATGTCCCGCTTCGACCTCTTCTTCATTCTTGTGGACGAGTGCAACGAGGTACGAATTGTTTTAAACTGACATGTTTTCTTACATTACTCAGTGTGTCTGTTAATTCTGGAGGCTGCTACAAAAGTCAAAGTGTGTGTGTGTGTGTGTGTGTGTGTGTGTGTGTGTGTGTGTGTGTGTGTCCTCTTCCAGGTAACGGACTATGCTATAGCTCGGCGCATCGTGGATCTCCACTGCAGGAACATAGAGTCTGTCGAGAGAGTTTACTCGACTGATGAAATCCAGAGGTATATCCTCTTTGCCAGGCAATTCCAACCCAAGGTCAGTCATTCCTGTACTGCTTTAAAAAAAGATTTACGTAATTTAATATACACTGATCAGCCACAACGTTGAAACCACTGACAAGTGAATAACATGGGGTGGGATATTTTAGGCAGCAAGCAGGAAAAATGGGCAAGTGTGAGGATCTGAGTGATTCTAAGGACCGGATCATGGGCACCAAAGGCTCATTGAGCGTGGGGAGTGAAGTCCAGCCCGTCTGGTCCGATCCCACAGAAGAGCTACTTTAGCACAAATTGCTTAAAAAGTTCATGCTGGTTATAAATAAAAGGTGTCAGAACACACAGTGCATCACAGTCTAATGAATCACATTTTCTTCTACATCATTTGAATGGCCAGAGTGAGGGTCCGATCGAGCGTCTGTGGGATGTGCTGGAATGACAAGCCCGATCCATGGGGGCCCAACTTTACAATTTACAGGACTTAAAGGATCTGCTGCTCACGTCTTGGCACCAGATACCACAGGACACCTTCAGAGGTCTTGTGGATTGCCATGCCTCGATGGGTCAGAGCTGTTTTGGCGGCACTAGGGGGAGCTACACAATATTAGTGGTTATTAGTGGTGCTTTTAATGTTGTGGATGATCAGTTTTTATATACATGCATGACACCAGTGCATTGAATGGCTTTTTCTTTAAAAAAGTGCCAGCTTTAAACAAAAAACAATCTTAAGGATTACCACTTTAAATCTGATATACCAATGCATCCAGATCACACTGGCCGCCCAGGAGTTTGTGGTGGAGCAGTACAAACGTCTGAGGCAGCGGGACAGCGGCGGAAACACCAAGTCTGCTTGGAGGATCACCGTGAGGCAGCTGGAGAGCATGCTGAGGCTGTCAGAGGCCATGGCACGCCTCTACTGCAGCGATGAGGTCACACACATACACACAGTGTAATCCCTTGCTTCTTAACATCCTTTGGTCTGGAAAAAGTCACTTTTTGATTTTTCTCGCAATGTTTTTGGAGACCCCCGGTTTATTTCTAGTGATAATTCATTGGCGTTTAGAAAAAATAAATGGCAGCAATGACTACAGTCTTTTTGAAATGCATTGATTGGGCTAGAATATTTTTTCTTGATAAAATAGCCATTTTCAACAAGAAGAAATTTCACTGTTTTGTGGGCTGTTCCAATTGTCTACACATTTCAGAAGATTCTTATCAAGAAGTCTCACTGCATTGTAAAATTTGTTTTTTGTTGCATTTGTCAAAAGTTGGCCAATTTCTGAATGCAAATTTTGCTTTTTGTGGCTAGTGACATAATGCATGACAAAAGCACTAGTTTCTCTGTAAAGCAAAGGTTCAAAGTTAATCAGTTGTACTTAAATCTCATCCTAAATACAAGGAAGTCAGCTTTTTAGCCGGCTGCCATTTTATAATGGTACAAATGACTCCTGAATGTCCGCCCTCCCCAGGTTTATCCTAAACATGTGAAGGAGGCTTTTCGTCTGCTCAACAAGTCCATCATCAGAGTCGATTCTCCCGATATCAATTTTGACCAAGAGCAAGACGACGACCAAGAGATAAACGGTGATTGGATTGACCAGAAAAACTCTTTAAAAACTGTGTAAATGTGCAATAGCTTATAATCACAAAACACCATCTAAACTGACTTAAAGGCCACCACCAGCACCTCCTTCCGTCTTCAAACTAAATGGAGGTGGATAGGACAAGTTATTACTAGGATCTACAATAATTACAGCAAAGCAGGGAGAGCAGGAGGGATTGGCTGCTTAAATAGGCCGGCCCATTAAGAAGCATGTGGCGCTATCAAGTTGTCTGATAAAACTAGTGCTGCAAGCTACGCATCATTTATTAGGACCTGAAATTGCTCTAGACTGATTTATTATTGTTTTGTAATTCTTTTTATGCCATGTAAGGCCCTTCTAGTAATAGAAATCCATCAGAGAGTTAACTGAACTGAGTAAAACAAATGGTTTCCCAAAAAAAGAGTACTGTAGCTATATAGCCATGGATGAGAAATTTGTCTCAACTATTCAGCACTGAGTACTGAAATACATTATTTATCATATTAATTCAACTTTATTCACGACCTCTTGACTTCTAACTTGTATGTAATTACAACCAAGGCCGGGCCATCAAATAATGTTTTACTGCCCAGGCAGAACAGATTGAGACTATTTCTAGTACATCGTATCTAAAGTATCTAGTTAATTTTATTTATTTTTTGTTTGTGTTTTTTTTCCCCTTCTCTGGATCACTGCATCTGTAGTTTTTCTTTTTAAATTTCCATCCTGGGACGCACTTCCAGCGAGTTAATCTAAAGCCAAATGGATCTTCCTCTCCAGAGCAGACCGACACGCCACCGCAGGGTGGAGATGCAAAACAGGGAACCAGTGGCCATGTGGCAGACATGATGGACACCGAGCAGCCGCCACTCAAGGAGAAGCCTACCGCCCCCACCCAAGCCGCCCTGAAGATGTCCTTTTCCGAGTATCGCCGGATCTCCAACCTTATAGTTCTCCATATGCAGAAGATGGAGGACAGTGAGTGAAAGTTGGTGAAATGTGAACTAGACACTTTATTTTTGCACCTTGCTTAATGGGTAGACTGCTGGTCAACATGAAGGACTTTGCAACTTCCTTCTTGGGAAAAACCAGACATCTGACAAATTCCATATAGGGTTTTCATCGTACGCATCTTGACTGAGAAAACTGACACAAGTTGTGTTTGTCAATGTCATATTTGTACTGAAATGCTCACTCTTTGTGCCATTTCTAATTGGTACCAAGTTACAGAAAGTGAGCCCAAGCAAGTTGACTCAAATGTACAAATATTTACAAAAATTGGGAAAAGTTGTCAAGTAACAATGTGACTTTAACACGGATCAAATTTACAGCACATTTTATTAACCTTATAAGGCATCAATATTAATGTACCAAATTTTTCTTCTTGAAGGCACGGGGGTCAACTGTAAGATGTATTATGTATTGTATTTTTATGAATAAACACCTCATGCTCATCTCACAGTGGATGATGAGAGTGCTCTGAAGAAGAGCGAGCTGGTAAACTGGTACCTCAAGGAAATGGAGAGTGAGATCGAAACGGAAGAGGATCTGATCAGCAAGAAGAGTCTGTTTGAGAAGGTCCTTCACCGGCTCCTTCACTATGTGAGCATTTCCGAAGTTCTGAATTTCCTCAAATAGACTGATTCAGAATCGTATTGAGCTGATGTGATGGAGTTGAGGCAGGTTGACTGGTTGGGGACCACCAGATCTCTAGAGGCCCCACTTTATTTAGTAATATAGATTTGTTTCTACAGGCTCTTGGAGGGTTAAAAATCTTGTCAAATGTTAATATTTGGGTCTTCATTTTAAGGACCATATCATAATTGAGCTGACGCAGACAGGGCTGAAGAAGGTCGGAGATGGCGAGGATCCAGTGACTGAAGAGGACCCCTTCCTGGTAGTAAATCCTAACTACATACTGGACGATTAGCTGTGCCTGTGCTTTGTCCACAGCCCCCGGTTTTGGTCTTCTGTGATCATTCTAGCATTCCACCAGTGTTGTGGTAAGGTGTAAATGTTTGTGTGAATCAAGAGATGAAAATATAATAAATATTTCCAATCAATGATTATTTTCTCAGCTTGTATGTTGACATCTCTATAGAATCCCGTCCCAAAAAAACTTGACTCTTCATTGCCTTACTTGTGGCAAATGGGTCCACAGGCATTCTTCCTGAGATTCCAGGGGTTCCTCGGCAAAAGGATTAATGGTTCAACTCCAGAATTATATCATTTACATGATGTTGACACCATTGGAGAGTGTACAATAACCACTGTTTTGGTTGAGTTTAGTTTTCACTTAATCATATCCAACACTCAAATCTCACTTTGTGATCCCTAATGCGAATCAAATTTAGGGTCCCTTGATACAATAACTGCAAAATTACCAAAATGAGAGCAAATTTAGATTAAAAATAATTTTGCTTGCGCCACGGTTTGAGGCAGAAAGACATTTAGACTACCATTTACTAGATTAAGACAGCACAGGCATATCCTAAATTAAACTCAGGTTGTTGATTTTAGAATACTTTTTAAGATCAAGGGAAATTAGGCTTACTTGGAGGCTGAAGGGAGTGACTTTTTTTTTTTTTATATATCAACTTGAGCACTTTTTAAGGGTACCATTAAAAGCTGTAAGTGCATATAACACAAAAGGCGTTCAGAAAGTCAACCATTGTCTTAAAAACAATTTCTGCAACTGGACAAGTAATGATTTTGCAAGAAAAATATAAATATCTAGTTGTTGGGTTTTTTTTAGCAATATTTGGGAAACGGAAACAGATTATTCCACGAATCATCCAAAAATGGACCAACAATGAAGGCACAACGAATTCCTACCAGTCAAATGCATGCAAAGGCGAGGTGAAAAATAATGAATTATTAAATATAAATTGTATCTAGCTATATTTTTTATCGGGGTGAATAAATCAATAGATAAGCAAATGACGTGTTCCTTTCCCTTCGTGATCCTCTCTGCTCAGCGTGCTGCCGCTGCCGCCGCCGCCGCTGGTGAAGAGTGTGCGTCGGTCGTGCGTGATGGGGAGGGTTGCGTGCCAAGGGCGCAGGGTGGGCGTGGGTCACCGGGGACCAATCCGCGCTGACTGCACCTGAAATGGGGAGCCGCTTCTCAAAAAACGGAAGAACACCGCCCCGCTTAAGAACAAAACAGAGGCTTCTCCAACTGATTGAAACGTCAGAGTGTGGCACAGGGGGATCGCTTGATTGATCTTTATTGATTGGTGTCCTTCGGGAAGTTGTTTTTCCTCCTGCGTTTTTATATCGGGCATAGGGAGTTTTTTGGTAAGCTTTTTTATATTATTAGATATAATTGGTATGATCGATGCGCGATTTTATGATTAGAAACGTGTTAAAGTTCATTGCAACAGGTTTGATCTGTGTTAGAAGCGTGGCTAGTTAAGTTAGTTGCAGGTCAGATGTGATTGCTGTTTATGTACGAGTGGGGGTGGGTTCAGGAGGAATGTATCATGATAAAAGAATTTCACACGATATCTGGATCAGGTTTTGAATTAAAATTGTTTTGCTGTTTATGTGGGGATTGGCTTGTATGGAGGAATCTATCAAACATTTCACATGATACAGTGACAGCAGGCTATCGTCACTTTATATAGGCCTAAAGTATATTATTATTATTATTATTATTATTATTATTAATAATAAAATAATAATTTTATATATATATATATATATATATATATATATATATATATATATATATATATTCGTTTTAAGTTGCTATTGATCCGAAATTAAACTGTGTTGCTTTGGTCAGATGATGATTCCGCCAGGAGACTGTCTCTATGCGGGCAGGAAGAGGAGGAAACCCATCCAGAAACAGTTGAGTACCGTTTATTATTTTTATTGTTGTTAATAATTAATTCATTCATTCATTCGTTTGTATTTTATTCTGTTTTCATTATGTAAAAGTGGGAACCCAAATAGACCTTAAGCATTATTTTTTGTTTTACAGTTAAAAGTAAATTATTATTATTATCATATTATATTCGGCCGTTTACAAAGAAGGCTGGTCATATATTAAATATATTTAAGTCCCTTCGATTAGATCTAATTCGATTTGGAAATAGGCCGATTCCAAAACTATTCTTCGTCGTCTGTCCAGCTCACAAGATGTTTTAGTTCCACGTTGGACCGCGCACCGTGATTGGATGAACAGAAGATACTCCGTGTGTGTGTGCGTGTGTGCGCGCATTTTATCCGCGGTTTATAACGGACTACTTGTATAGTGTCGCTCCGCTTTGTTTACGTTCATTTCATTATCTATATTCCAAACAGCAACGGGGATTCTTTATTTGTTAATGTTAATGCTGTAAATAATTATTTCAAAAATAAAAAGTTGTGAAATGTGATGTATGTTATAGCTATAATGGATATCGGCACTATATAACCGCAGCACACCAAGGTAAATATCCGTAAATATATAGTACTTAATGTAGTGATAATTAAGACTCAATGTTGCACTAAGACTCAATTCCACCATAATTATTTTAATTTAATTCATTAACGTAATCAACTGCATTGACACAATATCTCAGATTCGGAAGGTATTTTATCCAAACTTTGCAGGCTGATTTCTAAATTTTTTAACTAAATTTCTAAAACTAAATCCCAATAAGTTTCTGTTTATTCCAAAACTTGGCAGCTGTATTGTGTTTGGTTTATTTTTGTATACAGTGATTTAAACAATAATATACTTCTTGGTATTTATTCGTTTCTCCAAAGAGCATGTTCACAGTTATTATACTTGTATAATCTGTTTATATATATATATATATATATATATATATATATATATATATATATATATATATATATATATATATATATAAACCCATTTATGAGAGGAAAAAAGTTCATAAAGTTACCAACATATTTTGGAAAGAGACATGTTTTGTTTTAAAGACACATTGATCTTTAAACCTTGAAAAAAATCAAGTGTTTTATCATTTCACATGAGGGTCATTGTGGTGCTTCATTAAATGAACTTGATATTATGAGTTCTGTGGACAGTAGGTAGGTCTACTGTTATAGTACTGTATCAAAATGAAATGAAATCCAACATGCTAAAAGATTTACACAAATTGCTGTGTTCAGTGAATGATTCTTTGTGTTCATTGTGCGGTTCTTAGTGTTGTTTTTCTTCTTCTTTATAGTTATTCTACAGCTTGACTCCAAGGAACCTTTTTCTGATCCGGTTTTTCTCTACCCGATGTATCTAAAACCTGCTAAAATGTTTATTCCGTCCTAGATAGAAACATATTCAGATTGTATTCAAATTGTATTCTTATTAACCACTGGGTTCAAATTGACCTGGTATTGTATGCTTTGAACTAAAAGATTCCAAATATTTCAAAGAATAATGTACATGCATAATTATTGTATAATATTGTATACCCCTCTAAGTCTCCCAAAGATTATATGCGTATTTGTACCAATTCTTTCTGCCAATTCTTAGTTTCAGTCATGAAATCTGTTTCCTTTCACCTTCATTGTAATTTCTGGGGTACTTAAAAAATTCACACAGGGTGTGATACAGGTCATGTGGCATCACCATCAGGAATGGGTTTCTGCCAAAAATAAATTCCTAAATTCATGGAAGGGGCATTGTCATATTGTGCGTGCGTGCGTGCGTGCGTGCGTGCGTGCGTGCGTGCGTGCACACACGATCAGCCACAACATTACCCCACTAATAACCACTAATACTGTGTAGCTCCCCTTCGTGCTTCCAAAATAGTTCTGACCCGTTGAGGCATGGACTCCACAAGACCTCTGAAGGTGTCCTGTAGTATCTGGTGCCAAGATGTTAGCAACAGATCCTGCTCCATGGTCCAGTTCTGATGCTCACGTGCCCATTGGAGGTTGTTTGGGCAGTGGACAGAGGTCAGCATGAGCACTCTGACCGGTCTGCGGCTACGCAGCCCCGTACACAGCAAGCTGCAATGCACTGTGTGTTCTGACACCTTTCTATCACAGCAGCATTAACTTTTTCAGCAATTTGTGCTACAGTAGCTCTTCTGTGGGATCAGACCAGACGGGCTGGACATCGCTCCCTACCTAGATCGATAAGCCCAAGCCCAAGTCTTGCCCTTTTGGAGATGCTGTGACCCAGTTGTTTAGTCATCACAATTTTGCCCTTGTCAATGTCTCTCAGATCCTTACGCTTGCCCATTTTTCCTGCTTCAAACACATCAACTTCAAGAACTGACTGTTCACTTGCTGTCTAATATATCCCACTCCTTGACAGGTGCCATTGTAACGAGATGAGCAATGTTATTCACTTCACCCCGCAGTGGTTAGTACCGACCAAAAGTGGTCCGTGGGGAGCGCCTGTCGGGTCTGTCTGGTCTGTTCCCACAGAAGAGCTACTGTAGCTTCAATTGCTGAAAAAATTGCAACGATAGAAAAGTTCGGGTCAGAGTGCCCATGTTGAAACCAGTCTACTGCTGAAAGCACCTACAATGGGCACATGAGCAGCAGAACACGTTTTTTTCTACAACGTGTGGATGGCCGAGTGCGTGTGCATCATTTACCTAGGGAAGCGATGGCACCATGATGCACTATGGGAAGACGGCAAGCCGGTGGAGGCAGTGTGATGCTCTGAGCAATGTTCTGCCGGAAAACCTTGGGTCCTGGCATTCATGTAGATGTTACTGGCAGTGGCAGTGGCCTCTTTCAGCAGGGTAATGTGCCCTCCCACACTGCAAAAATAGTTTAAGAATGGTTTAAGGAACAAGGTGTTGACTTGGCCTCCAAATTCCCCAGACCTCAGTTCGATCGAGCATCTGTGGGATGTGCTAGAACAGCATACCTGATCCATGAAAGCCCCACCTTGCAATTTGCAGGACTTAAAGGATCTGCTGCAATGTCAGAAACCACAGGACACCTTCAGAGGTCTTGTGGAGTCCATGCCTCGACGGGTCAGAGCTGGTTTGGCGGCATGGAGGGGTGCTCCACAATATTAGTGGTTATAAGTGGTGGTTTTAATGTGGTGGCTGATCGGTGTATATATTAAAGACAAGTTTGAAACTCGTTTGTCAAATACAAGTTATACTATTGTGGAATTTGTAATTAAAGCATATCAAGTTAAAGTAATAAACTAATAATTAAAAAGAAAAGTATTATAAGTAGCTTGGAAATCTGCTGCCATTTTGTCGTTTCTTCCTGTACGTCTCATAAAGCCGAATCTAAAGGCATCCTTCAGCCCATTTCCACTGTTCAGCTGTCCCCTTAGATTTTTCTTTTTGCTCCCAACCGAAAAGCGTGTGCTGCAGTTAGTAATTGAACAACACGTATCATGTATTAGCAACACCATAGCCACCAGTGATGAACCAATCTTCTAGGTTTATTGTAATATGACTTTTTCTTCGGTCATTGTTTGTTTTGTTTTTTTGTTACTTTTAAGGTCATATTGATTGTTTATCATTCGGTTTATTATGTATTTTCACATGTTTCCAGTTAACTTTGAGGTTCATGTGAGCTGCTGTGACAACACAATGTCCCTCTGGGGATGAACAACGTGTGTGTGTGTGTGTGTGTGTGTGTGTGTGTGTGTGTGTGTGTGTGTGTGTGTGTGTGTGTGTGTGTGTGTGTGTGTGTGTGTGTGTGTGTGTGTGTGTCCTCCGATTTACAAACTGCTAATGTCACTGCTCTGGCCTCTTCACTGATGCATTTTGGGGGGCGTTCTTGTCTCTCTCCCCAGAAAGGTGTCGGCAGCCAGTGTGAAGACCAACCCGTCTAAGAGACACCGCGACCGGCTCAACGCCGAGCTGGAGCGGCTGGCCAGCATGCTTCCCTTGGCCCCGGACGTCATCTCCAAGCTGGACAAGCTATCGGTGCTACGGCTCGCCGTCTCCTACCTTCGCGTCAAAGGCTTTTTCCATGGTAGGGGGGCTCTACAAGCCGTGGGTGTGGAAGTAGCTTGTAGCCTCCTATGCATAATGGCAGGGTTGGGTTTCCGTAGCCAGTGACTGCAGAGTGACCTTCGAAGCATTCCTCAAAACTATTTAACAGAGAATGGTTTTGATATCTGCCTTTGGGGTCGCGAGAGGTTATGGTATACGTATATGTGGAAATGCTACTGCATTACAGGCCATTCATAATATATAATAACTGCTCTGTTAAATATACTGTATCTAGAAATCTATACTCTTTGCAAAAGTTAAAATAATTATCCCTTCATCCCTTTGATGAATCCATGGCACAGACTTTGGGCTTTTAGGTGTTAAAATGCCCTTTTTGTTTTTAACACAGAATTTTGTTTTATAATTAAACATTTAAATGGACATATACATACGAAATACAAATACATTGTTGCAAATCCGGCAGGAAGTTGCTAGGATGTACTGTAAGACGGGCAGACGACTCACAAGGGAAAAACAAACATAATTTTCTTGTAGTTTTTCAGCAATCTGAGGGATGGGACAAACTTTGACACGACATGACGGGGACAGTTTCAGAACAGGACTGGAGGGCACCCCCTGTGCAATATGTCAGTGCTGTATATGGTAATATGCGTCACAATTCGTCGAACATGGCGATGATGAGAGTATAGCTTTTGTTGTATGGTTTGTCAAATTCTGGTTTCCTGACATAGTGTCGTTATCATTATAACTTTGTTCGATTTGGTTGTCTCATTAGATTAGACCCGTGTGAACAGAAGGAACTATGAGAATTCCGAATGTTTTTCCATTTCCTGCAGGAAGAATCCAGGTAGTCACTCATCTTTGCTCCACAGAGATCAATGAAAGTATTTGGATACATTGCAAAGTTCTTCCACTCAAATTTAGCCTTGGTTTACAGTCACATTTCTGCCATTTAACAGTTATCCTTTTTAGTTTATTGCCTTACATTCACTGTCATTCCTTGTTTTTTGCGTATCCGAGAGTTCATGGAATGTTACGTAGAAATCGTATAAAAATTGTAATCTTTACCTGGGACACGGAGAATTGTGACAAAAATGAGGCTCAATGTAATTTGGCTACATATTTGATACTTTCAAGTGTTCTGTGGCTTTTTTGGGAGGGCTTCTGAAATACCCTGCGACCAAGTGTTGTAGGTAAGAAAAGATGTAGTTTAAAAATTGCGAAATGTATGCATTCATTGATCCCAATCATCTCTCATTACACCACTGAACATCGTTTTTCAACTACTTTGCCATAAGAGATCACCAGGTGTGCCATGAATTTAGTTTAAATTTTACTTTAAAATAATAAAGAATGGAAATTAGCACTTTTGTTGCAATATCCAAATTGTAAGGCCGAACTAATTTCTTTGAATTCATCAGTTCCAGACAGAATAGCGGATCCATCAGAACAAGTTTCACTCTGAAATTGAGGGTTATTCATCATGATGAAAGGTTTGACTGTTTTTTTTGAGATTCGATTCTTGATGAGTCACTCAGTAAAAAGAGTCATTCGATTTTCCAACATGCTCGTTTGATTCATGACGCACAGTGAGCGGGGGACGGACCTTCTGTGAAAGAGAGTCAGAAGAGTCCGTTTTGCTCTGAGTTGTGAAGGGAATTCTCAAAAGAATCTTTAATTCTGTCAAAATAATTGACATTGGCTAAATGCATTGCGTAAATCAGTCACATTTATTATAAAATGTGCCAAATGCCTTGGCCTTTTTGCCATGAACTTTAATCTAGTCTTCAGTAATTACTTTCTGTTTGTGAGTCGAAGATAAACTGTTTTGCCAGAGTGACTCCAGACTCCTGAGTCATTTAGAAGATTTGTTCGCTACCAACAAATCATTCGAGAGTCTTAATTAATAGTGGATGGGGTGTGCCATGGGATTATTTTATTGTAAACAGTGTTCTGAAAGAAAAGCTTGCAGAAAAATGGGGGAGAAACACGGGTATGGAGTTATTTAGTTATAAGCTGCACATAGTAGTGTCCTAACTCTACACCCCACCCCACCGCACCCACCCTTGGCAGCCCCTCACACCCACCCACCGTTCGTCCCAGCATGTGCTTTCTTGTCCAGTGTGCAATCGGTAATTGTACAGATTGGGACAGCTCGCCTAACAAAGACCTATGTGACTGGCCCCCTCTTTCAACCGACAACCCAGACATCCAATAGAATGCACCACCAAGCCTGGAAAATGCAGTGTGTGTGTGTGTGTGTGTGTGTGTGTGTGTGTGTGTGTGTGTGTGTGTGTGTGTTGAAGCCTGTGAAAGTGGCCACTAAGGTCATTGTTGGCCCAACATTAGTGTCCGAGCCTGTCTAAATCAATTACCCCAGCGTTGGAAGCCATTATTAAAGGATTAGATAAATATTGGGGCATGCATGTTGATATTCGGCATGTTTATGTCAACATCAATAATCCATATATTTTTGCAGAGCTCATCAACATTTTGGAGTAAAGCAATGTGTTTTATTTAAATTGGAGCGTCTTTTGCACTGCCTATTGGAGGGATAAGGATTAGATGGAAGATGTCTGTTTCCGAGGCTGTAGTTTTTTATTTTTATGCAAAAAGGCGGAGATGGAGAGCCCTTGACATCTTGCTTAAAATCATGAGTTTACGCCATGCAGATATGGCCGCGTTGACGGACTGCCATTGCTTAACATAAATCTATTGATGGTCTGCCAGGAGTCTTCAGGTCATCCTGGCACAGAAAACCATTTTGGTCACTGGGGAAAATCTTTTGCACCTCCTCCAAATATACAAAGGACTTCAGAACCTCCCCTATTTCCTATTAAATGTTTTTACAGTTCGGGATTTACTGCAGAACCTGAGGTCATATAAGATAAGATTTATGTTTGTATATTAGTATGTTAGTATAGGTATGTTTGTGTATAGTAACAGAAAACTCATAGAGAGGAGAGGATGCCAGGTGGAATTAGCCAGGAGCAGATAGAACATGTCATGACAGGGCTCCGATCCTGAGTGTGTGTGGGGATGGGGGTTTTAACCTGTTGCTCGTTCGCCCAACCAATGAGCAACAGGTATGCAGCCACCCTGATCCAATCACCTAGATCCAGGTCAGGTGTGGCTGCTCAAACCATCCCATCGCCACACCACATAAACAAACAAATCATGCATTTTTTATGAAGATATTGACCAAAATCCTGGATTTCCTCATCAGTACAGGTTGTGTAGACACACTTGTCCCTATTTTTTGGGGGAACAACAGGTATCACCACTTCTTTTTATTTCTCAGTACAGGAGTTTGATGGGTTTCATGATCTGATTTCGACAGCAGACACAGGTAAAACAGTATATACAGTATGCATTGATTAGTGACATTTTTTTATACTGCTATTCTAAGGGACTGTGACATGCCGTCTTTCAAGATTCAAGATTCAAGATTCAAGATTTTTTATTTGTCACATACATATACATACTTCCATACATATATGCAGTGAAATGTAATGCAACGCACCCGGTGATAGCACACAATATGTCCTAGGAAAAAATAGAAAATAAAATAAAAAGTAGAAAATTCCTTTCTAATAGACCGACTAACTGACTCCTAAAACGTAATACAGTAAGTGGAATACTTATAGAATAAGATAAAAATATATAGAATAAAATACAATAAAAATGAATTGAAATAAAATGGAATAGATAGAAGGAATATGCCTATGTATATACAGATATGTGCATTTAATGTGGCATGTGAATTAAAGTGGCATGTGAATGTGAATAGAGTGAGGTAGTGTTTGGGATAATACAGCACAGTATACAACAGTACGGCGCAGCAATACGGCATCACGAACAACCCTGAACAGTGAAACAGTATGCGGTACAGAATGCTACATACAGTACAGTAGGTACAGTAGGTTTCCCAACAATTGTCAGTCACTTCGCAATTCTTTCCCTCAGTCAGACAGTTTGTCGAGCGTTGAAGCTGAGCCCCCAGTGCATTCGTCCCGTCCCTCCTCTTCCTCAAAGATCCCTGGCCTTTCTCCTTGCTCGCTCTCAGACCTACTGTGTACCGAAATGGCGACATTGATGGCATAGGAGAATTAGAGCAAGGTGGAGGTGTACCAGAGAGTGGGAGAGTTTGGTTTATTATTATATTATATTATTATTACTTTATCCTAGACTAAGGTAATAAAGGCCTAGTCAGCTCCTTCTGTATGGTCTTGGTGCTGGTTTTAAGGTCGACCTGGAGGCCCACGTCCATGAATCCAAAGATAAACCTGCCTCTGGCCAGGTTTAATTTAAGACTTCATTTAGACCTAGATTAGGTCTAATATTCCTTCTGAGATTCAGATGTTTTTTTAACAAAGACTAGGGCAAGTCGGAGACTATTTTAAACCATGACTAAGAAAGACCGTTTCACTTAGTCCATATTAAAAGTGTGATTTAGTCTAAGATTAGGCCTCGGACCTGATCAGTGTCTGCAAAACCGTCCCATAACAATGCAAACAATGTTGTGTGAGATCTGTATAAAAGTGGCCATAATCAGGACAAAAAACCCCTGTGGGGCCCTGAAACCCCACAGGGCAAGGAACCCTAGCGTGACTGTACCATGGCTGGGCCCACGATACCCCCGGGCTCACTTGGTCTCTCTCTCTCTCTCTCTCTCTCTCTCTCTCTGCGTTCTGTCTCTGTTGCTCTTCTCCCTTCTGTTTGCCTTTTACGTCTCATTAGCTATTTACAGTGTTGAGGCGTTTGCACTAGGCTGGATGAGTGGGTTGTACCAGTATTTGTATTTCAAGAACGACAACGTAAAGAATATGAATGTCGTAAAACACCATAAAAAAAACATCCACTTTTTTGGTAATCCTTAAGAATGATTATGATTAAGTTAAAAAAGGCCATATATATATATATATATATATATATATATATATATATATATATATATATATATATATATACACACACAGTATATGCCATTGGGGGGAGAACATTTTACTTGAATTTCTCAAAACAAGAAACTGTGATTGTGAATAACCTTACTATAATATTCTTCACTCTAATGCTAAAACTGACTTTCCTTTTTTATATTGTAAATAGTTAAAATCGGAAAAAATGTATAATGGCTTTGTAAGGAAGCAAAAACCGCTGTGGTCCTATTACTATTAAAAAGTTATAATCTTCATATTCACCATTCATAATTTAGATTCTGCTAATTGATAATTTTGTCATTGATTCCATTCCGTTTTTTTCCGACTTCCATTTAGTTTTTCTCACAGGTTGAATCCCATCTCCCTTTAACTAACAATGTATCTGTACTCTATATATCGCTCAAGAACAGTATATTGAATTTAGGCTTTCGACTTTTACTCCATTACATTTCAAAGAGAATATCTATCATTTAAAAAAACAACCTGTTATATACTAAAAGCCATGACTCTAGTAGATCCAGCAGGTCCACCACATATACTATTTTATTGTAAATTCTAATCAGGATCTAGATCTAGTAGAAAAAAAAGACAGTAGCACTTACTACTGAAAGTACTGATATACTTTTTATATTACTTTTCAGTTTTTACTGGAGTCATTTTGTCAAGGTTTTTGTACTTTTATTCAAATAAAAGGTCCAAGTGCCTCTTCCACTACTGCAGTCAACCAATAAAAATAAAATCCAGTGTAAATGGCACTCCTAACACATTAAGAAGTTAGACCTAGCCACCAACTCATTGGAATGATCCTTTAAAAGAAAGAAAGTAAATCCATGACATGTTGTCTGGCGCTCTGGCCAGAGGCGACAAAATAATACAGCAGAAGAACAAAAGGAAACCTGTTTACGTTCCCATGGTAATCGTGTGACTCCCATTGACCCCAATATGGCACCAAAGGGATAAAGGCAACCTACTCCCTCAGAACCCCAACATCTCGAAAAGATGTCAGCAAATCCCCCCGATAAAAGCATTGTGGGGCCAAATGTGTTATTAGGACACAGAGTGTAAAACCTTAATATCTACGTGTATGTTACTTCATGCTAGTATAATGCAAACTCTGTATCTAGAACATAAACTGCCTACAATCTACAGTGTACTGCAAAAAACTTTGGGTTCAGGTTGATAAATTAAATTTAACCCCATATATATATATATATATATATATATATATATATATCTATATAATTTTTTTTTTTTTTCTGAGGGAGTCGGCATGTCTTGCGTGCTGAAACATCCCACCGCCTCGTTGTCCACAAAATACCAAACAATTAAAGCCGTTTTGAAGGATGATGACGAGCGCTTCCATTTGGACGTGGGGAGACAAGATGATATTGTCGCCAACGTGGCTTTAATGTATTTAGTCTGTTCCCAACAATTGATGGCAGCTCTGGCATTATCTCATGGCGGCAGAACACACACCCGCACGCACACGTTAGACAAAGGCCCTCTGACACGCCGGTCAATTATTAAAACGGTGAGCCCCTCGTTGATTTCAATATGCTTGGCTACACCGCAACATGGAGCTCAGACACACACACACACACACACACACATACATTACCATGCAAATATGGATGTGCAGATAGGTCGTGTTCACACGAACACACACACACACACACACAGACCCACACCCACACACTTCTTCGCATCGCTTATGGGTCAGTGGTAGTGAGTGGACCATCAGCTCACACAATGAAGTCCATCAGCTTGGGTGTCAATAGAGGCTGGGACCTAATTGGAGATGAAAATGCCCTCCGTGGCATGAAGGTTGGTTGCCGGCGTCGTCACGAACTGTGGCCTTCACTCTTGTCTTTGCGTATATATTCCCGCCACCGCGCTGAACTGACGTCCGTCTCACCGAACCGGGAAATGGACGCTAGGCCTGTTCTCTGGAGACCAGACGAGATGGTGCATGAGAGTGAGACATGGGAAAATGCTTTGGTTCGGCCTTTCTGTCGACCTGGCACTTTTTGTCTCGCTGTTCTATTTTGGGAAACCGGGTATTACAAGCCGTATCAGGACGAGGGGTGAATTGTTTTGTGTCAATTGTTTAACCTCTCATCTCTGGGATTCGCGGAACAAGATGGGGAGGGGTGACCAGATGAGAAATGGTGACCGTGCCTCAGGTCTTTCAACCTGCTCAACCCCTCCCCTAGTCCCGGTCTTTTCCTATCCTTATTTATTTGGCAAACGTTGGCAGCGATTTTTTCCTGTCGTGAGTCGAATTGATAAGAGGATGACACATCGTGAACAAGACCGTATTGACCCAAATGACCCATGTAACCCGCCCCCCATTGTCTCTCTTGCTGGTCTGGTGTATGTGTGTCAGCGCACGCTGTCCCTTTAAGCGTTAGCTAGCGTGTCGGGATGGCACAGAGGGTTCACTAGGCGAGAGGCTTGCGTGACTGGAACAGACTGAGGTTCTGACCTCAGCGATGCGATGAAAATGATCTGCCGATTACAGTGCAGAGCAACGCACACTGCAAAAAGAGGATTTTTTAACGAGGCAGAAAATATATACAAGACACCTTTTTTTTCATATGGGATGATCAAGCCCTCCAGAGTTATGTGAATGATAAGGAATTTCCATGCGTGAAGATTATTCAGCTCATTTCAGGAGAATATGTCCACAAGTTCAAATTGTAGTCTACCAATGTAGCCCAATTAAGGGAAATTATTACCTTTATAAATACTTTCTACTCAAAAATAAGACATTTCAAGACATCTCACATTACTTTAACAATACATTTTGTAGACTGTTTTCCAATTCCTTCTTGTTTTAAGAGCTCCTGTTAAGTAAAATGCACTCACCTTTTAATTAAGGTTATTAAGGTAATTGTGCTTGATTCAAATTGTTTATTAATTTATCCTATTTAATCATTTATTTACATATTTTTTTGTAGTGCACATCGAGACCTAGCAGGCAAAAATGAGTCCAGTGGGAATTGCAGATGAGGAAAGGAGAGGAGGAGAGAGGGAGTGAATGATATGAATGATAGTCAGGTAAAGAGAGAGAGTAGAGTCTGCTGTTGACTTTAAGGACTTACTTATTTCAATAATGCAATGCGACAGGAAAGGGGAACCAGCGGAGTGGTTCCAGACGTTCTGGACTTAGTCACTAGAAACTGGCTTTTGGTTTGTGGAATGTCACTTCGTTGGGGGGAGGCTGAACTAGTTGGTGAGGGTTGAGTGATACCAACTAGATTGTTTGGCTCAGTGTTGGCTCTGGAGCCCAACTCCTTGATAGGGGGTGGACTCTCCCTACTAAAGAGTTGTCCAGGGTGAGAGGCGAGGAGCAGGTGTGCGGATACACACAAGTCCCCGGCTGGCGGCGGCACAGTTTGAGTTTGTCCCAGTGGATGAGAAGGTCGCCTCAATGTGACTACGAGTTGCAACTCTGACTGTTGTTTGTGTATATGCACCTAACAACAGTTCAGAGTGTTCGGCCTTCTGGGAAAAGGTAGGAGGGGCGCTGGAGAAGGGCCCACTCACTGACTCCATAGTCCTACTGGGAGACTTCAACGCTCATGTTGGCAACAATGAGGAAACCTGGAGGGTTGAAATATAAAGATGCTCATATGTGCACATGGCACCAGAGCACCTTGAGCCAAAGGTCAATGATCAACTTTGTAGTTGTTTCAGCAGAGCTACTATGTTCTGGACACTCGGGTGAAGAGAGGGGCTGAGCTGTCAACTGATCACCATCTGGTGGTTAGTTGGGTCAGATGGAGGGGGAAGCTGCAAGACAGACCTGCTAAGCCCAAACATGTAGTGAGGGTTTGCTGGGAATGACTGGTGGAGGAACCTGTCTGGAATGACTTAAACTCTCACCTCCGGAAGGGCTTCTCCTACAGTAGAGGTTGGGGACATGGAGTCAGAACTCAAAAGCTCTGTTGTGGAAGCAGCTAGTGGGAGCTGGGGTCAAAAGTTGGTCGAGGCCTCCTGGCAGCAACCCAATAACTCTCTGGTGGACTAAAGCAGTTGAGGGGGCCTTCAAGCAGAAGAAGGAGGCGTTTCGGGCTTGGTTAGCTCAAAGGACTCCTGACAGAGAGGAGAGGTATCGGCAGACCAAAGAGGCCGCAGCGACAGCAGTTGCGGAAGCAAAATCCAGGGTGTGGGAGGAGTTAGGAGAGGCGATGAAGAAGGAATTTCAGGCGTCCTCAAAGAGGCTCTGAAAACCATTCGGCAACTCAGTAGAGGAAAGAGGCTCATCTTGAGGAACTCCTGAACCCAATGTGATCCAGCTTTTGCCCTGTTGCAGATGATCAAGGAAGCATGGGAGTTTTCACAGCCTGTCTACATGTGTTTTGTGAATTTAGAGAACACTTGCGATTGTGTTCCCTGAGGTGGTGGGAGGTGCTGCAGCAGTATGGGGTGCTCAGGCTGCTTCTGCCAAGTCAAGTCAAGCCATTCAGTTATATACACTAAAAGCAAGACCTCTGTATTCTCGGCATGAAGTCAAACTTGTTCAAAGTGGGCTTCGGACTCCGACAAGGTTGTGTCTTTTCTCCTGTTCGTGGTTTTCAAGGACAGGACATCAAAGCATAGCCGTGGTCTGGAGAGTGTACAGTTTGATGATATAAGCTGCTATTTGCAGATGATATTGTGCTTTTGGCACCATTGCACTGTGATCTTCTGCGCTCCCCAAGGTGGAAGAGTTCAGGTATTTCGGGGTCTTATTCACGAATGAGGGTAAAAGTGACCGGATAGGTGGAGCAGTTGCTGTAATATGGCCCACTGTACTGGACCGTGGGGGTGAAGAGGGTGCTGAGCCACATGGTGACGCTCTCAACTACCAGTGCCCCCACCATCTATGGTCATGAGCTATGCTAGTGACCAAAAGATCAAGATCAAGGATGCAAGCAGCTGAAATGGTGTTTCTCCGTAGGGTTGCGGGGCTCCGTGATAGGGTGAGGAGCACGTCCCAATGGGCAGACCCAGGACATGCTGAGGGATTATCTCTCTCAGCTGGCCTGGGAATGCCTCGGAATTCCCCAGGAAAGGTAAGAGGTAGTTGCTGGGGAAAGGGACTCTGGACTGCTCTGTTGGCCCTGTTGCCACCCTGACCAGGATAAGTGAGTTAGAAAATGAACGGATGGATAATTTCAATAAATTTGTAGAATTAGCTGGGGTTTTTTCAAAGTAAGATACAGTTGTTGAAGACATCCATATTTTCTCAAAGCTAGCTAAATAAACTTCCACACAACTTTAGCCTCTTCAAGTCATCTTTAAAAGGAGATGTATTCTTTATTTTAAGATTTTCTGGTCTGTCTTTGTTTTCTGGTTTTTTTTTCTAGCTGTTCTTTTTAACTTTGTGGTAGTAGAGCAAAGCATAGAATTGGGCATGGAGGGATGTTTAAGTGCAAACAAATCGAAACCAGCCTTAAGGTTATTCTCAGTGCTCATATGCATGTCTGGATGGTCTGAGAGAGTGTGTGTGTGTGTGTGTGTGTGTGTGTGTGTGTGTGTGTGTGTGTGTGGAGAGGAAGAAAAACCACCGTGGTACAAACATGTTCTGTCCCCGTGTAATAAGCACTATTTCTGACACATCAATGATGGATCGACACTTAGAGGCCAGGAGGCCTCCCATCATCACTGCAGTCATCCTCAGCCTGCCAAGGCTGTTCTATTTTGCAGGGCTTGTCGCCCAGGGTAGTGGCCTTGACCTCGGTGGGACAAATCAAGACAAACCAGCAGCTCTACAGATTCTCATTATTTGACATGAGCCACATATCAAGGCCAAAGCAGACAGCACATAAACCTCAAATAAGGGGACAAAAAGTTATAATGTGTCATGTCTTTACAGTATGTCAAATTAAGCAATCAAATGAAGTGACAAAATCATACCGTACAAGAGCCGTACAAGACCGTCTTGCTCCCTGCTTTCGGGAAATCCGACCACGCAATCTCGTTATTTGCTGTTTACAGGCCGTGCATTGTTCTTGGAACGGTAGTGACGAGGGATGTAACGCGTCGGTCGGACCAATCAGAGGCCATGCTTCAGGACGCTCTGAGTTCCAGTGACATCAGCGATTTTAAGGAACTAGCCATGAGCTTCATAGCCACGGTAGCAGACAGCATCGTTCCCACCGTGAAAGTTTGGATATTTCTTAACCAGAAACTGTGGGTCGCTAATTCCATCGGCAGTGCTCTGAAAGCTGGCATGGCTGCTTACAACGACGGTCTTGTATCCGGAAAAATGGACAATTACAAAGCAGCATCAACAAACCACCGAGGATGGTTAAGGACGCTAAACGGACATACAGAGACACAGTAGAGCTACAGATTGATCAATGGGACACCAGACACCTGTGGCAGGGGCTGCAGACTATTACTAACTGCAAGAGCATGCCCTCCCCAGTAACAAGTGTGGACGCCTCCCTTGCCACCGAACTAAACTCCTTTTATGTGCGGTTTGAGGCTGGCAACAATACTGCTAGCTCGCCGGCTAGCTTGAGTTACATCGCTGGGGATGAGCGCTTACTCTCAGTGTCTGAGCATGAAGTCATGAGGGCTCTGATGCGTGTGAACACCGGGAAAGCTGTGGGTCCAGATGGTATATCTGGGTGACTAGTGAAGACCTGTGCTAACCAGCTAGCCCTCACTAGGATATTCAATGCCTCCCTGGCCAAGTCGGTGGTCCCATCCCACTTCAAGAGGTCCACCAACTTCCATGTGCTGAAGATCGCCTCTTCTGCCTACCGTCTGGTGGCCCTCATCTTGGTGGTCATGAAGTGCTTTGTGAGACTGAAGATTACATCTGCGCCATTGACCCGCTGCAGTTTGCGTACCGGCTGAACAGATCCACGGACGACGCGGCCTCCCAGGTACTGCACACCGTGCTCACACACCCGGTTGGCTTGAAGGAGGCTATGTGAAATTGCTGTTCATTGATTAAAGTTCAGCTTTCAATACCATAGCCCCAACCGGACTGGCTGTCATGCTGGGGGAGCTGGGACTGAATACTCCGCTGTGTACCTGGATCCTGGACTTCCTCACAACCAGACCCCAGGTGGTTAGGGTGGCAAAGTACACGTCCAGCACCCTCACCCTGTACATAGGATCCCCCCAGGGCTGCGTCCTCAGCCCCCTGTACACACTTGACTGTGTGGCTAGGTCGAGCTCCAACAACATCTGGCGACACCGTTTGCTGGCGACACCGTTGTGGTGGGCCTGGTCAATGATGACGGCGAGAAGGCCTACCGTGAGGAGGTGGCTGACCTGTCACTCTGGTGCCAGGATAACAGCCTTCTCCTGAACTTCCGCAAAACTAAGGAGCTGATTGTGGACTTCAGGAGAGGGTTACAACCAAGGACACATGTGCCGCTGTTGATTAACGGGACTTCTGTCGACAGGGTGAGCAGCTTCAAGTACCTGGGAGCCCACATAACGGAGGACTTTACATGGACTATACACACAGACACGTTTTTACCACCTCAGGCAGCTGAAGAAATTCCGTCTCGGAGAGGATCCTAATGTCCTTCTACTCTGGAGAGTGGAGAGCGTCCTGACAGGCAACATCACTGCCTGGTTTAGGAACTGTACAAAGAGAAGGTATATGGATGTGGTGAGGGAGGACATGCAGGCGGTTGGTGTAAGGGAGGAAGATGCACAAATCAGAAGGTATTGGAGGCAGATGATCCGCTGTGGCGACCCCTAACGGCAGCAGCCGAAAGAAGAAGACTGCTCAGGACAGGCGGGCCCTGCAGAGGGTGGTGCGTTCAGCTGAATGTACCACTGGAACTACCCTCCCCTCCCTACAGGACTTATACACCAGGAGATGTAATGGCAGAGCCCACAGGCTCAATGCTGAACTCACCAGGGGCCCTCACTGAGACACTCACATAGGCCCCTGTGGTGTGGGACTGGTGTGGGTTGAGCAGCCACAGCTGACCTGGATCTAGGTGATTGGGTCAGAGTGGTTGCATACCTGTTGCTCGTTGGTTGGTCTAACGAGCAGCAGGTAAGACCGCCATCCCCACACACACTCAGGAGAGGAGCCCTGTCAGGACATGTTCTATCTGCTCCTGGCTAATTCCAACTGGCCAACTCTCTACAATAAACTGGTGTGTCTACAACTTCATCTTCTGTGTCTCTGTACTGGAGGGCCCTGAAAACGGCACTTGGATGGTGTGTGGAAGGCGGAACTGCCACAGTGTATACAGATATAGAGTACAGTGTACTGTACTGTATATCTCAACACACACTATTTTTACAAATAGCCTATTCCTGTTATTTCTATTTTGCATTCCCGTCTAGTATATTACCTTTTTACACATTTTATTCTATTTACTAACTGAATTACATTTCAGGAATAAGTTAATTCAGTTATTTTAGTTAGTTAATTACTTAATTAACTTAGCTATTGTCTTTTTTACTAATTGTGCATAATCTCCAGGTGTATTGCAATTACATTTCACTACATAGCTACATACTGTATATGTATGCTCGTATGTATATGTATGTGATAAATAAACGTCTTGAATCTTGAATATATATTTTCAACAAGACCAAAATGCTGGAGTTCCTCATCAGTTCCCTGCAAAGTGGAGGTAGAGAAGAGTAAAGGTAGAATTGAGGGTGGGAGAGGTAGAGTAAAGGTAGAGTTGAGGGCAGAAGAGGTAGAGTCGACTAGAGTACAGGGAGGTAGAGTTAAGGACAGTAAAGTAGAGGTAGAGGTGACGTAGGTATAGAATAGAGTAAGGTAGAATAGCAACATAGTAGAGGTAGAGTACGATAGAGGTGGTAGAGGTAGAGTTGAGGGCGGTAGAGGAGAGGTAGAGTCAACTAGAGTAGAGGGAGTTAGAGTTGTGGGCGGTAGAGTAGAGTGAAGGTAGAGGTAGGTATACTGTACCTACCTCTTAGTAGGTATAGTATACGTGAGGTATGAGGGAGGTAGAGTTTTGGGCGGTAGAGTAGAGTAAAGGCAGAGTAGAGGTGGGTATAGTAGAGGTAGAGGGAGGTAGAGTTGAGGGCGGTAGAGGTAGAGTCTTTACTACTAATAGATAGTGATGCAAGTCTTGTGGATGATTCTTTAGTAGCGAACAAATCTTATAACTCGAGAGTCAGGACTCACTCCAAAAGAGTCAAAAGAGTGAGCGAGCGAGTCGTGGACTTGCAAAGTGAAAATAATTACTGAGGACTAAGTTAAAGAACAAGGCAATAAAAAGGTTGAGGCATTTGTCATCATTCATACTGTGACTCGTCCATTGTTATCAGAAGTCCTCCCTCATTCACCGTGCGTCACACTAACTGAATCAAGCGAACTGTATGAATCTTTATTCTTTACTCAGTGACTTGCCAATCGACCAATCTCAAAGGATCTAACCTTTCATCACAACCGATATGATCTCAGTTTCGGTGTGAAACTTTCGCTTGTTCTGATGAACACAGAACTGCAATTCTGGATGGAACAGATGGATTAAGAATGCCTTGTAATTTTGATCTTGCAACACACAAGCTTTATAGATCTTTTTAAGAGTAGACCTTTATACTGGATATTTCCATTATTTTAGGAGTTGCACATAGTCCTAGTTAACCTTATATGGTAAATGTAAGAAATGGTTTGTCTGTTAGTATCTCACTTTAAAAACTCAGAATTTGGCTAGAGTTTATCATAAAATGAAGTAAGTAACTTTATGGCAACAACAGCCAACTTTTTCCGCTGAAAAGTTAAAGATATCTTTCAGCATTTTAATAATACAATGTTTAACGGTATTTTGCAGTGATGATATACAGAGGTTTGCCTGCATGTGAACAAAAGCACATGTACAGTACACCGCTTGACAATGTAGACATATTTAGGAGAGTGTGTGTGAAAAAAGTTGTGTGTGTGTGTGTGTGTGTGTGTGAGAGGTGGAGAGGAGTTTAACATCCAACAAGATGGAGGATTTGGCGAGTGAGTGTGTATCTATGTGCGAAAGGATTTTAAGCGAGCTTGACAGATAAAAGTGTGTGAACACTTTTGGGGGTGGGGGGGCTTTTACACAGTAGGCTTTTAACCTGAAGTGTTTAGGCCTCATTGACCCTGTCAAGAGTTGTTGCGGAGTGAGAGCTGCATGCTGTGCACACACACACACACACACACATACACACACACACACACACACACACACACACACACACACACACACACACACACACGCACACATACTTACCAGCACAGCGTAGAAAGTCTTGTTTTTTAAAGAGGACCCAATTCCCTGCGACATAGCCACATATACCCTCCGTGTAGCTGCGGGAAACACACACACACACACACACACACACACACACACAAACACACACCGTAGTACACACAGTGGTCCTGTTCTCCAAGCAATTGGGGGGTTCGTTAGGCAGGCTGCTCAACCTCCCGTGGTCTCAATCTCTTACTCTGCCACCCCCTCCGTCCGATATGAGCCCCCCAAGACCCCTGCTCGGCCCCTGAGCCAGACAGCGAGACAGAGCTACAGATGTATCGAGATCACGGGATTCTCTTAGGAACTTTTTCTCTGTGCCACAAAAAAATTAAATTAAAAAAAGTCCAAAAAGGAGGAAAAAAAAAAACATTTAAGGGAAGCTACATTCATTATAATAATAGTAGTAGTAATAATAATAATAATAATAATATAAGTAGTAGTAATAATAATAAATTATAATTATTTGTATTATTATTAATAATAATAATAATAATAATAATATAATAATAAAAATAAATCAAAAAGTACTCATAATAATATCATAATAATACAATATCAGTACATTATTTATAAATGTTAAAAAAAAAATTGTAAGCCAATACAGACCAGAAAATGTACCTAAATGTCTTTCAGCAAGAAAAAAAATGGTGTGATGGAAGTTCTCTTTACCTCAAAAAGCAGGAAAGAAGGAACAACGTCTTGAAGTTTTTTCTTTCGAATTAAAAATCTGCTGTTCTCTTTGAGAAGTTACTTATTTCACCTCAACAAATTCTTAGAATTACGTAACTAAATTTTTTTCTTTCTTTTTTTTTTTAAGCCATCTATGTACCCCATAACTGTGGCGTGCCAACAGTTGCTAACATGAAGAACGCAGGCCGGTCAAAGAATTATTCCTGTTGCCTATCGGATGAATGGACCAGTCTGTCTCTGGCTATGTTTCTTTTTTTTTTGGAACCCAGTTTGACCCGTGCTATGAGGCTGACCTAATGGGCCAGCTTTACAGGGCCATGCATGATGTTTGACATGAGGAAGCCTGGTAAAATGAAGAGAAAAAAAAAAAAAAAAAAGGGTTAAGGGTTAGGTTTGTCCCATCTAGCGACCTTGTGGTGCAGGGTCAGTGGTTTGTCGGCTAAGGGCCGATCACCTCACCACACCGGAAAAAAGCCACTCCAACATAGTGTTGCTTGTGTGCCTCACACAGACTCACGCTATAAAAATAAAATAAAACAAAGTAAAAAATGGAACATTACAATATGGGTCTTTGGGTGGATTACACATGAATCCCAGAGTTCCAATCGAAAGTACAATTTTTTTTTTTGTCCGAGTGACTTTCTTGCAACATACAAAAGTTGCAGATACCAGATGACCCTTGTGAATGAATTCACTAACACCACACTCAATACAACTGTCACCCTGTTTTTACCAACGTTGTGGTCTCACTATTAAAGTTAGTATTTATCCCGGTGTGAGTTTGCAAAATGCAAATTGTTCCACAAATGTACAGGAATGTATAACCTTTTTAATCGATATGTTCACAATTGCCGCGGCTGCTGACATAACGTGTATATTTTATGGTACTTTGTTACATGTCATCAAACACATAATGGCATAGGGCAGAAAAGGTACAGCAAAGACACAAAAGTACACCATAGAGTATTAAAATTTAAAATTAATGGGAAAATAAAAAATGCCTTTTTATGAAAAAAATAAATTTATTGCAAAACTGAGTAAAACATGGAGGATATTTGTCAAACATGGACACATATCAGGACTTACTTCAAATTCCTTCAACTGGCTCATCCTTGTGTCAAACCACACTGAATTGCATAAACCGATACAGGGTATGCACATTTGTGGCTGTATGTGCGCTGAAGTTCGTGTGTGTTATCAGTATATACTGTATATATATATATGTATGTGTGTGTGTGTGTGTGCGCGTGTTTGTCTGTCAACAGGCACAAGGATTTAAAAATCACGCAAGCAGGATACGTCCTGTATTGTGATGCCCTCGCTGGGGGTGGGGGGTGGGGGTGAAGCCCAAATGTGGGATTTGTTCCCAAATGTATCTAAATGGACAGGTCTGAGTGCGCGCACGCACGCACGCGCACACACACACAGACACACATAGTAACACAAACACACATATACACATACGCTCCTATTCTCACCCCCGGGGTTGCGTGATGGAACTCAAGCATTTGTGGGTTTGCTGGAGGGGCTAATGGGGGTGGGGTGGGGTGGGGGGGGTGGAGGGAGGGATGGATGGATGGATTGATGGTTTGGAGCAGGGAGGTAATGAGATCACTGCGTGGATTATGGTGTCGGTCCGCCCGGCGACTGATCTCACGATAGATGGAGGATTCACAGATTGTGTGCGCGGCGTCAGTGCGGTGGAGGGGACGCTTCCGCCAGCGTGCCCTCGGCGAAGACTCGTCTTTTTGTCCGAGAGAAATGCTGTGTCACCGGAGCCGAGGGACTCGTGAGACCTCGCCACCTTTGCGTGGAGAAGAGGGGAGAAGGGGAGAGGGGAGGAGAGGAGATGAAGAGGGTAGAGGAGGAGGAGGAGGAGGAGAGAAGAGGGGGGGGGACGGGAGAACGGGAGCGGAGAGGATTGAAGGAGAGAGCGGAGAGCTGAGAGGATGAGGAGAGGTAAGGAAGAATGAGAAGAGGGGAGAGGAAAGGAGGAGAAATAGGAGGCGTCAGGAGGAGAGAAGAGACAGAGGAGGAGATGAGGAGGAGGGCGATGGCAGAGGAGGAGAGGAGAAGAAAGCAGGAGAAGAAGAAGAGAGAAACAGGAGGAGTTGAGGAGAGGACAGGAGGAAAAAATGAGAGAAAGGGGCGAGAAGGAGAGGCGAGGGGGGAAGGAGGAGAGAAGGGGGAGGAAAGGAAAGGAGTATAGGGGAGGAGGAGAGGAAAGGAGAAAGGAGTACAGCAGAGGAGGAGAGTAGAGAAGGGGGAGGAGAAAGGAGGAGGAGAGGAGGAGGAGGAGGAGGAGGGGTGAGAGGGGAAGAGGGGAGAGGAAAAAAGGAGAGGAGTAGAGGGGAGGAAAGGAAAGGAGGGGGGAAAGTGTTGAGGGGGAGAAGAAGAGATGGAGGATTGTTCAATGTGTGGGTGGAGGATGAGGATGGAGGGAGAGAGCAGACAGGAAGTAGTGAGGCCACCAAACACGCCACAGTAGCCAGGACATTTCTAAGAAGCAGAATTCCTTTTCTGCGCCCGCACGCCATCCATACAATCCTTATCCAGCATATAATGATTTCATAGTTTAAAAACATTACAAAATAGCATTAGCATAGCATAGCGAACACCACTTATTTAACCCATTTAATTGAAAAAGAAAAGTGGATGAAAATTGGACATGAAACCAAGGGCTGACATAGTAAGTTGGGGTTCCTAAGGCAACCACCGGTATGGGGCCCTCACCTATGGCTGTTTTCAGGCTATGGCTGATTTCAAATTTAATCCTGGACAAAGATTATTCTATTTAAAAAGCATTGCTTATGAGTTACAACCATAATGTGATTTGATTACTGAGAACATAAATACAAAATAATCTTCTCATCAAAATGTATTTAATGGCATTTTTACCTTAAACAAGCCGCTATCTTTCTACTTTTCCTTTGCACTGAGCCAAGTGCTAAGACAAGCCTGTTTACATGGAAAAAAAAAAATAAAATAAATATATATATATATATACACACACACATGTGTATGTATGTGTGTATATATATATATATATATATATATTTTTTTTTTTTTTTTACATAAATAAATAAAATAAAGAAATAAGAGCAGTACCAGATTCATAGAATCCCAATTCAGTCTCACATTCTGAGAATCGAAAGACTGTCATTATAAGCCGGCAATTTCGTATTGGCTTCGTAAGGCCAATTTAGACACATTGAATTGCAAGGTGAAATGCAACGCTTGTTGCTTTAACGTCAATTCAAACAAGTCATACATACTAGTGTATGTCAGACCCCTCTCTCATACGCTGCTTTCAGTGGAACTCTACCCCCACCCCAAGTCGGTGTGGCTCTCTGATTGCCTGCTGAGCTGCACCAATAGGGAGCTGGCGGGCTGTGCGTGACCGTAGAGGTTTTGTTTGCACGATTTTCAAAAGCTTAATCACTCCTATTGCTCCCCCCGCCCCCCCCTCTCTCTCTCTGTGACTATACCACTCACAGCCCCCCTGCAGCGTGTGTGTCTGTGTAGGGGGGTTTAACCTTCTGTATATCTAAAATATATAATGTGCATGCCTTAACACAGCCACAATAGCCAGCTATTGTACATCTATCCCTGATCAATTGTTAGAGACATTGTCATGTCGAGGGAAATCCAGAGGTGGTGTGTGTATGTTATTCGCGTTTTAAATTTAATGAATATTTAAATTACACACACTTAGCCAAAATACTCATTACCGTTCTTTCTCTTTGGGTGAAAAACAATGCCACTCTCTCCAAACTGTTTTTCTCTATTTCAAGTTGTTGTTTTTTGTCAACACACAGGATGAATAAACGAATGAACAAATGAGCGTGCACCCACTGATTTGTACTTAATTTTAATGCATAATTATGCACTTTTTCTTGAACACATTTGAATTTGTCCAAATAAAAATCATGTTTTAATTTTAAAATGTATCTGTATTTATTAAAATTGTAACACTCAGGCAAGTTGAATGACACACAAATGCTTTGAAAATAATTAAATGAATAATAATTTAAAAAGAAAAAATATATAGTAGTTATTTATTAACTTCATATATTCCGTTTGTGTGTCCTCATGTTCCCGTACCCCTCTTCCTTCTGTTCGCTCTTCACACGTTCATCTTCATCCACTCATTTATTTACCCACCCAGCCATCCAGGACAGTCCTGATCGGGAGTCCAGCTCAGGGTACTGTGCCCCAGCACAGCCAGGACCCCCGAAGCAGCACCCGGCCCACTTTGACCCCTCTAAACTCACCCCGTCGCTGAGTGCTGGCGTGGCCGAGAGCAACCTGCTGCTGGAGGTGAGAGAGGAGATCTTGTGTATGTGTGTGTTCAGTTTGTGTGTAGCTAGCTGATTCCAAATCACTTAGTCTGGTTCAAAGTATAGGTTGGTTGAATGCTTTACAATTGAGAAACTGCAGTCCAAGCTGCAGCAGTGGTACGTTTCTCAGTAGTAAAGACTTCAACCCTCCTGTTTTTCCAGGGATTGTCCTGTATTTTACTGTTCTCTCCCGCCGTCATCCCAGTTGTTTATTTTCCAGTAATTATCCCCTTTTTAACCCTTAAATAAAAATGCCACCCATAATGACGGTGCATTTTATTGTACATGTCACTATTGTTATTGAATGAAACCAAATGAAACACTGTCTGCAACGGCAACAGTTTTCAGTCACCTTATTTGCAAATCCCAAGTTTGACAGGTAAGGTTCAGCTAGGTTGTGCTATGAACAGTTACAAATGATGGAAACCAGCATTCTCAGCTGCTCGACTAAGAAGGGAGCACCCCCACCCGTTCCAGTCTCTGACAGGTGTTGCCTTGGTGATCAGTAGTGACGGCTTGATCTTCTACGCTTCTGCCACTATCGTGGACTACCTGGGATTCCATCAGGTAAGAGCCATTCAGCTAGTGATCCAAAGTAATTTTTATGTCAAAGCGAAACAGAAAAAAATTAAAATAATATATAGTAATATAAGTCTAAAAGAAACTTACAGTAACAGAGACTTTATGACATCATATTATTTACTCTAAATGTAGAGGTTCCGATGGAGTGGTGTGTCCATTGGGTGGTGTGGAATGGGTCCCTTTGTAGTCTTCAGAAGTTACCAAACTATCGATTTACGTGTATATTTATATCACTAACCAATAAATTCAAAATGGTGCCTCGGTAACGTCACAGACAAAACACATACATAATTGACACAGCCTGATTAGAGACGTTGCTGTTGCACTGTCGGATTGTGGGTAGCGTAGTACTTTTCCATGACATCGTGAATCAAACATGGTTTTTCTTAAAACAAAGTTGATATCATCCGGGCTTCTACAGGAGCATATACCATCGTTTTACAATGTCATAGCTCACGGTCAGTCTATCTTGGATGGTTACGACATTATGGCTTATAATGAAAACCTCGATTCAGAGTATGAAAGGGATTTTCACTTTCGGAAAAACTCGCTGTTTAGCTCTATGCAGCTAATTTCTTCCTTCTACTGCCCCCAGTGTATAAAGTCGGAATACTCAAAACTAAAATATTAAATGGAAATAATAGGAATTAGGAATTTGGCTCGGAACAAATTTTGCACTGGTGAATTATTGTATGAATTAATGAATTATGAAACAAACATGATGGCGGCCTCCTTGCTTGCCTGCACACACAGATCTTATGTGTGGGGTGAAATAATTAAAGTAAAGTGGGAGAGGGGTGAAATCATAATGACAAGAATTGGGACTGCCTGCTTTTTCCATCAGAGTAGGATAGGATGTAACCCCCCCCCCAATCGAATTCAAGCGGCTTTGAAGTCACGCCAGCCGCAACCAAAAGTAGTGGACAGAGTGTGGAGAGAGACAGAGAGAGAGGGAGAGACTTTAGAGGCTGGACTTTTATTCAGAATGATAAAAGCCCGGATGGGAGTAATGCATGACGGCGCATTGGGGGCGGCTCGATGGACTTACGCAACGAGACGAAACACAATGAGACGAAACGGTGTTTAAAGCTCTAAGCAAGCGTTTTAAACACCGTAATCGCCTGGACTTCACCTTTCTCTCTCTCTCTCTCTCTCTCTCTCTCTCTCTCTCTCTCTGTCTCTCACCGCCTTGCCTCCTTATTGCTATACAGTGGGGAACTTTCACCAAAGGGGACATTTCTGGCCCCATTTTCACATAGGGTCAGTGTGTGTGTGTGTGTGTGTGTGGGGGGGGGGGGGGGGGGGGCACTGTGGCCCCCTGTCCTCTCTCTTTCAGTCCCCACCCCTGCGGCCACACTTTGTCACAGTGTCCGTTTGATACCTTGGCCAGCGCGAGCTGAGGGCGACCGAGCATGGCGTGAGGTTAAGTGGAAAGGTTAATGTGCCAGGGCTCAGAGACAATGTACAGACCCCCCTTCATGACGACGGGGTTAATAGGGCCGAGTGTTGTCCAACCACAGCGACCTACACTAAATATATTTGTTATTAGTATCAAAACATCGGCAGAGTTGGACAAGATTTTTTTCATTATTGTTCAATGGCACATAAAAAATGGAAAGGGTGAGCTTGAAGCATCACCTCCTGCAGGGCGCAGTTAGTAAACGAACATCGCACATTTTCAACAGGATGGCAACCAGACTGAACCACTGTTCAGATCCACTCTTACTGTTATACAGTAAGCAAAGCAGATTTTCACCAAAAGTGAATGAAGCGACAACTCAAACAACATTTTTTATGGTGGAGGATTTTGGTCTAATTTCAAAGAAGCTTGTCATTTGAAACTTTTGACAGCTCAAAGACTCGAGGAGGCCTTTTCGTGTTCAGGCTTTGCCTCCGAGGGCCAAGGCAAAATGATCTGTCCATTTGAGAGAGAGATTTATTTGATATTGTTTGAACAAGAAAATAATCTTGCCTAAAACGAGGAAATATGTCTTAAAATGTCTTCTTTCAGGGCGTAGAGATCTTCAAAACAACATTAGCTGCAGCCAGCTCTCATAAGCTGTCCTAGAAAATACAAACTATATGATGTGCTACATTATATAGTACAGCATAACATAGCTATACTATATACAAATTTAAATAATGCCATACCACAAATTCCACAATAGGTTAGCTTACCATTGGTGTTTAAACTACCCTACTTGCACAACCACTCTTGATCATGGTTTGTATCATGAAAATCGATTTCACCCTCAGCAAATAAGCTTAAATGGGCTTTATCTTAAGCAGACAGTTCTAAATTCAGTTTTAGTTTGATTAAGATCAAGATTTCTTTATTGTCATTTCTCAGCATACATCGAGAATGGAATTATCCTCTGCATTTGACCCATCATGTACACCACAACAGCAGTGTGCAGCTGCAGTGCTGCACTCGGGGACAAACGCCAGTGCCTTGGTCAGGGGCACCGACAGGAGTATTCATTCCTAACATACATGTCTTTTGATGGTGGGAGGAAACCGATGCACCCGGGGGAAACCCACGCAAGCACAGCGAGAGCATGCAAACTCCACACAGATACCCAGGATGTTCTTGCTGTGGGGCAACAGTGCTATCACTGAGCCACCATGCCGCCATTTGGAATAATTGCCGATTTGAGAGTAAAAACTGTAGCGCAGGGGAATTCTGGGGTATTGGAATTGTATCAGTTAAGGCTTATGACAAATTATTCCCAATTTAATATTGCCTTGGTTGTCAGTGATCTTGAATTATCATCACAAAAGTGGGTTTCAAAAGTGAAATGAAAAATAAGTCTGTGAGAAAAAAAAATGACAAAGCTTTTAAAAATCGATAGGTTACCTACATATTGTCGTTGGAGGTAAGTTATGGTAAAGTTTCATTAAGGAGGATTTAGATGTATATTTAATACAACACAGACAATTAATCCTATTATATAATCATAGAACCCAGAATCGCGATTGTGACGCCGCCCGTTGCGGCTGCCTGCACGAGCACCACGTGTCATGACACGCACGTTACGCACATTTGAGTATTTTTCAAGCTTATAGAGCTTGTGCGTAATCACCGGGTGTCATGACATTTCACTGCATATATGTACGACTGTATGTGTATGTATGTGACAAATAGTCTCTTGGACTTGAACTTGAACTTGATAAGGGGCGGGGCCTGGTGTTGCTACCACAAACGTCCACTGAACGACTGAACGAAAACAACTTTTTTCCACTTTAGATAAGTCTAGAATTAACAATTTTTCTTCTGCCCAGACGGACGTGATGCACCAGAACGTTTTCGACTACATCCATGTGGAGGAGCGTCAGGAGTTCCGGCGGCAGCTCCACTGGTCTATGTGCCCGCCGCCACTCCAGAGCTCCAGCTCACAGCAGCAGGGTGAAGCATCCAACGCATCCCAGCCAGCCACGCCGGCTTCAACAGGTCAGACTTCACGGAAAGAATTTAATTTAGAAAGAAAAAAAATATCGAGGCAAATCTGAGCCAAAATGGGGATAATTTCACTTCAAAGTTGTGATGGAAATTATACTATAGTCTTGTTACAGAGCTGTAGTAGACAAGTTGAAGACATATTTTCTCCCAGCTTTCTGATAATTGTATACACACAAACCTAGACTAGCCAAATTTAACTCAATGAGAAAAAAGGGTATTTTTCAAGATTTTCTGCCGTGTTAAGCTTTCAGTTTTTCCAGCATAGCAAAAACTGAATATTATGAATAATTATAATAATAATATGATTGTTATTTAATCTTATTTATTTATTATAAATAATATTCAAAATGTCCTTTTTCATGAAAGTTGGCTGTTTGTGGTTTTTAACATGTGACCATCATCAACAAAGCAGATGGATGGAGTGAAAAAGCGCTTATGAAAAACCAACAGTAATATCACCTTATGTAAAAGTTGTCAACTATTGATTAAGTGTGTGTGTGTGTGTGTGTGTGTGTGTATGTGTGTGTGTGTGTGTGTTGTCTGCAGGCGAGAAGTTCTTTGTGGGCAGTCTGTTCAGTGCCAGGGAGCCTGACGGGGTCCCAGTAGAACTGGCGTCATTTCTAACACGCTGTTTTATCGCACGCGTCCGCTGTCTTCTGGACAGCACCTCTGGATTTCAGGTGTGTATAGTAAGAACCTGTGTGCTTGGAAATGAAGTTAGATTTGATGTGATAATAAATATAGCTATGTTGTGATAGACCTAATGAAAGTCAAATAGTTCCAAAAGCTTGATTAAAATAGCCCCTTTGGTCAATACTCATAGCACCAACAGGCAGAACTTCTCAACTTTACTGTCACAAAACCGACAACTGAAGTGAGATTGAATGTGAGCATCAGTTCAAATCCTGTCATGTTAAAGCATAGAATCAGTGATCTTGGATTTGTCAACCCAGACCTTACAGAATTGTGAGTTCTAATCGTTTATAACTGTTCATTGCACAAACTCTCTCATGAAACTTTTTTTAAGAAACTTACCACTGGGTCTGGGAGCCAACATTTCAATGGTCTAGGTTTGAAAATTACAAACTTATCCTTTAAGTTTTTACTGTTTTCTGTGGGAACTGGCTTTACACAGTAAGCACCACCACCTTAACCAACTGTAACCTAATAGCTAAATATAAAAATTTCTGTAAAAAGAAAAATCCTCCAGGGGAAATCAAACCTAACTCTAAACCACTGACAATACTGCAACACTACAAAACCCAGTATATATCTTGTGTTTCTAGTCATTAACAGGATTGGTTAACTGGGAGGTAGATCCAGAAACATTTAACGTACAGTACGACAAAATGACTCCCCATCACCCTCTTCAGAGCATGCAGTTCCAGGGCAGCCTAAAGTTCTTGCAAGGTCAGGAGAAGAAGACTGAGTCCGGGGCGCCACTGCCCCCCCAGCTGGCACTGTTCTGCGTGGCGGTGCCCCTCTTGTTGCCCTCCATCACTGAGCTGAAGATGAAGGGAATGGCCGTCCGTGGAAAAAGCAAGGGAAATATTGGCATTGTGCAGGAACACAGGTATGAACTTGCTGTGTGCTCCTGCTCTCCTTCTTCAAAGGCAAACCAGCTTTAGTGCAAGACAGTAAGAGTCAAAATCCAGAAAAATGCTGCCTTTCTTTCCCGAATAGGCATAGGACATATTGTGTGTGATCACCGTTTGCGTTGCATTACATTTCACTGCATATATGTATAAAAGTATGTATATTTATGTGACGAATATACCTCTTGAATCTTGAATAGGCTTCAACCTTCAGCAACCCTGAAAACTCCTTACCCAGAATGCAAATTACTCCTTAAATCCTCCCTTGGCATCCATCTTCATTATTGGCCCATTGGTGCCCATACTTACCGCTACCTGGAACAACAAGTTCAGCAGAGGATTGGATTTTGGTGAATTGCCATTCATGTTGCAACTTTACGAACCCTGGAATAGTCATATTGATAGTCATCAGTGCACTAATATTGTTGATGTATGTGGAAGTGCCTTTTGTGGAGTCCAATCTGAAGACTGAACCAAGACCAATATTCTTGTAATCATGGGTTCTTTCTTCCTTCATGTAGTGAGAAGAAGCAGCACCTCACACGAGGACCATGTGATGGCAGCGACTTCCTGCTCCTGAACTGGAATGGATCTAGCTTGGCCCGAGGCGACTCCTGCGACGACTACAGCCCGTGGGCCCCCCTCTCCAAAGACCCGGCTCTGCGGTACCGCGGAAATGCCTTCTACCTCCAAGAGGAGCCGCTTAACTTCTGCCTGTCCTCAACAGGTGGCGGAGGAGGGCCCAAAGCTCCCAATGAAAACCTGCACTACTGGGAGTCCCTTAGGGGGCACGGCAGCTCGGCACGAAGCCACCCAGGAGGAGCAAGCGTCCTGTCGGGGCGCACAGGCAAACACCCGGCCTTCAGCCAGGGGAGAGGTCCGCGGATGTCCCCCAATGGGGTGTACAGACAGGAGGGGGGGCGGCAGTACCAAAGTGTTCCCGAAGATACAGAGAGCTACTGCGAGGGAACCAAAGGGCAAGGAAGAGGAGGGGAGGTGACGAGTGAAGACGGGAAGTACGCGTCCGCCATGGACTGCTTCGACAGTGTACTTCTTCCGCCGGAGGCCAGCATCAAGACGGAAGACGACTCTGACTCGGAGGGAGCGGGTAGGCGGGGTCTGTTTGCCATGGCACACAACGGGGCGTGGGAGAAGCATCGCTTCACCGCCTCGGCTTACCCGGAGAATCAGATCCACAACCAGCATAACAACCACAGCCACCACAACCATGTGAAGGCCGAGGACGAATTGTACACCCACTACACCACCTGTCCCAAAGGCAGATCCTGTGGCCGAGGTCTAGAAACCAGGCTCAGCCCTCCGCCCCTCAGTGGTCAGCAGAAGTACCTCTATGCGGCAGCTCTAAGCAGACTGCCCGCCAAAGCGCTCCTCACCAGCAAGGACCACCTGGCGCTGTTTGCCCCCCATAGAGCGTCGGACCCTTTCTCCACCGGCCAGGTGGGCCAGACGGACCAGGTTTACTGGGACAACGGCACGATCGCCAAAGGCTACAACTCTGGCAGAATGAACCAAGAGGACAAACTGGATTATGAGTTCCTGGGGCCCCATCTCGGCATGATCCACTCTATAATAAAGCGTGAACCTTTGGATTCGCCTCCGTGGTGCGACAGCGAGGGACAGGACATTGGAAAGCTACAGAGAGACGTGGTGCCCATATGTGGTCTGAACACTCTGGTGAATCGATCAAACGGTTATGTATACATGCAGTAGTTTTTTTATGTTTTCACACACTAAACGTTACGTTTCCACACAAAAAATATTTTTGTATTGCAGTAAAGCCTAACACAGAATTGTTACTTTGCCTTTGTTTATGGTGAGAAGGCCTGTAAATGGATTTGAAATGTGATTTGTGCATTTTTAATGACTCTGTGTGTTTGTAATTACTCATGAGTAATACAGTCATTGGGACAAAAATGTTGAAATTTAAAAAAAAAATGCTGGAATTTAACAGTTCTTCTTTCAATCATTGAAATATTTTCACATATTCTATGGAAAGGTCTGTGTGGCGATTTAAGTCACCTCACCAGCTTTACCCTACTCCTTTTCATAGTATCTAGAATGTGTACTTGGGCTCAATTAATTATACTTTTTTAACAGAATGTCCAAAATGTACTACTTTCATTTAGCCTTTTCTGTGAATGGCTGAAGATCATTTTAACGAAATGTTCAGATTTTTTGTTTGAGTGAAAATAATAAAATTAGCTTGGGAATAAAGAGGTGAAATTATGACTAATATCTACTGTGTCAAAACAAGAGGACACAACCCGGTCAGTCGGCTCTCTGACATTTGTTTCCCATCTTAATTTGATGAGCTCTGACCCCATCAAAATATTGAATTGTTTAATGTTGTTTAAAATGTTGTATGTATTTTCATAGTTGGGTAACGTACTAAATTTGAAAGCACTCTTCAGTAAGTATATAAACACATTTTCTTTCTCGGAGTGGAATCAGAATTAGAACTGTTTTCTGTCAACACGGCACAATAACCTAGAATCCCTTCAAATTGTGATTTTTATTTTTTATTTTTTATTTTTTGGTAGAATTTGTGTTTGAGCTTTGTGTCGTCTATTCATTTGTGATGGTTCAAAGTCTTTTTTTTTTATTTGACTTATCTGATTTCAACAATGTCAATAACATCACTTCATAGGCACAGCGTTGAATGCCCACTATTGTAACGGGATTTCCTATTTTTAACTTTTGAAACTTTTCCAACACATTTGCACTGGCATTAGCTTTTTTTGTTTTTATTTCCCCAAATGTATATTTTTTTTGTTCTATTCAATGTTTTGTTTTTTATGAAACAAAATGTAGATGGGTATTCAGTGCAGGATAAAAGTGTTTTTGTGCTTTTGGTGTTTGTGTTTGTTTGTAGGGCAGTGCACGGTTTAAAGTTCCTGTGTCCTTTCTATTCTGTTTCCCTTTCTATATAGAACATATATTTTGATATGTTGTGATATTTTAGGTCATAACATTGTGCTTAACTCTCAGATGTCTCAGATTCACATTTGTTGTGTTGTTCAACATTCTAGCTTTGGTAGCAGCCTACTGTCAAATGTATCCATGGGATCTGCTGGAGCGGTGAACAATGTTAATAAAATGCATTTCAAGCAAATTGCTGTCTTTTTATGTGTTTCGATGAAAATAGTGTGAAAGGTGTGAACATATTTCATGCTTTCTTTAATCGATCCCAAAGATCTAGAAAATCGATTGATTCATTAATTTGGTATAAAGTTATTTCACTTTTATACACAACAATCATTCAATTTATACATTTTTTAAATAATGACAGATTAAAGTATGAGTCTTAAAATGTATAGGCTTCTTTGCGAAAGTATAAAATGTGCATAATAAGTTGAATCATTAAAAATAAATATTTAAGGTCAAACACACTGAAAATGAACAAAACAACAACATTAAAGTATACTTTTTACACAACCAAGTTTGCTCCAGTCACTACTTTTTGACAGACGGCCAAAATACTTCTCCTGAACTTGTGAAGTGAACCTTGTTTAATAAATGTTGCAAGACTAAACAGATGTCTTTTTTTTTCTCTTTTTAACTTGAATAGCTACACTTCCCACAATATTATAGCTGGCCAACACCAATGAAGTACCCAGCACAATAATAAAATAAAAGTACAACTGCAAAATAAAAGTGTCTGACCTTCATTTGAGCCTGTTGAGCCTGCAGCCAATTCTGATACAACAACTTGAAGCATCCCACACAGCTCTGAAAGAGGAAGGCCAATGTGAGTGGGACGAATGCATGGAGGACCAAATCGCTTAAATTCAAATTATTAAATTAATAAATATTCAAATAAGAGAATAATTAAACACAGCCACCATTTAAGTTTTAAAGAGTACATTAAAACATTAACATTATTATTTATAAATATTTGATAATAGCCATTTCCCAATAACAGTGATGCATTTAATTCATTTTAATTTAATAATAAAACCCACTGTCTTCCAAATGCCCGAGCTTTTACATAATAACCTCCTGTCGTTTCCCAACACGTTACGTTAATAATAACGCTTCATTGATAATTAATAATAATTGATATTATTTAATTCGTACTTAATTCATAATTCATTTGAGGCTCCGACGCATACAAACGACCAGACCTGCGCATTCAAACGGCGATACTGCGCAAAAAGCACGCAGCACTGAAGCGTTTGAGCCTCCAGCTCGCTGGTCAGCTGCGGCTGGGCGAGGCGCTCGCAGTGACCGACCAGGAACTGTCAACACTGGGCACAAAACGGTTATGTTGGGATTTAGCTTTTAGACATCAGCTTTGTTTTCCACGCTCTCTGCGATGTTAACTTGAGCGGGTGAGAAATGTTTGTTTTGTTTTAGGCCGTTAGTTGGCAACGAAAAACAGGCCGTCCACTCTTGTGTGTGCCGGGGTTGTTGTTAGCTTGGCGTTAGCTTGTCGCGCTAACAGAGAGTTGTTCAAAAGTTACCGTAAAGAAACAAAATTATATTTTGATATTTGTACCATAATGTAGTGGAGAGAATCCTAGCTAGAAAATAATGTCTTAATGGAGAAAACCGGAAAACCAAACGTTGTATAAGGTTTATTTTTCAAACTGTTTTTCGTCCAAGGCAACGATGGATGGAAACAATTCTTATGATACTGATTCTGATCAATTAGGGTGTGATGTGTGTGAAAAGAAAAACGATAATACATCCAAAATCAAAGCGTTAACAGCATGATCAAGAGACGGGATTAATAAAATAAAAATACGGGACTTTACCATTAAGTGTTACTGTAATTCTGAATCTGTTTATTCGGCCAGTACATTTTCATAGCAAGGTTGCTAATATTGACCGTGGGTGTAAATATAGATGGGATATTCTGTTATTTAGTTTCATTAATTGCTTCAATGTTATTGCTGAATTATTACAACGTCTAATATTCAGAAATGACTACGGCCATACACTGATCAGCCAAAACATTAAAACCGCCAAAACAGCTCTGACCCGTTGAAGCAAGACCTGTGAATGTGTCTTGTGGTATCTGGCACCAAGACGTGGCAGCAGATCCTTTAAGTCCTGTAAGTTGCAAGGTGGGGCCCCATGGATCGGGCTTGTTGTTCCAGCACATCCCACAGATGCTCGATCGGATTGAGCTCTGCGGAATTTTTTGAGGCCAAGTTAACACCTTTAACTCTTTGTCATGATCTTCAAACCATTCCTGAACAATGTTTGCAGTGTGGCAGGGCATCCTGCATTATCTTGCTGAAAGAGGCCACTGTCATGAGGGAATACCGTTGCCATGAAGTGGTGAACTTGGCCTACAACTATGTTTAGTTAGGTGGTACATGTCAAAGTAACATTCATATGAATGCCACAACCCAAGGGTTCCGAGTAGAACACTGCCCAGAGCATGTCTCTGCCCGCTTGCCTTCTCCCCTTGTGCATCTCGGTGCCATCTCTTCCCCAGGTAAACGGCGCACACATGATGTTTTCTTTTACATCCACATGATGTATAAGAAAACATGTTTCATCAGACCCAGCCATCTTCTTCCATTGCTCCGTGTTCCAGTTCTAACACTCACGTGTCCATTGTAGGCGCTTTCGGTGGTGGACATGGGTCAGCAGGGGCACTCTGACCGGTCTGCGGCTACACAGCCCCATACGCAGTAAGCTGGGAGGCACTGTGTGTTTTGACACCTTTCTATCATAGCAGCATTCTCTTTTTCAGCAATTTGTGCTACAGTAGCTCTTCTGTGGGATTGGACCAGAGGACTAACCTTCACCCCCCACGCACATCAAAGTGCTTCGGGCACCCATGACCCTGTCGCTGGTTCACCAGTTGCCCTCTTTGGACCATTTTTGGAAGGTACTAACCACTACATACTGGGACCACCCCACAAGACCTGCCATTTTAGAGATGCTGTGACCCAGTCATCTAACCATCATGATTTGACCCTCTTCAAAGTGTCTCAGATCCTTGTGCTTGCCCATTTTTCCGGCTTCCAACACATCAACCTCAAGAACAGACTGTTCACTTGCTGCCTTATATATCCCACCCCCTGACAGTTGCCATTGGAACAAGATGATCAATGTTATTCTCTTCACCTGTCAGTGGTTTTAATGTTGTGGCTGATCACTGTATATTTGACAGTAACATCTTTAAAGTAAGGAGAAAAAAAAGTCATAATAGCCAAATAATGAGGTTATGTTATGTTGAAATTTTACTTTGTGAGACACGACCCTGGTGAACCCCTACTGTGAATGAATCGTGTGTGTTTAAACACAACTAAATGCATGTCTCGTCCCCCCCTGAGAAAGGTATCTGGTTCTAGTACCGATCAACGACAATTATTTCACTTTTCTGTTTTTACTTGTTCAAGCCTGTGGTTGATGGTTTGATGTCGCTCACATCTTGTGCTCAGCTGAATGGATTGATCATGTAATTGGATTAATGATCAGTTAATAAGCTGCATAGAGTTAGTCCCCGGGTGCTGCACTGCGGCTGCCCACTGCATAGGTATAGAATGGGTCAAATGCAGAGGATTAATTTCCCCCAGAGAGAACAATAAAGTACAATTAATAAATAAATAAAAATTGAACAAAACAGAAAAAGCCCTGTGTTTCCAGTCCCATGTCAGGCTCCGTGGAACCCCCGACTCTGGGATGTACAGATTATTTTCTTTTCCACATGGATAATTGCGATTGAACGCAAACAAGCGCAAATCACACTCGGCAGAAAAACTTTATGGCCGTGTTTAGCGCAATGTCTGTGAATCAGCCGCTAATGATAATGAGATGATCATGATTTTTATCAAGTCATACAGTAATTATAAAAAACTAGGTCATAACTTTGATGTAGTAAGACCTTATATAGATATAAATATGAGGCTATGTAATATAACATGAACTAGAATGAGAATTCGTTTTGGTGAATTTCATTACAGACCACTAGCATAAAAAATAAAAATGCTCAACAGTCTGAAAAAATGGAGAATAGAATCACAATTAAATTGATAAAAAATTTAATAAAGATACATGAAATTGTCAAATATATATAAATAGCTAAAAAATAGTCGTAATTGATATAGTAATTGATATTTAAGATATACAAATCTACAAAATGCGATACTATGAACAGGATAAATTAATGTTTTGGGTATCAAGGGTATATAAATATGAACATACTATGTGATTACTAGCTTATTACAGTATGTACAGTCAGTGTAATGCCTAATGTAATTATCATATACTAATTAAGTCATAGTAATGTCTTACTCTGTATTTTGGTATACTCAATAATTATGGCTTAATCACTGAAAAACGGATGTCTGTGTGTTTTAGCTATGATAAGAACAGTCTGAATAGGGTTAATACCAGAAGGTGATTCCTTTCTGTGACTCTTGGGCTCGTAAACATGGGCAGATCTAGGGAAAGCTTTATTATATTTCTCCTGTTGTTTTGGTCCAGCAGTCAAGATTGTTTTCACTACCGATTCCTGGAGACCGTTTCGTCACCACCATGGAGGAAACTAATCGAGAGGCCGTGGCCACGGCTGTGCAGCGCGTGGCCGGGATGCTCCAGCGCTCCGACCAGCTGGATAAGGTCGAACAGTATCGGAGGAGAGAGGCTCGCAAGAAGGCCTCTGTGGAAGCCAGACTGAAGGTGAAAGGCTGCCTTCATTCATTCACTTATTCATTCATACATTTAATTTCACAATGCTGATTCCTTCACCCACCAACTTGTTTACTCAATGAATCAATCAGTCAATCGAACAGTCGATCATCCAACTACACCTCCTACAGGCAGCCATCCAGTCCCAGCTGGACGGCGTCAGGACGGGGCTCACCCAGCTGCACAGCGCCCTGGTGGACGTCAAGGACATCCAGAGCTCGCTGGCCGACGTCAGCAAGGACTGGAGGCAGAGCATCAACACCATCGAGAACCTCAAGGATGTCAAAGACGCAGTGGTACAGCACAGTCAGCTTGCGTCTGCCGTGGAGAACCTCAAGAACATCTTCTCAGGTCGGTAAACAAACCAAAAAAGTATCACGGAAATAAAGGTTTGCCTCCCCTTAGCGAGGTCCAGAGCAACTGCTCAAATGCCATAGTCCACAAGTGACAGCAGAAGAATTAGAAGTGTTTATTGTCTTTGTCTTTCGCCCGAGTGCCCCCCTTTGTTAAATTGCGTGGTGAATTAGTGAAAATTGTGGCTCAAGTATAGTATAACACCCCAAATAATGTCTCTGTGACTTAGTTTTTTCTTCCTCTAATACCATCTGATCGTATTGACACACTTTGAATAGAATCAAATGCTGCTCCAAGAATGGCGTCAAAGAATGGCTTTAATACGTGAGTAAAAAAAATGATGGCTTCTACTGGACATACTACTTCATCATAGAGCTGTACTTAGGTCTGTGACGGCATGAATTTTTTGTTACCGCGGTGAAAAAGCAAGTATCTTTGCGGGATTGTGCTTAACCAACGGGGGGGGGGGGTGGCACTTTTTAAATGTTATTTTATATATATATATATATATATATATATATATTCTTTTGTTGTATATATTTATATGTGTGAATCTTCCGCGTCCGGAGACCGATGCGAACGCAGCTCTCCGTGCGCCCTGATGGTGGAGGGCTGTGCCCTGTTCTTCCAAATAAAACAACTAAAAACTGTGTTTTTAGTTGTTTTATTTGGAGAATCAGGGGGCGGGGCACAAAGCCGTTCCTCAGTGAATTAAACTGTGCACTTCATTTGCATTGAACAGCCAAATCCGATTTGACTGACAAAATTCTGAGTCAGTACAACCCTAGAAATGATAAATAATAATCTGACACGCACAAAATAAATCCCCCATATGTTTAATGGTCTGTCCCTCCCCCTCCCGGCCGGCGCGCAAAGTTGAAGTGAGGAGTGGAGCAACTGCAGAGTTTAGTTTCTCCAGAAGTCCTTCAATTTAAGATAGCAGACAGTCAGTGATGATAACTCAACAATGATTATTGTGTTTATATTTTATATCACACACCATATGCACTGCTGTAACTTTGACCAGCAAAATGATGAAATACAAAATAAATCTATATTAGATAGATTTAAGATTCAAGAGGTGTATTCGTCACATACATTTACATACATATATGCAATGAAATGCCTTTACAACGCGGAGATGATGCACAATAGTTACTAATTTAGAACAACAATACAGCACAGTATGCAGTAACCCAGAAACCCAGAACAGTGATACAGATATATATTAGGGCTGCACAATTTATCGTATATTAATAGCGTTGGCCTCCACCATTAATTGACCGTGGACTCTTCCCCCCCCCCAATTGCACCCTCTATCTGTGCTGTTTCAGTGTCCGATTCACAAAATATAGTGCGCTAATGATATGACAGTGCAAATGTGCCCATAAAGTTTTGCAATTAAGTGCAATTTGCCCTTGTTTTTTCGTCTGATCACAATTATCCATGTGGCAAGAAAATAATCTATATCTTGGCGCCAGCGGGAGCCCGCTGCAGGCTCCGTGGAGCGCGCGCACACAGGTAAAGGGCATGCGCAACAGAGCAGAGATGCGTATTGGAATCTCCATTTATGCATATGCCACTGCTCTTGACTGTTTTACAAATTATCAGTCTTAAATGCAGACCTGCCAACCTGCAGGGATTTTGTGTATCAACTATGCAATTCTTAGTCTAATAATACGCAGGTACGAAATGCCAGCTGAAACTACGGAATCTATTTTTTATATAAATATAATTGTAATTTAATTACGGAAACAAACAATCAATCAATACAAAATAATACTGTGCATGTGTTTGGTATTTAAACTACATCCCTCGGATTGGACCAGATGCTACGACCTGTGGTTGTGTAACCCCTCCCCTCCCCTCCCTCTCCTCTCACTCAACATCCACTGATACACAGCACAGCAGTACTTTATTATCCACCGGCGCTGCATTTCTGAGGTAAAATGGGAAGTGGGGGAGTAATAATCAGGCACAAAAATGTGACTAATGTTTACATATAAAACGTGGGATGCATCGATCGGCCGGTGACCAAAATTGGCCGGTTTTCAGCTTGATCAGCCATGACCGATGACCGGCCGTTCAGTGCCATATTTTTTCAGATTCTGTGCTGGTCAAATTTACACGCCCGTTAGTTTGCTCATGTATTGTACTGGTAAAAATGCTCCGATACTCAAACCCGATACAACGTAATGTAATGTAGTTACGTCGCTGACACTCAAATAAGAGTGAAAGAAAGAAAACGAACAATAATAAACAGTGTCAAAATCAGCAATCTCACTATTGTGGGAACTGAAATAATAATAATAATAATAATAATAATAATAATAATAATAATCTCTCTCGCTCTCTCTCTCTGAGCAGTACCAGAGATAGTGCTGGAGACTCAGCAGCTGATCGAGCAGGCCGACCTGCTGCCGGCCCACAGGAAGCTAATGGACCTGGAGTTCTCCCGCGACGACCTGATGTACGAGCAGTACCGCATGGACAGCAGAAATACCAGCGACATGAACCTCATCCGCATCTACTTCGAAGACGTACGTTTTTTTTTCAATGTGCTCGCACACGACAGGACTTCAAACTGTCGTGTGTCATGTGGTTGGAAATAAAAGTTAATGGATAGGTTTGCCATTTGTCAACCCAGGCCTCATTAGCACTTTGCTTCACATCAATTATAACCACTCATAGTAAAACCTTGCTTACTATTAATAAACGTACTGCTCTGCTGCAACTTCTCACTGTGCTTTAATGCAATCCAATTCGGCAAACGTTGAACCCTAAAAAAATCTCCATCAAATGTCCTTTTTGAGAATGGTAGAATGGGGAAACTCAAATTATAGACAGTCTGTATATGTGATACCAAAATCGGTTGAAAACTATGCACTACTTTATGAGGTTTTTAGGAATTTGCTCTTCCACAAATCAGCTGTTCTAGCAACATACATGCTAACGTAAGACACTAGAAACAGGAAGTTATGCCACTTCCCACTAGCAACCTACTGTAGCCAATGTTGCACCTTGGCTGCTCTGCGGCAATTGTAAATAATAATTACCTTTATTTGTATAGCACCTTTCATACACAATACATAAGTCATTTCAAAGTGCTTTACATTAAATGAAGGCCTTCAAATAGTAAAAATAAAAGCAAAGCAAACAAGCCAAATGCATGTACAAATTAGAATATTAAAATAATTAAATTTATGAAATAAATTAAAAACGGGGTAAGAATAAGCTAATAAAAGTAGATATACAAAATTGCATTAAAAGAAAAAAATTGACAAGCAAAAATTAATAAAAAGTGTAAATATCATAAAAATCTTCAGATTTGGGGTCAACAATTGAGCCCATGAAGGATCACGGTCATTCCTCAGTGAAGTATTTTATTATTCAATGGAGTCTTGGATTTTACTGTCATGACAACAATGAGCTCATTAAATATAGCGATCGAGAGTAAAACCTTAAATTTCTCTAAATCAGGCACTATGACCTTATTTAATTAGCATGGCTTTTTCTGTGATATTAGCACAAATAACATTTTAGTCTTCACGGCACAGAAACTATTTTTCTTAGATCATGCGCTATGATATTATTTAATTGTATTTGATATTAGTTCGAAATAAAATGTGATATTGCTGTTATGTCAAGACGTAAAAAAAATACACTAAGACAGGTGTGGCACTGTAGTGTCAGTAGTGACATCACAAGTTGATTTTACCAGTTCTCCCACAATCAGTAGGGGAGGGAGAATGTTACCACAGCGCGCTTCTTCGAATCCATTTAAAGCCACGTGCCATTTCTTCATTTGGTGGTCAAACATAGGCTAACTTCGCTGTGACCCTGCCGTGACCCCCCCAGGTTCAGGCCTTGTCGGACGAACTGGCCAAGCAGCTGTGGATGGTTCTCCAGCGCTGCATAGTCACCGTGCGCCACGACCCCACCATGCTGGTCTCGGTGGTGCGCATCATTGAGCGTGAGGAGAAGATTGACCGCCGCATGCTGGACCGCAAGAAGCAGACGGGATTCATACCGATGGGACGGCCCAAACAGTGGAAGGAGCGCATGTTCCAGGTAAGGGGGCCGAAGAAGGGGAGCAGTCGTGTCGCCCAATCATAGAAAAACTCATACCCGGTAATCGGTTAACATCGAGTCGTTGAGTCAGGCTTTCAGCCAAGTGTTTTGCATGGTGGAAGTGTGTATGATTGGATTTTTGAAAAGGCCATTGTTGCATCCCTAATGAATGTCCCATTGGTAGTTTTTCCGCTTTTGAGTCTCGATTTAACTTTAGACTTTTCCCGATTTAACATAATTAATTTTGAGATAAAACATAATTCATCATTATCAGCAATTCATTCTTGCAAAGCTGTTGTGAATTTTGGCAGCCTTTTCTATATAGCAATTTCCATTTTTTTTAATGGAAATTGGAAAATACAAAGAAATAGGAAAAGGTACCTCAAGTTTTGTAAATTCTCTCTGCTTACTTTTCCTCCTTTTTCCAAATTTTTGTAAATGTGTCTTTAATTTTGTCAATATTTCTTAATTTTGTATATTTTTAGTTTTAACTTTCTTGATTCACTTTAACTCGTTTTCCTGCAGTTTCCAATTGCGAAATACATATCATGTACTGTATGTATTTGGCGCAAGTGATTTACAAGGACTCCTCGGGGCTTGTACAGAAAAAAATGAATAAATGTTCACATACTACAAGGGAAACGGAATGAAACTGCAGAAAAATCCCGCCCGGCAGGTCTTGGAGGGCACGGTCAGCAGACGCATCGAGGGCACCCAGTCGGAGACACGGGAGTCGGACAAGATGTGGCTAGTCCGCCTCCTGGAGCTCACCAGGAAGTACATTCTGGACGACCTCATCGTGGTGAAGAACCTCATGGCGCAGTGTTTCCCGCCGCACTACAACACTTTCAACAGGTAGGACGTACCCCCACGGTGTGGAGGCAATTACGGGTAGTGCTTGAGATTTTATTGAACTTCAGGTTCAGGTACCAGTTTTTTTAATATTTCAATTTCGTTCTGCTTTTGTCAACTTTTTAAAGGATAATAATAGATTTGCCTGGCATGTAAGCAATTTGTAAAAAAGCTGACTACCTTTTTACCTTGCTGCAAAAGTGGATTGGCTCAAGATAAAGCAATGAGAGCAACCCAATTTTGATCAGTGAAAATTAAAATCCAATGACTGGATAGCACGAGTGCTTTTTCAGGAGCACAGTTCCAAAACTTTGTGTCTACCTAGAATACATTGCACATGAAGGCTTTAAGCCATGTTTCATAACATACTGTCTTTTTTGCTATATGGGATTCTTTGGTTATTTGGTTGCAATCTTAGCAAATTTCGCTGTTTTTGAACATTTGGCTGGTTTTTTTTTTGTTTTCTTTTCTCTTATTTTATTTTTCAGGCTGCAAATTTTATGCAAATGGTCTGTTGAGCAATGCACCAATCTTGCCATGACATATTCCCTGTATGTGAAAATGGAAAAATAAATAAATAATAATAAATTGGACAAATTTATTCTAAAATACTTGTGTAATTAGATAATTACTTTACAGTAAATGTATGTGGCATCGGGTTTACAAATATTCATAATATCCAAATGTTGTATAAATGTATACAAAATATTTTTTTTATAAAAATATCATTTTTTTTTAGTTTATAAAACATGGTCATTTTAAAATGCTGCTGTGAGTGCAATGACAGCTGATCAATGGCTTAGGAGGCGTTTGGGAACTCGGGGTACTAACTTCCAGATCGGCCCATGATGGGTTCCTTTGTATTTCAGGTTTTTCTTGCTGTACCATAACACCGTGTTGGCTCGCGTCCAGGAGCTGACCTCTGAGAATCTGGAGGCCAACGAGATTGTGTCTCTGCTCACCTGGGTCCTCAATACCTACAAGAGGTACCGCACACACAATTTTATTCTGATATGAATTCTTATTATTATTTTCTGTAGACAACCCGCTGCTCATGTATTTCTCTAAAGAATCATCTTTAAATATTCATTCGATTTCTACAAAGTCAGCCTCTCAGATCTTTAAGACGTACCACACGTCTTAAAGATCCAGTGACGATCTCATCACTCGAGATCGTTGTTATGGAGATATGGATGATATGATGATTAATGTCTGAAATTTGTGAAATGGAAATACCTGTATTTTATTTTTTTGTTTTAAATGCGTGGACATAATCCACGTAAAATGTGGGCATCCTACAAAAACTGTGGCTTGTGATGGAAAAGTTAATTTACCACCTTGCTTCAAAAATTTATGTCAAGAGTAGCCTTTGTGGTTTTAATCAGGTCTTATCTTACTTTGTTTTAGTAATGGTGAATTGGTTGATTGAAATGGTGATCTACATGTGTATGTGTGTGTGTGTGTACAGAAAGTCACCTGAAACCGTACAAGCTGCTTGCTAGCAACTTCTGCATCTACTGTCAACCCTACATTTTCTTTGAAACTGTCGGCATGAATTTTACAATGATCAAATCATGTCCGCCAACAACACAAAGGAAAGAAAGGGTTTTGTCATTATGCCTCGTAAAGCAATTAACTCAATATTTAAAGCTAGCCCTGCCCTTTAGACACACACACACACACACACACACACACACACACACACACACTTGGGCACATAGCATGAAAGGTAAGGGTTGGCATGCAAGCTAAGCTGTTGTGGCTAATCCAATGACTGCACATCATGCTTGCTGCACACATTGCGTGCTGTAACTGTGTGTGTATGTGTGTATGTGTCTGGTGTGTGTTCGCACATCGCGTGCTGCCATCGGTAGGCTTGGAAGGATTAAAGCACACAGGCTTCCCCATGGGGCTTTTAAAACACCAAGTGCTCCTCCAAACACACATACATAAACACACAAACACAGAGAACTTGGCTCATATCTGATTCTCTCACTAGACTGCATGCGATGCTACCATGGGAATGGTACATTACTGTCTCAGAACCAGAGATCATGTAAATGAGAAGATGCAAGTCTATCTGAGCGGGTTCCTGATAGGTATCACTTGTGCTGAAGGGGAGGTACACTACATGGTCAAAAGTATGGACACCCGAACACCGCACCCATACATGCTTGTTGAACATCTATTTTCAAAATCACGGACATTAATATGGAGTTGGTCCCCCCTTTGCTGCTTTACACCAAGACCATATTTCTGTGCATGTGGAATACCTACTATCTTTGGGAATCCACTCACCCCCCCCCAATACCTGTCCGACCTCCTCTACCAGCACACTCCATCCTGGAACTTGCGGTCCTCAGACATGGATCTGCGGTCCTCATACATGGGTCTGCTGCCCCGTACCAGATTACGAACTTTCGGGGACAGAGCTTTCAGCGTGGCAGCCCCCACCCTCTGGAACTCTCTCCCTCCCGTAATCCGTAACGCTCCGAAACTTTTAAAACAACCCTCAAGACCCAACTTTTCACTGTGGCCTTTCCCCATTAGTTAGTTAGTTTAGCTATTCCTTTGTTTTTGTTTTGTTCCTCTCTCCATAAATCTGTCCCCCCCCTGCACCTCTCCTGTATAGCGACCTTGGGTTCTTTGAAAGGCGCTATACAAATGTAAGTTATTATTATTATTATTATTATTATTACTTATTTATGTAAAGGAAAACATAATAATAACATAATAAACATAATTGATAATATGGGGATGGTAGCTCAGGCGGTAGAGCTGGTGGTCTAGTGATCTAAAGGTTGCTGGTTCGATCCCAGGCTCCTGCTAGCATGCTGTAGTGTCCTTAGCATGCTGTAGTGTTAATTGAATTGGCTCAAATGCATAATCTGAGTGGTATTTTCAGCATTTTCGGGACCTCAGAGACCATATATTAATTTGGTGAATAGTAGGGGTGCAATGGATAACAAAACTCACAGTTCGGATTGTATTTATTAGCAAAAAAAGAAAGGGAGACAAGTATAACTTTGCTTTCCATTTATTCTGTAAAACACTTTTGCCCAAGGTTTTAAATGAAAACAACATACAAGATGTCCAATTTTTTAATAAAATCTTAAAATATATAAAATATTTAATACTCAATTGTTAAATTAAAGTGCAATATGATGCTTGCATGATACCTTCTTTATTTAAACATGGTAGTGGATGAAAAAATATGTTTCGATCCGCCCCCAGTAACTGAATTAAATTCCTGTAAGATACCGGTATCATGTTCATTTTCTGATGTTTATAAAAAACAAAATTTCATTAAAATCGATTCAGAATTAAGTTATTATATCATAAGTTATTAAGTTACAGTCGATTTTGTAGAGAAGTCTGCATCTCTCAATACACAGCATATTTGTTGACAAGCGACTCTTGACCGCTCTATGGTAAACATGCAGACGCATAGCGGCGACATTCAACAGCTCATTCCTGACATCGCAGCAGTAGCAGCAACATGGCCCGACGTACCGTATACCAATCATTGCGCCGCAGAGAAAACCACAGCATGCAACTGTCTTGTCTCTTCTTTTCACTGCAACTCTGCATCGGGATTTATGGAATTATTACTTTAGAAAGTAACAGCGGCAGTAAAACCAGTAAACAATCAGGTAACCAGTGAATGCATGGAGCGTATTGTAATTTCTTATTCATCACGTTTCAGGCAGTCTTTTGCCATGTGTTTATCGTGCACGTTCATGTTGCGGTGAGATGAAAATACAATTGATCGGTCAGCACTACTCTGGAACCCGATAGTGACTGTTGCAAGGAGGACAGACCATTTTTGCAAGCTAAACACGTGTCAGCACTTGGCAATTCCTTTCTGTGAGATTGTATGACCTACCGCTTCGTGATGGAGCTATTGTTGCTCCCAAGACATTTTCACTCCACAGATACAGGATTTACAGTTGACTGGGACAAGTTTTGCAGGGTAGAAACCCAACTAGTTACCAATTTCCATTTCAAGAACAATGTTTTGTTTAACTCCAAGGGGAGATTTAAAGGATGGGTTCGCCACTTTTAGGATCTTATCTCTGATCTCGCCCGTAACTCAGTGTTGGCAGGTGAAGCTTGTGAAGTCTTTCAGGGTACGTTAATCTATCCATACCCGCTAGCTGCTTTGTACATTTCCTTATATTATACTCAAGTTCTTCAATTTGTTTTTACCTTCTACGGCCTCCAAACAGGGCCTTCATTCAAGTGTCCAGGTTATGTTTAAGTGTGTTTTTTGTTTTCTGCCGGAAAACCTGATGGAGGTTTATTGGCAGAAGCGATGTGACGCCGCTTAATGGATGCCTGTGAATAGATGGATTCTTAATTAGGTTACACAGTCAGCTTCTTGTTTACATTAGAAACGCTCTTCATTTGATTAAACCCCTCCTCTTTATGATTTTCTGTTTTCATTTGATGGATTAACATGTGTTCGATCAGACTGGACACCAGCGCACTGGAACAGTTAAATGATGGATGAATGAATGATGCGTGTGTGTGTTCCAGTGAGGACATGATGGGTCATCCGGAGCTTCGCTCTGAGTGCGATGTCAACCAGCTTGAGCCGCTGCTGCCTCAGGATGTGGTAGACGACCTGCTCAGCAAATACGTTCAGACCTTCACTGTGAGTGGTGTTGTCTTTAGTTTTGTTGTCTCCATATGTTGATCAGAAAGGACCTTTCTTAACTTGCTCGCTCCCTTGACTATATTTTGTTTTTCCAACATACACTGATCAGCCACAACATTAAAACCACCAGTTTAATACTGTGTAGGTCCCTCATGCCGCCAAAACAGCTCTGACCCGTAGGGGCATCCACTCTACGAGACCTCAGACCTCAGTGTCCTGTGCTATCTGGCACCAAGACTTTAGCATCAGATCCTTTAAGTCCTGTAATGCCGAGTTCGGACTGCGTGATTTTGGGCTAAATTTCCGATCACCGACAGGTTTTTGGGGATCGCCAAGCAAAGCCCCAGATTGGAGGAAAATCCAGCATGATCCCGTGAACGACGAGCGTGTGGTGTGAACTGCACACGATGCGATCTGCGGAGGCAGGCGAGATATCAAGCATGTTTAATATCTGCTCGTGTCAGGATCGAGGCGGGACTGACGCAACTAGCTACAATGAGAGCAGATACGGCGGAGGGAAGGAGTCGAAAAGTATAGACGGGGAAATGGATTGTGTGGAGCACAAAACATATCTATTTTACTTATCTTCTCGAGGTTTTTAATATATTTCCACAGTGATCCAGAAGCTTTAAAAAAATTATCTTGTCCTGCGCATGGTATCACGTCCATGGCGGACCAAGGGGCGTGGTCAAGCACCAGCTGCAGACGACAGCAGTTCCCTTGCCTCCCTACACAGTGCTGATTGGTCCGACTCAAGGCAGGGAGATTTTTTAATGTTTGTCTGTCTTGCAGAGGGGATCAGCACACAAGCTTGTCAGCCAACCAGGAGCAAGACTGAAACATCATTCCTCCTGCGCCCAAAATCATTATTATTATTTAGACTTTCCAGCGAGCCTTTTTGTTCTTCCTTCCTTGGAAACTCTCTTCATGTTGGCAAACCATGGAAAGAAAGACTCCCTCGCTAAACCCCCACCAGTGGCCAGGAAGTTACACAGTGTCATTTCCGGAGTCACTTCTCGCGTGTGTTTTTGTGACAAAAAACGTATTTTGGACACCCGACAGACTCGTCTGGGATTCCTCCTGCTGAAAGATCTTGTAATGTGTGTCCCCCTGTCACCGCTCAGTCATGTTATTTGCAAACCACAAGACTGCAAGATTCCCGGTCACAAGATAGAAAGTTGTGGAGTGTGAACAGTTCAGCAATCTGACGACTTGAGTTGTGTCGTGTGCACATGGCGTAAGTTGTGAGGTGGGATCAGGTTTGTTGTTCCAGCACATCCCACAGATGCTCGATTGGATTGAGATCTGGGGGATTTGGAGGCCAAGTCAACACCTTGAACTCTTTGTCATGTTCCTCAAACTATTCCTAAACATTATTTGCAGTGTGGCAGGGAACATTTTCCTGCTGGAAGAGGCTACTGCCATCAGGGAATACTGTTGCCATAAAGGGGTGTACTTGGTCTGCAACAATGTTTAGGTAGGTGGTACGTCTCAAAGGAACATCCACATGAATGCCAGGACTCAAGGTTTCCCAGCAGATCATTGCTCAGAGCATCACACTGCCTCCGCTGGCTTGCCTTCTTCCCATAGTGCATCCTGGTGCCATCTCTTTCCCAGGTAAATCATGCACACGCACCTGGCCATCCACATGATGTACAAGAAAATGTGATTCATCAGACCAGGCCACCTTCTTCCATTGCTCCATGGTCAAGTTCTGATGCTCAGGTGACCATTGTAGGTGCTTTTGGTGGTGGACAAGGGTCAGCAAGGGCACTCTGACTGGTCTACGGCTACCCAGCCCCATACGCAGCAAGCTGCAATGCACTGTGTGTTGTGACACCTTTCATCATAACCAGCATCCAACTTTTTTCAGTAAATTGTGCTACAGTAGCTCTTCTGAAGGATCGGACCGGACTAGCTAGCCTTCGCTCCCTACGCACATCAGTGAGCCTTGGGCCATGATCCTCTCACCGATTCACCGCTTGTACTTCCTTGGACCGCTTTAAGTAGGTAAAGGTACTCCTCACTTAACGACCTACCTGTTTAACGACTGTTTAGACTTACGACCAGCTCTCTGACCAGTCAGTATTGTACGCTGCATACAATACTGTGGTGTGTGCCCTGCGTGTGCGCCGTCTCAGCATCAAGCATCTCATCGTGCATCACCGTTCTCAGTCCGTCTCGATCCTGCAGTCTGTCAGTATTCACTACACTAGCGTTTGCAAACACCACGCCCCCTTACCGTGAAATAACACTGGTCCTCGCCTATCGACCAATTTGCTTAACGACCTGGTCCTAGGAACGGAACTCGGTCGTTAAGTGAGGAATACGTGTACTTACCACTGCATACCGGGAACACCCCACAAGGCCTGCCGTTTGGAGATGCTCTGACCCAGTCGTTTAGCCATCACAAACTGACCCTTGTCAAAGTTCCTCAGATCTACGCTTGCCCATTTTTCCTGCTTCCAACACATCAACTTCAAGGACTGACTGTTCACTTGCTGCTTAAAATATACCACCACTTGACAAGTGCCATTGGAAGGAGATGATCAATGTTATTCACTTCACCTGTCAGTGGTTTTAATATTGTGGCTCATCTGTGTATGTTGGCTACCGTTAAACCTTCCGACAGCTTGTAGCCAATTTCACTGTGGTAGTTATGTTATCTAAAGAACATAAAGTATTTAACAAATGATTTAACAAACCAATAGGAGTCATCATTCAACTCTTTGGAAGCAATAAGTAAACAGTAAAATTTAATTTTGCTCAAACATGCAAATTCAACGTTGCCTTTCACATTTCACTGTTGGCGTAGGGAGATTAGCTGGCAATGTTGAGGACTCCAGGTCTGCACAGTAATTTAACACCTGGTATTAACCATCTAAATAAAGTAAAATGGCGTGCTAAATATTGATAATCAGGATTGCCTGTATGTGTCTTGGTCTTAACTCTTCTTGCGAAAATATTTTACTGCGACAGAGCTGCATTAAAAGCCAAATGTCTTTTGGTGTCAATGAGACAAGTGCTTTATAGCTCTGTAGTTTTTCATTCAGGCTTTATTTTTTTCCTGTGCCCAGTCTAATATAACCGGCTGGCTGCGCAAAGCTTTGGAAACGGACAAGAAGGACTGGCAGAAAGAAAGAGAGCCGGAGGCAGACCAAGATGGCTACTACCAGACTACGCTGCCAGCTATAGTCTTCCAGGTGAGTCAGAGCTCCTTATGAAACACCCTGTAAAGAAAAAATAATTTGAACTCCAAACCATTTTGATACTTCAAACTTCTTTTGATTGACAGTTTCTTTCCCTTCTCATTTTCTGTTTTCTAATTGTACTGATAATCATGCTATAAATGCTATATTTTTTTGTGCAGATACTTTTTTCTTTCCTTCACTAAAAGATAAAGCCTTAAGATTGAAGTGTGGAAAAAGTTGAATAATTGGTAAATATAGCATAAATAGAACTGTATAATATACTGTGTGTGTGTGTGTGTGTGTGTGTGTGTGTGTGTGTGTGTGTGTGTGTGTGTGTGTGTGTGTGTGTGTGTGTGTGTGTGTGTGTGTGTGTGTGTGTGTGTGTGGACTCACCGGCCACTTTATTAGGTACACCTTGCTAGTACCAGGTTGGACCCCCTTATGCCTTCAGAACTGCCTTTATTCTTTGTGGCATAGATTCAACAAGGTGTTGGAAACATTCCTCAGAGATTTTGGTCCATATTGACATGATAGCATCACGCAGTTGCTGCAGATTTCTCGGCCGCACATCCATGATGCGAATCTCCCGTTCCACCACATTCCAAAGGTGCTCTATTGGATTGATCTGGTGACTGTGGAGGCCATTGGAGTACAGTGAACTCATTGTCATGTTCAAGAAACCAGTTTGAGATGATTTGAGCTTTGTGACATGGTGCATTATCCTGCTGGAAGCTGGATACCCTGTGTACCCTGTGGTCATAAAGGGATGGACATGATCAGCAACATTACTCAATTATGCTGTGGCATTTAAACGATGCTAAATTGGTAGTCAGGGGCCCAAAGTGTGCCAAGAAAATATCCCCCACACCATTATACCACCACCACCACCAGCCTGAACCGTTGATATAAGGCAGGAAGGATACATGCTTTCATGTTGTTTATGCCAAATTCTGACCCTACCATCTGAATGTCGCAGCTGGAATCGAGACTCATCAGACCAGGCAACGTTTTTCCAATCTTCTATTGTCCGTTTTTGGTGAGCCTGTGCGAATTGTAGCCTCAGTTTCCTGTTCTTTGCTGACAGGAGTGGCACCCGGTGTGGTCTTATGCTGCTGTAGCTCATCTGCTTCAAGGTTCGACGTGTTGTGCATACCTTTGTTCTAATTAGTGGTAATTTGAGTTATTGTTGCCTTTCTATCGTCTCAAACCAGTCTGCCCATTCTCCTCTGACCTCTGTCATCAACAAGGCATTTTCGTCCACACAACTGCCGCTCACTGGATATTTTCTCTTTTTCGGACCATTCTCTGTAAACCCTAGAGATGGTTGTGCGTGAAAATCCCAGTAGGTCAGCAGTTTCTGAAATACTCAGACCAGCCCATCTGGCACCAACAACCATGCCACGTTCAAAGTCACTTAAATCCCCTTTCTTCCCCATTTTGACGCTCGGTGTGAACTTCAGCAAGTCATCCTCACCTTGTCCACAAGCCTTAATGCAATGAGTTGCTGCCATGTGATTGGCTGATTAGCTATTTGTGTTAACAAGCAATTGAACAGGTGTACCTAATAAAGTGGACGGTGAATGTGTGTATAAGCTTATTCACACTGTATGGAAGAGAACATCCTTTGTCTTAATTTACCAACATAGGAAACAGGCTGAAATAAATTTTATTTAAGTAAAGGCCTTGGCTCGTTAACTTTGATAACTAACATCGCAAAATCATTTTTGATGCGTGAGATTTGATATTAAACAACTGATGAACGCACACTGTTCTCTTCTCCGCCCCTCTCCCCTCCAGATGTTTGAGCAGAACCTGCAGGTCGCTGCCCAGATAGACGAGAGCTTCAAAGAGCAGGTCCTCAAACTCTGCCTCAAACAGATGAACACCTTCCTCATCAGGTGAGGCTCCAGAACCACACAGGCAAGTTAATGTTGGTACCGTTCACATCCAGAATAATAAACGAATCCTGTGAATGGGAACAAGTCCCATGGGAATAGAGGGGTAGAATTCAGTAGCCAGCAGCCAGTTTGAAGTGGCGAGAGATTGTGAGTCTGAGATACTTTTGTTAAAACCTCGGGGGGGTTATGGATTGGTACTTTAAGAATAAAGATTGAACAACCAATATACAATATACTGTATATATTTTGACACAAGTCTTATGTGTCATATAAATAAATGAGGAAATGCATGTTTTTTCTGTCATTCTTCATAGGTACAAAGAGGAGGCCATCATCTACAAAGAGGAGCATCTCCGAGACAGAAAGCTGCCTCAGTTCTACGTCCAGTACATGATCGGCATCATCAACAACTGCCAGACATTCAAGTAAGAAATGCACACCTTGTTCTCTCACACATTGTTGAGAGAATTTTTCTTTTTAATGTGGCACCGAATGAAGTAGGAAGGAACAGGTAGTTTATTCCGCAAAATTGTTCTCTGCTTCTTCTTCAGCATCGCGTTTCAGGTAGCCATAAAAGGTTTTTGTCTTACTGATAAATATGAAAGTTCACATCAAAATAAAAAAGTCAACCTTTTTTGGGCTGTAACTGGGATAGTAGTGTGGCATTATCTACATAGATCAACTTCCACTTTCCTTACATTCCTAGAGAGTCCATCAACAGTTTGAAGAGGAAGTATTCGCTGTCGTCAGAGCCCACCGCAAGCGACGCAGCCATAGAGAAGACTCTAAATGAGGTGGCCAAAGAGGGATGCCAGTTCCTATTGGACGAGGTCTTTCTGGACCTCGAGGTAAGAGCCGTTGGAACTGGACTACACCAGTAATGTGGCACAGAGGGGTTTTGATGCGCAGCGAAATGGAAATGATTCACTGGGTTTACATGCGCTTAATACCCGATTAAGCTCAATCCTCAGGTTACGATTATCATTTGATTAGGGTGTTTACATGCATTTTGAATAACGCGATTACTACTACTATCCTCGATGAGATATAGACCTCCCTAAACTATCCATAGAGCAGGCTACCACATTAGATCAACCACTTACTCTAGAAAAACTCAGGAAAGCTCTATATGCACAACAATAAATCACCTGGACCAGATGGCTACCCAGTAGAATTCTACAAACAATTCTGGCCACTTAGATCCCCAGTATTCATCAGAATGGTTCCAGAGATTAAGTCAACCTCCACCATACCTCCGCACATCAATACCGCTCTCTTCGGTTTTGCTCAAACCCAATAAGGCCCCAACCCTCATCTCCAGTTTTAGAACCATAAGCCTAATAAAGTACGATTTAAAGATAATCAGTAAAACACTAATCGACAGAATTGAAAAGGTAATTCCATTTATAATTCACCCAGACCAAAGGGGCTTTGTCAAAGGCAGACACTCATCCAGCAATATGCGCCGTTTATTCATTCTCAGCATATCTCAAATGAACAACTTAAATATTGCTATTGCTTCTTTAGGGGGGATGGTAGCTCAGGCGGTAGAGCTGGTTTGATCCCAGGCTCCTCCTGCTAGCATGCTGTAGTGTCCTTGAGCAAGACACTTAACCCCTAATTGCTCCTGATGGCTGCGTCCGTCGGTGATTGAACAATTGTAAGTCGCTTTGGATAAAAGCGTCCGCTAAATGAAATCTAATGTCTAATCTAATGTAGATGCCAAAGAAGCATTTGACAGAGTTAATTGGACATATCTCTTTTCCACCCTCAACAAATTTAGCTTTGGAGAGTCACTCATTCAATGGATCAGAATTCTGTAAAACTCTTCTGTCATCACCAATGGTTACACTTCACAGCGTTTCAGTCTACAACGCGGCACAAGACAAGGATGTCGGCTCTCCCCTTTACTATTTGCCATCTTTATTGAACCCTTTGTGGCGGCCATCCGTGAAAACAGTAATATTGTTATACAAACAGCAAACTGTTCACAAAATCAGTTTGTATGCAGACGATATTTTGTTATATTTACAGAACCCAATATCATCCATACCAGAAGTGTTCAGTTTTATACCTAAAATTTCAGCCATCTCAGACTATACAATAAACTGGACTAAAACCACGGTCTTACCACTCAGTGGGATGGACTGCAATGCTGTAACCCAGAAACTTCCCTTAACCATCACAATGGGCAACATTAGATACCTTGGTATTGATGTCTCCATCAATCTACTTTACACCATTGCTCAAATCCATTGAAGAAGACCTAATTAGATGGAACAACCTACCCATGTCACTAATTGGTCGGATTGCAGCAGTGAAAATGAATATACGGTGGTACCTTGATTTACGAGTACACTAACATACGAGTTTTCCGAGTTATGTGCCGTTCCGAGTTACGAGGAGCGAGCTTCAGGTAGGCTGCCGCTAGTTGGCGTGGCGAGCGAATCCGGCCAGCATCCCGCGTCTCACTCGTTCACTTCACGTGGTTACCTGACCGTGGAAGCATCTGTTTTGTGCTTGCGTTTTATGCTTTTTGTGCAGTTATTTTGCCAATTGTTTTTTTTTTTTTTAACCATGGGTCCTTAGAAAGTGCTGAGAAGAAGAAGGGATGATGTCGATTGAATTAAAGCATGAAATCACATTCTCTTCAACATTCTCTTTTATTATGTTTTTATACAATATTTGTTATTTATAAATACATTTTTCTTTTTTTAAAAAACGGGTCAGGATTTATCAATATCTGATCTCCCATTCCTTACTGAATCTTGAAGTAAACTTTATTAGTTTAAAAACCCATTCATTGCAATGACTGTCAGCCTGGTGGAGATTCAACAAACTCAGTGGTCACACTCTATCTCCTAACAAATTCATGCCAATCTGGCACAACCCAGATTTTCTGGTTAAAATCAGACCAATAATACCAGGGGGGCCGGGCCCCACAGGGGTGTTAGGGGGGCCGGGTCATGGCGCCCGCTCTTGTCCCTGGGTTGCGCTGGCGAGTCTCCAGGAGGGGTACCCCTAAGGTGGTGTGGTTGTGGGTTTGGGGCTCAGGTCAGGAGCAGAGGGTGCCAGTTGTGGGTACGGGTCTTGGCTCCGTGGACGGCGCGCCGCTGGGGAGTTATAAATAATGGGAATCATAAATAAAAATGTGCACCTGACATGTTGGCGCAGCGTATGGGCGCGGCACGCAGCATGTATTTACATAGTCTTCTCCGGCTGCGTGGTGAAGCGTCCCAGACACGTCGTTGAGAGAGGAGGAATATTGGAAACAATAACGATTTCAAAACACAGTTTGATAATACTGGGACCTGTGGTGGGGTCGATCAGACAGACGCAATGAAGGAAACGCAGACGGAACACCCGTGGAGCCAAAGCCGCTTTTATTGCCTGCCGCAAAGCTATAACTACCCCGGGGTTGAGGTGTTCAGTCAGAAAATAACACCCTAGGATGGCCGTGTCTCTTTATTAAGAACTTCCTAATCTTCATAAACTTCATACACTCTTTCTAATCTTCAATTAAAAAAAAGAAAAAAAAAAAAATATATATATATATATATATTTTTTTTTTTTAACCTGTGCTGTCAGCATGCTGGGCATACAACACATAGTACTTGTATGCCATTGCATTCAGGGCAGAGTTAGTCTGCAAGTGGAGTTCAAGTTCTCAACCTGCAATGCAACTCTTTATTAATTCTTAAATCATCAAGAACTGCAATAACTCTGTCCTGTGGATGACCTATAGGATGACAACATAGAAACAAAAAAGATTTACACAAAAACATGAACATTGGACGGCAACATGTATTGAAAAACAGTGAATTATGTCCAGGAAAACTGGAACTACAACTGGCAGTAAATGAGGAAGGAAAGGAGAGGAAAGCACCCCCGGTTGCTGGGATGCACTCCAAGCAGGGGTGCGTGTGTGCAAGTGTGCTTGCGTGCGTGCGTGTGTGTGTAAGATGTCCACCGGTGAGTGTACATGACTTATCCCCATTGGTACTGGTGTAGAAGGTCGGTATTAAGTTGCGGTGCACTCCAAGCAAGTAGGTGTGTGTGTGTGTGTGTGTGTGTGTGTGTGTGTGTGTGTGTGTGTGTGTGTGTGTGTGTGTGTGTGTGTGTGTGTGTGTGTGTGTGTGTGTGTGTGTGTGTGTGTGTGTGTGTGTGTGTGTGTGTAAGATGTCCACTGGTGAGTGTACATGACTTTGGTGTAGAAGGTCGATATTATGTCGCGGCGCCTCCAAGCAGTGGAAGGGGCCCAGAAGCCCCCCCGGACTCCGCAGCCCCGTGGACACCCTACGGCTGCAGGAAAGCCCCGAGTACCCTGCCCTGCGGCCACAGAAGACGCTCGGGCCCCCAGAGGGCCATTGAGCAACCCCCAAGCCCAGCCCCGAGGAGCATGACCCAGTCCCAGGGAGTTCTCTCCTCTCAGTTCCACACAAACCTGGGCACCTCCCCTCCAATCAGATTAACTCATGCACATTATAACAATGAACACCCCCACCCCACACACACAGTCATACACACACAGACACAGGGTTTTTTATTTTTATTTTAAATGGGTCTTGTTCAATAAGGATATCCAACAGCAGCTCATAGGTATCTGGTACAATGTAGACTCATATAAAACACATTTTAATTAATTTCACTCTTTATAAAAAACATTTCTCTGTAGTTTTGCACAAAAATAAAGAAATGGTGCCTGGCTGACGTGGCCGGCGGAGCCGCAGCAGTGGATTAACATGGATTTAATAGGAAGTGTGTCAGGTGGACTTCTACCGTCGGGTGGACTTCTACCTTTACCGCGGCTGGCACTTCCGATTTTGGAAAAGGACCTCACCTGCTAATTCTACACACTGCTCCTTTAACTTAATGTGAATGCAGAGTTGTAACTCATGGGGCATATTGTGAAATAGTCTAAACAAGATCAACATGTTATGTCATTTTTAAACAAGTAATAAGCAGAAATCATAAATCTTCTTTTCTTTCCGTTGTGCCGGCGCGCCTGATGTAGTTCTAGCGTAAACTGTCGTTGGAACTGTGATGTCTGTTTTTGCCACTAATATAACACAATTATAATCAGGGTTTCCACGGGTCCTTAAAAAGTCTAAAATCCACTTCGCTGAATTTTAGGCCTTAAACTTGTTGCTCTTAAACCTTTTAACTTATTGAAACCTACAGAAACCCTGTTGTGACACAATTGCTAATGCAAAATCCATGTCGAGTGTTGCAGAACACAAGTAGTGGCCACGTCCCTAACAGGAAGTGGTAACGTTTACAGGACCATCTGAGCGAGCTGTTGACCAGGAAGTGGCTGATGGGCTCCCACGCCGTGGACACCATCTGTGTCACAGTAGAGGACTACTTCAATGACTTCAACAAGATCAAGAAACCCTTCAACCAGGTGCGTGTGTCCAAACCCTCACAATTCGTGGGTTTGAGTTCGATAAGACCCTGACCTATGACACCGAGCCCTGAACACAGAAAGTGTTTTTATTAATCGACCTTGCGGGGGGGTGTGTTTGGGGTTGTGGTCTGTTTCAGGAGATGACGAGTGAGGCCCACCGCCGAGTGGTGGTGGAGTATATCAAGACCGTGATGCAAAAGAGGATCACTTTCAGGAGCGCAGAGGAGCGCCGAGAGGGAGCTGACAGAATGATCAAAGAGGCGGAGCAGTTCAAGTTCCTCTTCAGGAAACTTGCCGCAGTGAGTCGTGCAGTTTAGCAAAGTTTTTTTTTAATTTTATAGATTGGCCATTTAACCAGTCATTGTAGGGAATTATTCCAACATTTCATTATAAACTTATTTTGGCTGTTGGGGAAAGTAATGACTCCGTTTTTTAATACATTTCAAAGCGTTTCAGCGTTCTTAGATCTTTTGAATGCCAAGAAGAGTCCCACCTCAAGTTCAGTCATGTGTTAATAAGAAACGATTCAATTGGTCCAATGCTTAGAGTGGAAAAAAATAAGTGCTGGTACTCTCCTTAGTCACATGTTGGCGGGGGGGTAATAAATCTCCTTTATAATAAAGAAATATATAAATGTATGGGTTTTTTCGCATCTAGGTGCAATAGCTAATGCTGCAATCCATTGATGTTGGAACTCTAAAAAATCCAACCTCGTACTTGAAAAATGTAAAGGAACGACCATTTATGTCGGATTTTAAAACACGTCTACTGTCGTTCTGGACTACTCAGTAGTTCATAATAGGGGACCTATTATGTAAAACTCACTATTTCACTGCTGGTGCACATGCATTTGCGTTTCTGATGGGCCTACTAACACAAACTGTGAAATACGAATGTTCTAATTCAGAAGACGTGCTGAAGCGAGCTGTTCAGCTTTGTGGCCCTGAAACTGCAGACGATGGAAATTAAAGTAGTGAAAAAAATAATTCTGCTGTGTTTCTTTCAAAAAAAAAAAAAATATATATATATATATATATAATAAAATTATGTGGTACATAGACTACGCCGTGGTGCGCGATCGACTGTGCGTTTCTCCAAACAAAACCAATAAAAATAGTGTATTTAATTGTAGATGTATTTAATTATTTTATTCTATTTTCCGATGTTTACGTGAAACAAAAAATCCCCTTATCAGAGTACCAGTATATCGCAGTGCAGTGTCCGTGTCTCCCACAGCAACAAAAGTCAGAACTAGCTTTTAAATTAGGCCTTGTAGATCTAATTTGAGTGAAGATTCAGCAACTGGATTGCTTATTTTTTAACCTCAAATTTGATCAGAAACAAGTTTTGGTGGACTGAAAAGGTGAAATCAGTGAAAATTACAGACTAATACAATGGAGCCCGGAAGCCATGCTCAAAAGTCATTGGCTAACAGAACCCAGACCTTGTGTTCAAATCCCATCGAGTCACAGAACATGGGGCCTTGGGAGGGTGGCTCCTCCCACAACAAATAGCTCATTCTGTAATAGAAGGGTATAGAGGTATGTTAGAATGGCTAGAATGCATAATCTGAGTGGTATTTTCAGCAAAAAACTTCAAAATCATGTTTTTGAAGGGCATAATAGGTCCCCCTACGCGGCAAGTGTAAGGATCTACACAACTTTGACAAGAACCAAATTGTGATGGCGCGACGACTGGGTCAGAGCATCTCCAAAACGGCAGGTCTTGTAGGGTGTTCCCAGTACGCAGTGGTTAGTACCTACCAAAAGTGGTCTAAGGAAGGACAACCGGTGAACTGCCAACAGGGTCATGGGTGCCTATGGGCTCATAGATGTGCGCAGGGAGTGAAGTCTAGCCCATCCGGTCCGATCCCACATAAGAGCTACTATAGCACAAATTGCTTAAAACATTAATGCAGGCTATGATAGAAAGGTCTCAGAACACATAGTGCATTGCAGCTTGCTGCGTATAGGGCTGCGTAGCTGCAGACTGGTCAGAGTGCGAATGCTGACCCTTGTCCACTGCCGAAAGCACCTACAATGGGCATGTGAGCCTCACAATTGGACCATGGAGCAATGGAAGAAGGTGGCCTGGTCTGATGATCATGTTTTCTCTTACATCATGTGTGTGGATGGCCGGGGTTAGGGTCTGATCCGATCAAGCATCTGTGGGATGTGCTGCAAGAACAAGCCCGAGCCATGGGGCCTGGGGACCTTTTGGAGTCCATGCCTCGACGAGTCAGAGCTGTTTTAGCTGCACGTGAGGGAGCTACACAATATTATTGGTGTTTAGTGGTGGTTATAATGTTATGGCTGATTGCTGTATATGATGTTTAATATACCTGTATATAACAGCATTTCCTGCCAATGTACTATCCAGTACAAGGACACTTTGAATCGACTACTCCAACCGATCGCACTGTGTCAAGTGATGTAAATGGTTTTATTTGATCTAGTTAATACAGACCACACTTAAAAAATCATCACTCTGCTTTGGATGAAACTTCAAACACCCTTTTTTCATCTTTTTTTAAAAAAATTAAAATTTTAATTTCTAGTGCTTGTAGTGAAATATGTCTGAAAGACTCTGAAACGCACTGAGCTCTCGGCACCATGGGGGGTGGTGATGGGGATTGGGGGGTGTTGTGCTGCACACAGCAGGGTCTCCTTTTTAAACCTGTGGACCTCCCGCTTGTACTTATTTGGTCCAGGGGGAGGACACCGACCGCCTGTGTGACTCCATCGCTGCCATCGCTGAAGTGTTCAAACTGACCGACCCCACATTGCTCTATCTGGAGGTCTCCACTCTAGTGTCCAAGTATCAAGATATCAGGTACAACCCATCCAATGCTTAGTTTTCGGACCCATTCAGTCTCCTTTTCAAAAATGGAAAAACTCACATGCTAGTCAGACAGTATTTATATATTATACCATTAAAAAGGCGCAAACTGTGCATTTTATTAGTTTTTTTGCACTTCCAAATGCAAATGAGCTGTCTTGGCTACTTCCGCGCTAACAGAGACTAGAAACGAGAGTTACTGTAGCTTTGTAACTATATTTCTATGAAGAAGGCCTAGCCCCTTGGGGGGCTCCTATTGGTATATCCAACCCTCTGTAGTGGAACTACTGAAATTCATCACATGCACTCACTTCAGCAAATCAGAATTGAACAACATAGCCCTTAGGAGCTAGGCTACTATGCTACAACCAAATTGAAGCTGACGGGGAACGGTTCCTCCAAATAAAATAGCTAAAAACTGTTTTTAGTTGTTTTATTTTCAGGAATGGAGCTGTCCGCGATCAGGGCGCATGGAGAGCCGTGTTCCCCTTATTTATAATAAGTCATTGAAATTTTATCACTGTGCTTTTTTGTAAGAGACACAAGTTCCATGGGCGTGCTACAGAGCGCATCCAAAACCAGTTCCAGATTGCGAAAACCCTCATGAAATCACCAACGTGTACACGCTAATGGTGGACGCTGCGCAATGCTCTTCCATGAGACACTGCAGGAATTCCAATATAGGAACGACACTGCAGCCCGCGGTCGACCGCACTGTCGATGAACTACCGTTCCAACACATTTAACATGGAGGTGTCGAGTCGAGAAGTGGACCATGCGCAAGAGCCCACAATGATGGAGATCACAGCCTGTGACAGTCCACGCTGTTCAAGCCAGCGCCTTTCAGGATCAAGCCAACAGTGACATTCCAGGACTGGAATGCCGCATTGCGACATGGGGATCTGCCACGGCCCCATTATGATCAGTGGCTGGAGCTCTGTGAAGCAAAGTTACCTGGGGCGATCGGGGGCTACCAGTATCACCGACACACCCTCCCCCCATACCCGTTTCACCAGTCTGGGTAGCAGCCCCGAGGGAGGGAACACGTAAGGAAGACCACGGGCCACGGGTGGTGTGCGAACGCATCCACCCCTAGGGGAGGGTCGTCCCTCCCGTGTAGGGAGAACAACAGAGGACACTGAGCCGTCTCCCTCGACGCAAAGAGGTCCACCATCCCAAATAGTCTCCACCACTTGAGCACTATATCCAGATGAAGGCCCCTTTGCTTGGTGGGGTCCTCCCTGCAACATTAGGTCCGCCCTCACATTGGGGTGGCCTGGGTTGCGGCTCGCCAACAGAGAGTGAAGCCGCAGCAGCACCCATTCCCACTGTCTCCCGGCCGTGTAATGGAGCGCTGGTGACCTCACACCCCCTTGGAGGTTGATGAAGGCTATTCCTTGGACGGCGAAACGGAGAAAACCTCCAGTGTTTCTGCGCTATTGAGACGTGGAAGTAGGTGTCCTTCAGGTCGAGACGTGGAAGTAGGTGTCCTTCAGGTCGATGCTTGTGCCGAAATTGCCCCGTGGATTGCGCACAGCAGCACCTTCACGGTAATCATGCGAAATGGACGAGACGCTATATGACGATTTAGTGGCGTAGATCCAGGATGGGGTACACACCGCCTGTACACTTCGTAACCAGGATGTAGTTTGTATAGAACCCTCAGTTGCTCTCATGGTTTCTTTACTGCCTTGGAAAGGCAGTGGGTTTGAGGAAATTGCAGTGCATAACCCCTCGCAGTGTCCTATCCAACCACCGGGCAGAACACGTAGGAACACCATCTGGGGTGTTGGCTAAACACTCCTCCTGATCCCGGTCTACACCGCCGCTGGCACCAGCCTGACAGGCGGGGGCTCAGCCTAAGGGGGACAAATCATAAAGGGGATGATCACAAGCTCCCCTTGGAGCGCGATGCAGCCATAGCACGTGAACGTGCCTGAACCCCGATCTCGCCAGTAGTCCAGGGGTTCAGGCGCTTATTGTGTGCTTCGGACCGAGGGCCAACATGTCCCAAGAGGAGAACCGTGAGACACGCCATGTGCCAACCAGCAAGATTCCGTGTGCAAGCAGCCTCTTGTTCTATCACCTCGTCAAGCGAGCGGATTGAAGGATGATAGAACTTTATTATTTTCATTAAGGAAGGGCTCCATGCTCCCTCTATGCAGGGAGGATGTGCTCTGTTGGCTGCCATGAACCGGGGGCGGGGAGCCGTGCCCCCCAGGAGAGCTGCCCTCTTCCCTCTTCCTGAGGCGCTCTATGGTTTCAGCCAGAGCGTCGCCAAAGAGTCCCGTCTCCGAGATGGGTGCGTTGAGTAAGGCTTTCTTCTCGGATTCCTGCATAGCGATCATGTGCAGCCAGAGATGCCTGTGGCTGAACACTGACAACACCGTGTAACATTACGTGCATACGGCCTGTGCCTGGTTGAGGTGGAGGATGGGGGCTAGCGACTCCCTGCCGGTGGAAATGCCGGAGAGTAAGGCCACCAGCATCGCCACAGTGGATGTCGCCACCGCTTGGGTCGATAAGACATTTATCTTATCGGCCAGTGTAAGGCTACCAGCATGGCCAGATCAGACATCGCCACCACTTGGGTCAGTAAGACACTTATCTTATCGGCCAGTAAGGCAGTGAAACAGTTCTTCGCCGACAACAACAGTGGTTTCTTGGATGCCCAACATCCCGCTGAGGTCGGGACAAAGTAGTATGCCAGCGACCCCCTGAATCCCACAATGTTCCTGGGGGACGATATCCCCATCGTCTACGATGAGGGGTTCGTCATCTTCCCATCATTTTTACGGTGGCCTGGCCCATTGGCACAAGGTCTGTGACCTTGTGCCAATGTGACCTTTTTTTTAAACCTGTGCTGTCAGCATGCTGGGCATAGAACACAGAGTATTTGTATGCCATTTGCATCCAGGACATAGTTAGTCTGCAAGAGGAGTTCAAGTTCTCAACCTGCAATGCAACTCTTTATTAATTCTCAAATCATCAAAAACTGCTGCAATAACTCTGTCCTGTGGACGCCCTGTAGAATGACAAGAGCACAGTTCTGGTTGTGGAGAGCCACCACCAACCCCCCTCTTTGGAGAACTATTCATCATGTTTGGGTCTATAAACAACTGATCACTACTCCAAGAGGGGGAGAATCACCACGGTGAGACAAATAAACATAGAAACAAACAGCATTTACACAAAAACATGAACATTGGATGACAACATGTATTGAAAAACTGAATTAGGTCCAGGAAAACTGGAACTACAACTGGTCCTGTGGCCTCTTCCTGTCAAAGTTATGGCAGTAAATAAGGGAGGAAAGGAGAGGAAAGCACCCCCGGTTGCTGGGGTGCACTCCAAGCAGGGGTGCGTGCGTGCATGCGTGCGTGCGTGTGTGTGTGTGTAAGATGTCCACCGGTGAGTACATGACTTATCCCCATTGGTACTGGTGTAGAAGGTCGGTATTATGTTGCGGCGCCTCCAAGCAGCGCAAGGGGCCCCGAAGCCCCTCGAACTCACAGCCCCGCGGACAACCCCTGGCTGCAGGAGATCCCCGGGTGCCCCGCCATGCGGCCACAGAAGACCCCCGGGCCTCCAGAGAAGCCAGAGGGCCGTGGAGCAACTCCCGCGCCCAGCCCGAGGAGCATGACCATGGGCGGGCCGGCAAGACCCCCACGCCCACCCACGCCCGGCGTGAGTGCCCTCCGCCACCCCCAGCACCTGGGGCGCCCGCCGCAGAGGCAAAAGGCCAACAGCCGCTCCCCACACCCCAACCCACACCCACAACGACAAGCAGTCCTCCCAGGGGCCCCAGAAGGCACCCGGTGGTGCTCTCTGCAGCCCCGCCAGGTCGCAGCACATCCCAAGCCACCAGGCGTAAGTCGTCAGGACTCCAGCCAGGCCGGGAGGAGGGGCCCACCCGACCATGAAGAATCCACTCCAACGGACTCGCTCGGCGGCTAAGACAGAACAGCAGGCCACGCACGCTGGTGGCTCCACGAGGCCGGCGCTGGCGGCGCCGCACCTGGACAGAGAAAGCATCTGTCGTGGGCATCGCCTGCTACCCTCAGTCCTGTGCATATACTGGTGGGCAGTAGATAAGCTATTTTCAAGATGCCGAGTAGAGTCTACTCAACAACTGTGATCTTGAACTTGAACTAGGATTTAAATTAGAAGGTGGGGCTCATGTATCAGTTGCTGCTGAATTGGAAAAGAGGACGAAGGGGGGCACTTCCGGGATTTATGTAGGCTATGCTTTGCCATCCTGTTTGGTTGAAGTGAGTGCATGTGATGAATTTCAGTAGTTCCGCTACACAGAGTTCGATGTATACCAATAGGAGCATAGAACCTAAGGGGTGGAGCCTCCTGACATAGAACAGGAAGTTGTGCCGTTTCCTACTGACAACCAGCAATTGCAAAAACTAGTTTTAAATTAAATTAGATTTTACCTTTAAGTCAAAAGATGTCCAAAAGATACACTAAGACAGGTGTGGCCATAATGGGAGTTTTCTGTTTTCGAAAAGGAGCTCTAATGTCTTTTTTTTTTATGAGATACAGGTGACCAGTGGTTTTGGTCATCATCCACCCACAACGTTACCCCCCCCCCGCCCACCTTTTTCCCCAGGGAGGAGCACATCTTGGCCCTGCTAGCTGTGCGCGGTGACGCCAGCCGAGACATGCGACAGATGATCATCGAGACCTTCAGCCAGAACAAACCCTCCTACTCGGGGGCCACACAACCCATCTTCAAAGACATTGCCGTGCCAACCATCACAACCACCATGTCGGCCATAGCCACCGGCAAGCTGCTCAAATAGGCAGTTCCAACAGGTAATTATAGAATATATGTATACACATATATATATATATATATATATATATATATATATATATATATATATATATATATATATATATATATGAATGTGTGTTTGTGGGGGGGGGGGGGGGGTATAAATAAACTCTTAAGGCGGCGTCAGTAGTTTCACACCCACTTTAACACATTTGTATTAGCTGACATGAGAAAATGACCCTATCGGGAGTAAATATGATGTATATCTGTACAATGATTCGGTATGTTCCAAATGCTTCTCACTAGGTCGGAATCCTAGCAAAATTGGGTTTATTAGTTTACGATATACGTATTATTTCAAGTAAACAATACAGGTGTAACCCACAGAGGGCGCCAATGTCTGCCATCTAAATCTTTATTTTTCTTTGTTTTTCTTTTCCCTAGAGGCCATGATGAACAGTGAAGACAAAAGTGATTTTCAATGCCTCACGTGGTTGTTTCTATTCACCATGTTTTGGGTTGTTTTTTTTCTCATCCAAAGGGGTTCACACAGTAAGAGTCCTAAGTTGTACGCGTGTCATGTTTGTTCATTTTTGAATGTGCACAAATATCTGGAGACCTGGTCTTCATTAAATGAATGTCTTTTTGACACTGTCCAACGCCCAAATCATCTTATTTTAATGGAAGGGAAAATTGTTATTCACATAATATGGTATTTCCCCATTTGCCGTTAACTAATTCCAACACATAGAACTTTATTCAGCTGTTGCGATTTACATCCATACCCATCTTACCCATTTTCATGTACTAGGAATTTGTTATGGTGAGGTGTGTTTCAATGACTATTAGCATTAAAAAAAGCTTAAGTCTTAAAAAAATGAGAATATAAATTAGAATTAAATAAAATAGAACAAAAAGTGGCAAAAAAGAAAAATACAGGTACTCCTCACTTAATGACTTAACAACAACGAAGCAAATAGACCTATATAAAAATGTACAGATTATACTATGCACAGGATAAATTATTGTTATGGGTACATATGGTATTCATTATACATATGAATTATTACTGTGCACTAACAAGCTTATTACAGTATTTACACTGTTATACCATTGTTACTGTGCAAAATTCTGCAGTCGTATGTAGATGTTTCCATGAGTTAATAAGGTATTAATATAATCGATTAGTTAAGTGTTACTGATTAAATGACTGTTTCTAAATTATTATTATTAATATGAATAATAATTTGTTTTATTATCAATATTAATGATAAAATTATTAATATTAATTGTTGTTATTAGTCATATTAATAATTGTTATTATTACTAATAATTATTAACAATTTAGGGGTCCAGCCCATAGAGCAGGATCCCTAAATTGTTGTTCCGGGAAAGTTCTCTGTATTTTAAATTCAAAAACTATTTGAAACAGAGGAACGGCAAAAGCTACGAACAAGGCATGTCTTGTTTGAACAGGTATGTCATAAACTCCTCGCTATTGCAGGTTCTTCAAATCGATCCACATACGGAGCAGAAATATGGAAATACCGACCCAATTTGATCAATATCACAGACACGGTCCAATATATTTCACGCTGAAATATGTCCAACCCAGCTAAAAGTATCTGGAACACAAAAATGACAGAAGCTACAAGCACGATTAAGGTGTAATTTAAACCGGTAGGTCACAAGCATCTCATTGTTTACGTTTCATCCAAATTGATCCACATACGGAGCAGAAATTTGTGAAATACCAAACAACTTTGACCCCAAGTATTCAGTTGGTCCTGCTTAACCGACATGCAACAAGATGAGATTTAGAGTAAGACTCTTTATGACATCATACTATTTACGATAAATATACAGAGTCCAGTATAGGGTGTACACTGTCACTCTAGTGGTTTGATGTGACCAACTATCTATTTATGTGTGTATTTATGTACCTTCTTACCTGGTAGATGTCAGTACATCTGTTCGATTGATATATATTATTACGTAGTCCCCATTACTTAAATAATATGAAAAAATGTAATCCACAAAAACTTGTGACCAAGTCAAGTCAAATCCACTCAAATGTGTGACTGAGTGATGCGTTCAAGATCCAGTGAGGCATCGGAAAAAATAGAAACCAATGCAATGGTAATTGCTGACAGAAATACCGGAATGTGTTTCGTATTTTATGGTAGGGCTTGCTGATAAAACAATCGTGATAATTCTTACGATAAAATCCACGATAACGATGATACATTTATGAGGTTTATTTTCAATACAGAGTCTGTTTTCCTCTACCTACAAAGACAAAACACGGACAGCTAATTGTACAGCAGAGAAACAAACATGTGACACGAATAGCCAATCATACAGGAGGAGCGCCGGTGCTTCCTCCGCTCTCCGGTCAGCAGCGCACAGCTAGAATGAGGCCCTGGAGCTGATGCGGCGGGTCTTCCTGACACAACTACTTGAGCTTGAACTCGCCTTCCTACCAACCCGAGCCCGGTGCGACTTCCGCAATAGGAGAGCAATTAAAGAAAGAATCAGCGATTTTCAGTGACGTCAGGTCTGACACAGTCAGAAAGAGTCCCTGCTCCAAACGTCCCTGCATATAATCACAGAGCACAGATTTGACAACTTTTTGGGCTGTTCTCAGACGACCATGATATTTGTATTATATATTTTAGGGCTGCAGTAAGGACATTTTAATAAAATTCGAAGATTCAAAAAGTAAACTATTAGAATCCTGGAATTGCCATTCGATTGTGTATTTTTTTTATCGATAAATAATTTATTATAAATATAAATTTGCTTACGTTAGCCAATCAATCGACATGTGATGAGCGATAGTTATATAAGTAAATCCAGTTTGTTGCACAGTGAACACACATTAGAGAGAAATAATCAGGTCACTGCAAAAACTGCGTAGGTGGAGATACACGAGCGCAGCTGTGTACAAGGGAAAGTGCGTCTTTGACCAGAATGTCCAGTAATTCCACTGATGTGGCGATGAAAATGGGAAATAAACCTGTTCATCACTGACGGAATGTCCTTTAGCGCAGAGTTTACCAACCACCGGCTCGGGGACCACACTGGGCTTTTGGACATTTGCCAGCGGGCCATGAGAACACGGGCGGGATTTTTTCAGGACGATTTGCAATCTGCTCTGCAGCAGCTAGAAACTGAGTAAATGAAATACGTCGAGAGTTTTTATTTGCTTTTTTTTGAGAAAAGATCGCTCTGATTGGAGCTGCCGAACCGTGTGTAAGCCCCACCGCATATAATCACAGAATACTAAATTTGAGCATTGAAAATATGAATACATTTTTGTATTAAAAATAAAAAGCAGACAAAGTCGAAGGGGATAATAGAAGAATATCTGCGGCCCTGATATATTTATATATTTATTTCTCTTTTTAGTTTACTCATATTTTATTTTATTTACTTAGTGTTTAAGGTAAAGACATGCGAATACACTTAAAACTGTAAATTGAGCATTATTATTCGATATATCATGATAATTATCAACACCGATCAGTATTGGAGACATTCTTCTTTTTCTTACAGCTGCTCCCGTTAGTTTACATTTACATTTACATTTAGTCATTTAGCAGACGCTTTTATCCAAAGCCACTTACAAAGGAGAATAACATTCAAGCTACATGACATAGAATAACATTCAAGCTCATGGCTAGTTGTTGCCACAGCGGATCACTGCCTCCAATACCTTCTGTTCTGCGCATCTTCCTCCCTTACACCAACCGCCTGCATGTCCTCCCTCACCACATCCATAAACCTTCTCTTTGGCCTTCCTCTTTTCCTCTTGCCTGGCAGCTCCATCCTTAGCATCCTTCTCCCAATGTAACCTCCATCTCTCCTACACACGTATCCACACCTTCTTAATCTGGCCTCTCACTTTTCCACCAAACTGTCCAACCTGAGCTGTCCCTCTAATGTACTCATTCTTAATCCTGTCCATCCTTAGTCACTCCCAATGAAAATCTCAACGTCCTCAACTCTGCCACCTCCAGTTCAGCCACCTGCCTTTTTGTCAGTGCCACCGTGTCTAAAACGTACAACATAGCTGGTCTCACTACCGTCCTACAGACCTTCCTATTCACCCTTGCTGGAACCCTTCTGTCACAGATCACTCCGGACACTCTTCTCCACCCACTCCACCCTGCCTGTACTCTCTTCTTCACCTCTCTCCCGCACTCTCCGCTGCTTTGGATGGTCGACCCCAAGTACTTGAACTCATCCGCCTTCTCCACCTCCTCTCCTTGCATTCTCAGCTTTTCGCTGCCCTCTTTCCCATCCAGGCACATGTATTCTGCCTTAATCCTGCAGACTTTCATTCCTCCTATCTCTAATGCATGCCTCCACTTCTCCAGGCTCTCCTTAACCTGCTCCCTACTCTCGCTACAGATCACAATATCATCCGCGAACATCATAGTCCACAGAGACTCCTGCCTGATTTCATCTGTTTACCTGTCCATCACCATTGCAAACAAGAAAGGCTCTGAGCTGATCCTTGATGCAATTGCACCTCCACTTTGAATGCCTTTGTCAAGCCTACTGCACACATTACTACTGTCTGACTGCCCTCATACATATCCTGTATCACTCTTACATACTTCTCTGCCACAACCGACTTCCTCATGCAATACCACACTTCCTCTCTTGGCACCCGATCGTATGCTTTCTCTAAATCCACAAAGACGCAGTGGAACTCCCTCTGACCTTCCCTGTACTTTTCCATCAACATTCTTAAAGCAAACATTGCATCTGTAGTACTCTTTCCTGGCATGAAACCATATTGCTGCTCGCTGATCCCCACCTCTCCTCTTAACCTAGCCTCCACTACCCTTTCCCATAGTTTCATGCTGTGGCTGATCAACTTTATTCCCCTTTAGTTACTACATTTCTGTATGTCTCCCTTATTCTTGAAGATGGGTACCACTACACTTCTTCTCCATGGTGTTTAAACCGTCTCGTTAGGAACGCCACTGCCATCTAACCTAAACATTTCCATGCTTCCCCAGGTATGACATCTGGGCCAACTGCCTTTCCACTCTTCCTCTTCTTTAATGCTGTTCTCACCTCATCTTTGCTAATTTGCTGCACTTCTTGATCCACTATCCCTACATCATCCACTCTTCTCTCTCTCCCATTTTCTTCATTCATCAACTCCTCAAAGTACTTATTCCACCTTCTCAACACACTCTCCTCACTAGTCAGCACATTCCCATCATTATCCTTCATCACCCTAACCTGCTGTACATCCTTCTCAGCTTGGTCCCTTTGTCTTGCCAATCGGTACAAGTCATTTTCTCCTTCCTTACCGTCCAACCTCTCATACAACTCGTCGTATGCCTTTTCCTTTGCTTGCTTCTCTTGTATGTCACCCTGTGTTCCTCCTTATTCTTGAAATACGTATTCACAACAGCCAATTCCATCCTTTTGGTGAAATCCACCACCATCTGTCCTTCCACATTCCTCTCCTTTACACCATACCTACCCATTACCTTCTCGTCACCTATGTCTCTGATCCCTTCGCCAACATGCCCAGTATAAAAAAACATTGTGATAACATTTTTGGCCATATCCAGCCCTATTTTATGGAAACAAAAATTATTGAAAATGTAATTCACAAAAAAAGTCACCACTCAAATTACGTAAGTTCAACTACTATCGTAAACTTCCTTAAATACGTAAGCCTGCATAAATACGTCATCATTGACACACACGAGCCCAAGCGTCACCTACCGTCACTGAGACTGCACATGTAGTTACATACAACAAGGTATGACTGCACATGAACTTACATACAACAAGGTAAGTTATGACAATGATAAGGTTTGGTTTAAAGTTGAAAATAAAAATTTGTCTTAAAGAAACATGTATAACAGTTTTCTACAGCCAAACTAAGCAGATTTAAATTAAGAAACAAAGTATTCAGTATTGACAAGTTCTTCCATAATTTGTTATTTTTATGTAAAGTAATAACAGTTTGTTTTTGTTATTATTCAAGATTAAATAGCTGAAAGTCGGCATTGACATATTTGAAAATACACAACACACATACATAATACATACATAACATACATACATACATAATAAGGATGTAGAATCGAACAATGAATGGAATAATCCTCTTTCCAAAATGAAGGATATCCAAAAATCACAAACAATAATGAATCTATGTGCATTTATCATATTGAAAATGCAGACTTAAGTTCAGAATAAATAATATGTTTAAGGACATCATTTCCAACCAGTTGATATTGTACAGGAAGTATTGGTGCAGCACTTTGATGACATTGTGTCTGAAGCACCAGCAGAAGGGAACAACCCTGTACCATTATTGGCAGGTGAAGCAAAATGTTTCCCAGTTTTTATTCCCCAAAAATGGAAACGTTTCATACTTGTTGTCGTCCTAGTTTGATTCACACCAATCTACATTTGTACATATTGATAAAACCTTACAAAATCACCCAATATTGAAAAACATTGGTGTTAAATGGAAAACAGTTACTCTGTGTCATCATGTACCAATGCCATATAAGTCCACGGCTTTGTCTCTGAGTGGTTCAAGTTCAAGAGATTATTTGTCACATACATATACATACGATCATACATGACACCTGGTGATTAGTGGTTGTAAAAATCCAAAAATTGTAACTTGTGCGACATTGCACAGAATCCGGAGAACTGTAATACGTACAGTATCTAACATGACTAAACTGGACCCGCGTATTGCTGCCTGCAGCTATATTTATAATTTTTTATTGTGTTTTTAAGAACAAAAAGAAATAGAAATCTCCATTTTAGAAAGCAATCAAAATCAATTGTCTCATGTTTTCGGTTTTTCACAATACTGTCTTTCAAAACCATGTATGTATGTTTGTATGTGTGTGTGTGTGTGTGTGTAGGGGGGGGGGGGGGGGGGGCTGTAATGGGGGTTGTTCCTGCCTGGGGGGTTAAGGGCTCTTCCCTTGTCACAGTCAATTTCCTGCTAAATGTTTGATCGGGGGCTGCACGCTAACAGTGATGCTGTTTGACTTCCTCATGCGACGCAGTAAACCATATGCACGCACCATGTGCGCCCCGCTCTGCTGGGGGGGTGTTATTTCTCTTGAGTAGCGTGTTTGTGCTGAAGTGCTTGGAAAGTCTTTGAAGAAAATGTGCGATCATTGAAAACCTATGATATTCCCTGAGGTTTTTTTTATTCAAATTCTAATGTAACCAACATTTTCCAGAGTCGCTTTTACGACATAGATGATGCCAGGGAATGTACATTTAATCCAGCATAGTTGGAAATAGATACTTATAATAGTAGATGACAATGACATTAATTATCGATACAGTATATAGAGATGTATAGTATATACTAACAGAAAATGTATGTGATAAATAATCTCTTGAACTTAAACTTGAACAGTGAGACTAAGAGGACATTTTCATTAAAGATCACATTGAAAATTCATTATATTTGTTTTGCGTGAAGTCCTTGAAAATGAAAAATATAGTGCTTAAAAAAAGTACTTGAAAGACCTTGAATTTCATTAAGTAATGCTAGGATGAATCCTGAAGTAATGTCAGTGTAGTATATTAGCCTATTTCTGTTAACCCATTCAAGGTCTATATAGCCTTGAGGGCCAGGTGATATTACATTTAGCAGACGCTTTTATCCAAAGCGACTTACAATTGTGCAAACACCGACGGACGCAGCCATCAGGAGCAATTAGGGGTTAATTGTCTTGCTCAAGGACACTACAGCATGCTAGCAGGAGGAGCCTGGGATTGAACCAGCAACCTTTAGCTCACTAGACCACCAGCTCCACCGCCTGAGCTACCGATATGAAAGATTACTTTGCTAATTGCAGCAAGTTTGGAACTAATATTTACATTTACCAATATTTCAGGCCTATTGTAGCCATTTGAGTTTTTTTGTGTTCAACAATTATACTGAACACACTGAATTTGGCATTCACACACACACACACACACACACACACACACAGTGGCAGAATAACTGATGCAGTGTGACAGCTTGGAGCTTTAGGGGGCAGAATCAAGTGCTGGTAACCGTGCCCTGGTGGCGTAACGTGACCATTCTTCTTCACCCTCAACTCCCATGAATTGGCTCCCAGTCTTGTGAATATCCTAAGTATACTGATATACACCAATTTGTGATGGCTAAACGATTGGGTCAGAGCACCTCCAACCGGTCTTGTGGGGTGTCCCTGGTATGCAGTGGTTAGTACCTACCAAAAGTGGTCCAAGGAAGGAAGGACAACCAGTGACAGGGTCATGGGTGCCCGAGGCTCATTGATGCGCATGGAGAGTGAAGCTTAGTCGTCTGGTCCGATCCCACAGAAAAGCTACTGTCGTACAAATTGCTGAAAAATTTAATGCTGCTATGATCGAAAGGTGTCAAAACACACATTGCATCCCAGCTTGCTGTGTATGGGGCTGCGTAGCCAGAGACCAGTCAGAGTGCTTATGCTGTCCACCACCAAAAGCGCCTTCATTGGACACGAGTATCAGAATTGGACCATGGAGCAAGAAGAAGGTGGCCTGGTCTGATGAATCACGTTTTCTTTTGCATCAATTTACCTGGGTAAGAGATGGCACCAAGATGCACTATGGGAAGAAGGCAAAACGGCAGAGGCAGTGTGATGCTCTGAGCAATGATCTGCTGGGAAACCTTGAGTCCTGGCTTCATGTGGATGTTCCTTTGACACGTACCACCTACCTAAACATTGTTGCAGACCAAGTTCCCCCCTTTATGGCAACAGTATTCACCAATGGCAGTGGCCTCTTTCAGCAGGATAATGCACCCTGCCACACTGCAAATAATATTCAGGAATAGTTTGAGGAACATGACAAAGAATTCAAGGTGTTGACTTGGCCTCAAAGAATTCGCCAGAGCTCAATCCGATTGAGCATCTGTGGGATGTGCTGGAACAACAAACCCGATCCATGGACCCCCACCTCACAACTTACAGGACTTAAAGGATCTGCTGCTAACGTCTTGGTGCCACAGGTACCACAGGACACCTTCAGAGGTCTTGTGGAGCCCATGCCTCTATGGATCAGAGATGTTTCGGCGGCACGAGGAGGAGCTACACAATATTAGACAGGTGGGTTTAATGTTGTCGTTGATCAGTGTAACTCTCTTTCGTTTTATTTTTTACCATGTATTTTATTATTAATGTGCTCAAGCCCGCCTCTCATAATTGCATTTTTGAGGCATTTTCAATATAAATAGCACAAAGCCCTGGCACGTAGACTGGTAGGGGACACTATAACTAGCCTGTTACTATTTAATGTACAACAGTACGTCGTAGAGTCAACAGTTGCGAGGGCAGGGGCAGAATATGACCCCCACCCCCCTTCCTAATTATTCCTTTATTTAGATGTCATTAAAGGTATATCCCACAACAAAACCCCACCTTGAAATCACTATAGCCCTTTAAAATGTACTATTTCATGTGAAGCAGATGGAGTCTCTTGGATGTATAAAAGAAGTATAAATTAAGTTTGGCGGATCCAAGCAGTCGTCCCACAATCACCACAAACTGTTTTAATTGGCTACTCAAATAATTACGTTTGCGCGTCATACAGTATTTAAACTAAGCTGTACACCAATAGGCAATAGACAGCGCCATCCGCTGGTGTGAAAGAGAAAGCAGATAATTGTTCATCAACTATTAATCATTTGGCTGGGGACCCCCTTGAGCCTCTTGAAGGACCCTCTTGGGGTTCCCCGGACCCCATGTTGAGAACCATTGGTTAAGAATATTCCGGAAACCGAGAGATCGTGTGTAACACAATCTTCTATCTGTGGCCCCGTTCACTTCAACGGAAGGATGATCACAGGTAAATCTGCCTCGTGCCCGGTAACTCATTGTTGACAGGTAAATCGAAAATAGGAATATTAGAATTAGAATAAGAAAAAAAAAAAGGAAATCTGTATTTGAAATCTATTTTTTCAAACAGTGAAAAAGACGTGTATGATACACTTTCTTAAAGATGTGCATGCAGGTGATATGTGTTATAGGATTGTATATTTATAGGATTCTTTTATAGAATCCTATAAAATTCGTGTTTATTATTTAATTTTATATTTGACCATTGCATTACATCATGATGTATATTAAATGCTGTTTTCTGCGATTTAAAAGGACAAATTACTTTGTCCTGATTGAGATACATTGAACACTGTGTTCTCTTGCGCCGCAAAAAGGACTTCCAAGCCAACGCGTGTGCGCATGTCAGCTCGGCCTGGAGAGTCAGGAGTTCAACGTCGCAACGGACGAGAACTGACGTGTCATCGTGCGCATGCGCATTCTAAACCAAATAGCAAAACTCGACAACCAGGTGAAATGGGACGATATTTAAATGACTACAACAACATATATCGTTCTCTGCATATTTAACCCATTGAACTAAACTGATCGATTATTAGAATGCCATTTAAAATCCTTAAAAGGTCAAAATGGAACGAACCGTCAAATTTCATCCAGGATGAACTATTTAAACGAAGCGTTTACGTGGGGTACGTAGTCCCATTCGCGCCACCGTACAATCGCGGAAGCGTTCTGTCACAGGGGGTGGGGCCTTACTGTTTGCATACGTAGCATTAGTACCATTTAAGTCTTTCACAATCTCGACCTTTTTCTCCTGAGCGGGCTGTTGCGGGGAGCGGTCGATCACAAAGCCTCACTCTTCTCAGGTGGAAAAAGGAAAATAGAAAAATCGACATAGGCAAGATGGTCGCGAAACAGAGAATCCGCATGGCCAACGAGAAGCACAGCAAAAACATCACACAGAGAGGCAACGTCGCCAAATCAACGGTACTGAAGTTCGCCTTTCATTCACCTGGAGGGAAACGATTGGAGTTTTGATATCGCGTTGTCCTCTTCAATGCATGAAATGAACCGTCGATTTCCCACGTAGGTCTCCCTGACTCGGATCTACAGTACTGATTCATTATATCGGGTTTATTATAGATCTATATAATTTGTATCTAATAGCGTAGTAATTCAATATACCCGTTTTTATTATTGACCCACAGACTATAGACAGTACAGTCGAGGGTGTCACACCTAAAAGGCATTTAGTTCAAATTATCCGCAAAAGTTATTTAAAAAAGAAAGAGGAAAAGATCCACCTCCTCCCCACCGAGTTACACGTAGCCACTGCAATGTGCTTCAGGATCAGGTAGACCTAGGCTATTCATCATATTGGAATAAAAAATATAACTACATTTGGATAAATGTTCTTTCTTTAAATAAGTATCGTTTTATGCTGGCTTCTGCTTGTCTAGATGCTTGTTTTTATTTGATTTCAGCCCTCAGGTATTCATTTAGACTTTTTATTTTACTTTTTGTAATTTATCAACTTATCAATATGTTTTCTCACTAGGAAATTCCCACTCGTTATAAACACCCCTTAATTACACATTTATAATAATAATAATAATAATAAAAAGCCAATTCTTTTTCAATACAAATAAAAAAACAGTAATTTGACAAAAAGTGAGTAAGCGAACCGTGATTGGTTGAGACGGCAGTGGGCGATACTACTGAGAAACGGCCTTTTTTGATTGGATGTGTTTCGGCAAGTTTGAGGGAATTTTTCCCTTTTAATGTTTTTTTTTCCGTTTATTGCCATTTTATTTTATTCAAAGGGCCAGTGAATAGTCCTGGAACAGACCCTTTCTCATTGCGTGTGTGTGGGTGGATCATTTTGCAGAGGGGCACCCAGGACGACAAGGTGGCAGTGGGACCCTGGCTCCTGGCACTCTTCATTTTTGTGGTGTGTGGTTCAGGTGAGTGTCAAATCCATCTCAAATTTGGTATTCGGTTGAAACATTCCAATCACCACAGTATCCAACTGGAGTAGTGCGAATTATGTGCCGATTGGGAATAGGATTGCACTGTTTGAAGTGTGTTTCCCCAAGACTGAATGTTTAACCAGGGCCTGGACCGGGGGTGTCAGAGATGTGGCCCACGGGATTATTTGGGGAACTATATGGGACGAACTCTGTCACAATTTATAAATAAATGAAATTAAATCCACATATATGTAATAATATTTTTGAATGCAAAACAAATGTTGGGGGCGGGGGGGGGGTAGGCATTGGTGTTGTAGTTTATGCAGGGTTAGATCCTAGACTGGACTGGAGTGGACTCCGTGCCAGAGGATCTTGGGACATACAAGCAGAAGCAAAGGGTTAAAAGACTATATGTAAGTTATAAGTATGCCTGGCGAACAGTAGTGAAATGGTCAGCTCTTTTTTGAGATTAGTTTCTTGACGGGGCACTGAGCGAAAAGAGTCGTATGATAATATTGTTTGATTCAGTTGGTGTAACGCACGGTGAGGGCAGGGCGGACTTGAGTCAGAAGAGTCAGTCGGCTCTGAGCTCTTACAGGAATCGTTTTAACTCAGTCAAAAAATATATGTTGGTGAATTGCAAGATGTAAACCAGTCAACATTCAATATGAATTACACCAAAAGCCTTTGCCTTTATTTAGTCCTCAGTAGTTATATTCAGTTTGTGAGTTGGAAGAGTCACTCACTCGCCAAACTCTTGTCGGAGTGACCTCCCGCTCATGAGTAATTTGAAAGATTTGTTCGCAATGAGCAAATCGTTGCAAACCTAACATATTGATATAAAAGGTTCCTCTTGTTGTGGGGAAAAAATAGTTTGATAAGTCGTTGTGCGCTCATTTTCTTAGCGGAAGCTTTGCAGTCGCTGAGAACGTCACTAGTTAGTGACACAAGACTCACAAAGGTTTTGCTTGTTTTGCGAACACATCTTTTAAATGACTCATGAGTGGGGAGTCACTCGCCAAAAAAAATAAAAAAGAAAAATACGTTTTTATGTTGGTGACTTTAAAGTGCAAACTTGGCACCGCATATGTGTGCCTCCATATATATCCCATGATCCTCTGGCACAGTTGAGTCCATTCCAGCAGGATCCAGTCTGTGCATCAACTCCAATTTTCTAGTCATAGTTTTTTTAATTTGCTTGATTCCAACTTTATGAGCCCGAAAGGGCATCCAGTGGGCTGCGTTGGCAACACTAGACTCTGGGGTTAGTCGACTTCCGTTTCTCATGGGCTGCTAGTCACTATTACCTCTTATTTGACTATGCTTTGGTTAATGTCCTTTAAAATTTATCCAAATATTAATTTTAGGCTCAAAGGGATACCAGGGACATCATAAAAGAACTCTGTCGTTCATTTATGAGAATTTGAAGTTAAGCAAAATGTCAGCTTGTATGGGTACACACACAGGTGTTTAGTTATCTCTGCCTCAGCTGCCGGTGTCCGGTACAGAAGGGTACTCAATTAGAACTTATCTCACACAACCCCCCCACCCCCCCTTTGACCTTTTCTCAAGGACGGCCTGCACGCTCCACACACATGCACAGCAAACACTATGCAGGCACTTTCCAAAGTAAAAAAATAAAGTGTGTGTGTGTGTGTGTATCCGGACGAAGTTAACCTGCAAGATAATTTTTACCTTATTCAGTTTTTATTTCTTCCACCAGCCATCTTCCAGATCATCCAAAGTATCCGTATGGGGATGTAAAGATGAAACCGGACCAAAAGGGGGCGATCCATTCCATTCCAGGGCTCTCCGTCTTCGTCGTCCTGCCCGGAGACCACCCTTCATCACACAAACATGGCTCACAGACAATAACCCCGCCCGCCGCCACACCCCGGCACCCGTCCCAAAATAATGAACTTTGCTGGAAATACTGCATTCCAATTGTTTAATAATTCCCGTTTTTTTTTTTTTTTTGTTTGTTTTTTTCTTCCATCTTTTTTTTTTTTTTAACCTAATTTGTAATCTCAGGTATTGGGCAAGGAGGCCACTGTGCAAAATTCGTAGTTTTTTATTTTATTTTTTACGTGTGTGGTGTTATTTTCAGAGCGTCATTTTACATTCCGTTCACTGTCGATGTGCAATCTTTCCCCGCGAGATCGTTATGAAGTCTTAAGTGTGATTTGTTTTTTTTTTTTTTTTTTTCCCTCCTCTTATTTCATGCAAAGCTGACTAAAAGCCTTAATAATTGGAACGGAATGTTGTTAGCTCACTACAGGTGAGTGACAGTCAGTGTCATACCATCCAAAACAGGACTATATATATTTTTTTTTTGATAAGCCCCCAGCCCTCTTAATACAGGGGAAAAAAACTACAGAAAGCCATTTAGTGGTATGTAGGAAAGACATCCCTAATTATGAAGAATATTTTTGTGACCTATTTAATTACACACATCAAGTCTCGTGGCTTACATTCGCTGTCTTATCACATCGTCTCCGCTGGCTCTTACGTCGTGTCATTTGGCACATGCCTGAAATGTCGTTTGACTCATTTCCATATTTAATCCAGTGTGTTCAAACACAAACAAATTCTGTAAGGGAAATGTGATTCCGATGCCAATTCAACCAGATCAAGGTTTGTAATTTTTTTCGATATAAAAATCACTGCATATTACAAATAAATTGCTTGATTTAGAGTGTCGCTCAAGAATGGAAACCCCACATGCAATACCATTTTCGTGCGTGCGTGCGTGCGTGTGTGTGTGTGTGTGTGTGTGAGAGAGTGAATGAATGAATGCGTGTGTGTGTGTGAGTGCGTGGGTACGCACGCGCCAGCGCCATAATTCAAGTATGTATGAGATGGCCTTTGAGTACTCGGAAGAATACAGCAATGATTTATACTGTGACATCTTTGTTGCTCTGCGGTTGGGGTCTATGGTGGAGGTGTCTGGTAACTGAATAAACTGCAGACCACCCAACCATATAGACATGTGACTTGGGATCAAATTAAAATAACTTAACTTGAGTAGCTTAAACTTATTTTTCACCAATGACGATTCTGTTGGCGCTGCTGCACATTACAATTATTCCACATATTATTAACTCCGCCTCCCGGTTGCCATAGTTACCATGTCCCATCATAGCGTGTCACTATTTCTGACGTCACGCCCCCCCCCCCCCCCCCCCCAGACTGGCATAAGCACATACTCACACAGGGCCAGCACAATTTTACAATTTCATCAGGGATTTTCGTGTTACTTAATAATAATAATTATTATTATCATTATCAAAGCTAAAGTGTAAATCGACAACAGGACAGGAAGGAGCGCACAGGAAGTTGCGTCAAATCCATAACAACCTCCAGGAGCGCTGACCATGACGACAGCCGCTTAGCTCCCAGCGTCGCGAATCAAGAGCTTGTTTAGTCGTGAATATCACACCGCGGCACGGAAGATTGGACCGCGAGCAAGGTATCCAAACACCCCGACGGACGGCGGTGTCGTGCCGCACAAGCAAACAAACAAACATACACGCGTTTAACGAGCAACGCAGCACTTGCTAATTTGATTAGCCTGAGCTAGGTGGCTAGCCTGCTAACGCTTATCGTTTAAATCGCGTTCCGCATCGCCAAGGTGGTGCCTATTTGTTTGGGTCGCCGGACTGAACCGACCCGAGCTGGCGTTCAACGCACACGGCTTTCCAGCTTCAGTTCACCCTTTAGCTTTTCCACCAGAGAGCGACCCTGTAGACGGAGCAGGTCGGCTACGTAGCGGCTAGCGGACCGAACACCTCCGCAAAATGTCTCAATAAAGTCAAGCCGACGTTTCCGCTGCTGCTCAAATGACACGGAAACTAAGCGGCGTTGACATGTTGGCAGGAGGGGGCGAGCGGTGCATCTTAAATTGCTTGTCTTTAGATAAGAAACTGTTGGTGTTATTGTTGTGCGAGACGCGGCCGTGGTTTATTGTTATTGTGAAATACAAATAAACAAATCATACAAAAATATGTATATCAATTATGATCCCAATAGTTAAAATAACTAAGTGATATATCACTTTATTATTAGTGAATAATTATGATTCCTATTTTATCGTATTTCTGAAGATATTAGGGGTTTCAACAATGTTTTCGTTTTGTAATCTTATGCTGAATAAAGTGTCATAAAGGAACAAGGTCTCCTAAAAAAAAAAAGGAGAGTAAGCCGAGACATCTGGTCGCCCTAAACTTTTGTCGCATATTCTGTTGGTTGAAATGTCAGATTAAAAAAAAAAAAAAAAAGTAAAATCCTCAGGCCATTTCAGTGCTGTGTCTTAACTTCCAACTCCAGAGCAGTGTGTTTTTAGTACCTTTTGAATATCTTACATGGCATCCTATAACCAAGATATTCACTTATTTTTTACATTTCAGGTTTGCTGTTTCCCGGGAATTTCCTCGCATCTATCCACTCACCATGGTGGAATACTACCAGATATTAGGCGTGCGAAGAGAGGCATCCGCAGAAGACATAAAGAAAGCGTGAGTAGGAGAATATCGGTCCGGGGGCCGAATCCACTGAGTCAACGAATCATTATATTCCACAGATGGTAGAACGTCTCAGTAGTTTGAAAACTATTCCCCGCAAATGTAGGATGCAAATTCGAAGGTTGTAAGATAGTCCGAAGGTTGCCGGTTCTGTCCCTGGCTCCTTCTACTAACATGCTAATGTGTCCTTGAGCAAGACACTTAACCCTTAGTTGCTCCTGATGTCTGCGTCCTTCAGTGTATGAATAATTGTGAGTCACTTTTGACAAAAGTGTACGCTAAATGATGTTGTAATGATGTGAAAAGATGTAAATCTTCTAGTATGCAAGTCAGGCCCATTTAAAAAATACTGGGGAACATAAAATTTTGTTTTGGTGACTTTCAAGCGGCATTGCAACTGTACTGTAGATGTAACTGCTGCCAAATTTCAATGCAGCATCAAGCACCCTATACCCCAATTCATTTCTGTCACCATTCAGTCTTCACACAAGAACTCCCTGGTGTCCCCTAGTCATAGCCCCTATCTTGAGCAAGAGGGTAAAAGTCCCAACATTATTATTATGATAATAACATAACAAATCTTAAACAATATAATATGGTGTTTAACTAGCCAGTATAGGAGTCTTTTGTTGAACTCTGCACATACACACACACACACACACACACACACACACACACACACACACACACACACAATATCCTCACTCATGCCAAAACAGCAGTAAGAGAAAGGAGAGGCGTGCCACAATAGATCCATATCCAGAGACGCCCCCCAGGTCTTAAACATCTCTACAGAAGCGGCTGACCTCAGCCTTTAGCACTCATTGTTTTCAATACAAACATAATGGTCCCAGATGTTACTTCCTAGCTCCATAGCTCTGATAATGGCTGCTGTGTGCTCTGGCACTCTCAGGTGTTTTTATCTGATTGTCGGCTCACAATAATACCCCTATCATTAGACCTGAGCTACAAGCTCACGTTTTAAAAACTTGGATGTAACCAAAGGGATTAATCAGTCAGAGATCAAAATAGTAGGATTTTTCTTTTTGAACATTCCAGACTTTAGAGCTATGCAGGACACTTGACTAAAATATGGCCCATATCTAATAGATTAATCTGTATACTGCATCTCCCATTGACCTGAGCTCCTGCGATCGTTGTGTGTAGAATAAGGATATTCCTTTAAGTCCTTTTTGACCTCCCTGTTTCATACTGTCGTCAGAAGTGTGTACGTCTTTCTCAAGAATTGACAAGAGTAAATATGTTACTGTTGATGTGGGGTCAATTTTGATTTCAGCACTTTGTTATTTTTCAAATTGATATCCGCAATTGTGGTGGTCAATCAGAGTTAAAATACTGTTCTCTCTCGCTCGCTTGCTGGTCCTCTCTCTCCAGGTACAGGAAACTGGCCCTGAAATGGCACCCTGATAAAAACCCAGAGAACAAGGACGAGGCGGAGAAGAAATTCAAGGAGCTCTCCGAGGCTTATGAAGTTCTGTCAGATGGTGGGTATCGAGTTAAGGAATGCACACGGAGTTATTTTCCCCAAAGGAATGTCTCCGCATTGTTAGCGCCGTAGGAGATGTTATTCTAAATGGTGACTTCAAATAACACAACGCTGCAAGTCCTGGGGCTGTGTTGGGCAGTTACGCGTTACATTAAAAACATTACTTTTCTCGGTAACAATTAGTGTAACTAATTACTAAAACAATTTCAGTGACAATATTACAGTTAGCCCAAAACAAATTTGTTGGTCTCATTGGGTATATCTGCTGTACGTCATGACAAATACGTTGTGTGATTTGATCATGCTCAGGTGATAGGACAGCTGCACATGTGGTCCCGCCGCTAAACTATGTCGCAAATCAGCGGCAGAACGGTTTTAAGGAAATATTTTAAGTTCACGGTGCTTTACATTATCTGCATGTGGGAACGAGTGTAAACAAGGATGGAGGGAACGTGGTCCTTCGGGAAATTAGTCATTGGATGGATCATGGATCATTACAACATTTGTCCGTAGGCGACTACATAAAGTTAGTTTTGACGACCGAGCTGATCGCGTTTTAGCACATCTAGAAGACACGGGTAGAGTCAGTAGTTGAAGCCTTAACTGCGATTACAGGTGATTACCTTGACATTCACACAGAGGCACATGTGCCAAGTCAGAGTTTTGAGGAGAAAGGATGCAATTACCAAATTTGTTGGTGTAACGGAAAAGTAATATAATGAGTAGTGTGAATTACTGTTGGCAGGGTGTAAAAAGTAAAGTAATAATATTACTTTTGAGAAGAGTAATGAGTAATAAATTTCGATTTTTGAGTAACGAGACCAACACTGTTCTTGGGCCATGCCGCACCTCACAATGACATTCTGTGATCACCCGATGCGACAATCCTTGGATAACGACTTGGGTTTCTGAGAAATACTACAATACCAATGAGCTTCCTTGGCTGTCGCTATGGTGATGCGGCAACTGGAGCAGCAAGATTGAAGAATTCTCTCCAGTGACGTGCCTTCAGTCCAACAATCACAAAGTGCTCCATACAGTTCCATAAATATTACACTGGCTAGTTTAATAACATACAACCACACCCTTATTTCCACCAACACACAGCTGCTCTCTAGATGAAGTCAAGTGAGAAAGACGCTATTTGGTGGGGAACAGAAGCAAGCATGATAATGACACATGCAATGATGTACATGCAATGATACTGGTATTACACTGTACATACTGTAATAAGCTAGTTAGCAAATAGTTATAATTCATGTTTAGAATTTATACTCTTTATACCCATAACAATAATTTATCCTGTGCATAGTGTCGCATTTTGTATAATTGCATATCTTTACATATCTTATCTTTTTGGAATTGTTTTTGTGACTATATATTTGAAATTAAAATTTTTATTTTCATTTAAAACACACGCATGCACATATATATATAAAAAAAAATAATTTGTATTATTTTTTCATCTTTCTTTTTCTCAAAGGTTCTTAAGATTTTTTTTATTATTATTTTAATTCTAATGGTCTGCAGTGTCACGCACCAAACCTCACCAAAACAAATTCCTAGTATATGTAAATGTACCTCTTCTAGAACTGTGGAGTGACTTTGATTTGGTTCCATGTTCATGCCTCTCTTTCAGCCAATAAGAGGAGTTTATATGATCGTTACGGCAAAGAGGGACTATCAAACAGCAGCGGAGGAGGTAAGAGGAAGGAAGAACTTTTTAGTTCCACTGCACTGCGCTGCAGTGTTGGGAGTTTTTAATTGTTTTTTTTAAGTGAGTGCATATTGTAAATTTCTTTTCGTTCTTAGGAGGCAATTATCACAACGGAGACCACTTCCATGAAACCTTCACATTCCGTAACCCCGAGGACGTGTTCAGGGAGTTTTTTGGAGGCAGAGACCCCTTTGCCGATTTCTTTGGTAGGTTTCATTTTGAATCTCACAGTTCACTCTCGTACACTACACAGCACGGCTTCCGAGATGTACAGCGTGTATCTGGTGTCAAGCTAGGAGGAGAAATGCCCGATGGGTCTGTTCTTTGGCCACATTGACATTTAGGAACGTGTAATATCACGGCAGCCTCATCCTTTGAGTTCTATTAGAAAGTCTGAAATGTCAATTTGACAAGTGTTCACTTCTGATTTATATATAAAAAAAACTCTCAAAAGTGCAGACATTATTGTAGAACATAGACAATCGATCTACAAAGCTAGAGTACATATGCCATTTGGGCTGACAACCAACAACATTTTGTTGAAGGCAAAATTCCATTCCCAAAAGATCTCTGCACAATCAGTGTTTTAAAAGTTAGTATCTGGCTTGGCACCGCTCACTCACTCTCCTCTCTTATCAGGTGGAGATCCATTTGATGACCCCTTTTTTGGCGGCGGCCGACGGCACCACAACAGGGTCAGTCGCAGCAGATCGGTTTTTGGAGGTTTCGGAGGTTTCCCGCCATTCGGCGCCGGGTTTGCCCCATTCGATCCAGGTGAGAGTTGAAGCAATTTATTAAAACTGATTAATTAATATATAAACATTTAGTCGTTCCTTTTCGCTCGAATGGCTCACCATTGATTGGAATACCAAGACATCGGCCATTTAGATTTTTCCTTTCTCATATTGTCCTGTGCTCCATTTCACTCCGTCCACCTTCAGGCTTTGGCTCGTTCGGCGCCCTCAGCTCCATGGGCCACATGGGCCACATGAGCCACATGAGCCACATGACCCACCCAAGCCATCCGGGCGGCGGCGGCGGCGGCGGCGGCGGCTTCAACTCCTTCCTTACCAGCTCTGGCGGTGGCTTTCGCTCCGTCTCCACCTCCACCAAGTTCGTCAATGGCAGGAAGATCACCACAAAAAGGTACGTGGCCATCCCGGCACCCACTGCCAATCTGTAACTTCTGTTAATAGCGTATCTATACCATATTTTACCATTAATTTATTATTTTATGGAAAGTATGACTTTTTTAGAGATGCATGTACATAAGGCAAAAATACATTGAATAGATGTACTTTATTCATCTCCGAAGGGAATTTGCAATTGTCTCAACAGCTCACATCAAAACACTCGGCAACATAATAATAAAGCAATACAATAAAAATATAAAAAGGAAAATTGCAGTATATTGAATTTTTAAAAAAATATACAATAAACCTAACAGTTAACTGTACACAATAAAATATGGCAATACACACTAAAACTAATGACTAAATAGAAGTATGAAAAAGTCCTAAAAAGTAAAAGGTCAAACTCAAGTATACCACCTCCTATACCACAACTTATGAAATAAACAGTAAACCAGAAAGATGAACGCAAGATAGAACTGGTGATGTAGAACAGGCTTAAACGGTAATAGGAAGTGATGAAAATGTTCACAATATGCCTATAAACAAAAAGTTCCACAGTAAACGTACACTTAAACTTTTACTTCAGTGTTAACAAAATGGAAAGGCTGACAACATTTTAGGTATGGCTGTTTTAAATATGGGATATATCAACAAAATTATATGGATTCCATAAATAGGAAAACGAAGAGAGGTACGTATTCAAGCCTCCCCCTCTCTTCCCTCTTCTCTCTCTAGAATTGTGGAGAATGGGCAGGAGCGCGTGGAGGTGGAGGAGGACGGCCAGCTGCGCTCATTCACCATCAACGGTAAGGAACAGCTGCTCCGACTGGATTGATTGGACTCGATAACTCGATTGTTCCAAAAAATCAAAGAAAATGGAAATGTCTGCCGCCGTGGGAAATGTGTTAAAAAAAACAACAACAAAAAAAAACCATTCTCTTCCGAATCCTCAAATCCGCAGCACAAAACAACACAAACTTGAATGAGTGGGGTTTAAAAAAAAAAAAAAAAAAAAAAAAAAAAAAGCAACAATGCTAAAATAGTGCTGTACTTGTTGTTGGGATGTGTTTGTTTTTTTATTTTCTATTGTAGTGTACCCAACCCTGACACTTCAATCCTACTCATGTTTTATTTTATTTATTTTTAACACAAGACAGGCCAAGAACTTTTTTTGATGCCAAAAAAAAAAGAATTCTATGCATTTAACATTCCTTTTTTTGTGGGGGAGGGGAACATGTCTTTGGGCCACAATGTTAATTCTATATCCATGTTGAGGATTTTCCAGTTTCTTCCTTCCTCAAAGTTCTTCTTCCTCTTTGCTTTTATTCTCGTTTTGTTCCTCCCCCTCACTGTCATCTCTCAATCCATTTCTTCATCTATGGATCTGTCTTTCTTAGCTCCGCTGCTTAAAAAAAAAAAAAAAAAAAAGAAATTATTTGTTTGTTTGTTCCAACCTGTCGGGCTTTAGAAACGTTCAGAAAACGGAGCATGTTCTTAATATACATTTAAAAAATAATAATAACTTGCCGAACTGGAGTTTTTCTTTTTGTTTGTTTTGTTTTTAAGTTATGAATAGTAACCAAATCTTTGTTTGCTATGACCAAGCCCCCACCCCCTGCCTTTGTTTAATGGCTTGTCTTAACCCCCATACTAATGTTTTGTTTTGTATATAATAAAAGAAAGAATAAAAGTAAAATATTAAAGTGCTGGTAGAATGTGTTATGCGATATGTTCTAATTAAACTGTATGTTTGTTCTGTTTTTGTACATATTTATTCAGCATGTATGGCAGTAAATGTTGGAGTCTTAAATGTTACAAAGCAGCATAACAATGCATACGTTAAGGAAGTCGTCCTCTAAATGAAAGAGTATTGAAGGTTTTTTTTTTTTTTGTTTTTTTTTTGTGGAATTTGTAAAACCAATAAATCTTAATTCCATCCTATTTTGGGGATGTGGAATTTTGGGCGTGGCCTGTGCCGTTTCTTTGACGTCTCCAGGGATGCACTGTGAAATCCCAAATCACATTGTTGGTGCATATTTTAAGACAATCAATTAAAAAAAAGAAAATATTATTCTGATGCCAACAGTTAATCTGGGATTTTGAAATTGCTTTGCTCACTAGCATTCTTTAAATCTACTTTCTCCACTACCTTTCTCCGCTCTACCGAAACTGCACGCTCGTTGGTAACTAATTAAGTGTGATTACTCTGAAATTCAAGCAAGCATTCCCTGCATGATCTGCACGCTGGTCGAGTGTGACGTTTCTCTTTTAAAATCTTCTGCTTTCTTCTGTGTATCTGTCCTTTGTGGAAGGCAGACCCATTTTAAGTGCGGTAACTATCAACAAATGTTTCATCGTTTTTAACATCAGCCACGTCACGTGACATTGTGAACATTTTCATTTCCTCACACAATAAACCAAAAAAGCGGCGTAAGTATGAAGTAGACTAAATACTTCTTGTCTGGTCACGCACAAATGAATCAGAAAGACTCGTATATTCTTTCCAATCGAATGTTTTGGTGTTGGAGCTTTCCAGAGTCGAGACAAATAGAAAACATACCATCATCGTACATTTGTGGCGATTTAGGAATTGCAAGTCATTTTTCAGTTGTAAACGAGTCAGAGCAGCTGTAATACAACCTTAAACCTGTTTAGTCTTTGGTTCATGTGTGTAGATCCCTAAACGATGTGTGAGCGCTCTCTGGCTGGCACCTCCCTATATCAACAATTTGCTAGCCCGTTAAATACGGAACACAATGGATTACAAAATCCTTCGTGAGGTGTTTTTAATGTGGAAAGCACTGTTATTCCCACCCTCATATTCCTGCATTTGAAAGCAAACATCTTATTAGTCAAAACAACCAGGCAACAACCAGTGATGAACTATGCAGATTCTCACCAATGCTAGGCTACGACCTTGCATTGATAATAGTGTGTGAAGAAATGTTTTTATTTCACGGTGAGTGGGCGTGCCAGCTCGAAAAATGGTGTCACTTGCAAAGTTCCATTTTAACAAGCCTTGAAATTTGAACTTTGTCAAGAGTTCCAAAATCCCGAATGCCACAAAAAATGGCAACTTTAAATTTGAGAGAGGTTCCACCTTTAGTCACCCCAATGTGAGGTCAGCGTCAGAGGTATATTTTTAGTTGCAATCATTGAGAATCGGTACAAGATGTTTCTTTCTTCATCTGCGAAAAGTAAAAATTCCAATTTCAACAGTGTAAGAGAAGACTTGACCAACAGTGGGTAGTAGAGCTCAGCGATGAAAACGAATACATATTCATGATCTGTTTTTTGGACTTCCATGTAATATCAATACATGTTTCTTGATTGTCGCTTACGTAATTAAAAGCCCATGTTAATGATCCAACTACAATTGAAACACACGTTCAAGTGGGATATGGTGTGTAAGATCAGAAGAACTCCAATACATTCATTGCGACCAGAATGACTGGTGAATGACTGAAGTTTTTTTTTATAAAACAAACTAGGCAATTTGTGGTGTGTGTGTGTGTGTGTGTGTGTGTGTGTGTGTGTGTGTGTGTGTGCGTGTGCGTGTGCGTGCGTGCGTGCGCAGAGTTATGTGGGAAATTCCTCTAATATCTTAACATATGTTTCCATGATGACTGGATTTCTTTGCCGCAATCCGCATTTTTCCTCTTGGGCAAAATGTTGCACAAATGGTGGAATATTTAATGAAGTGCTGGCCCGAACCTTCCACAATAACATAGCACACCTGCCAACTTTGAGCCGGTCGTTTTGATATATTTTGTGGCTCAAATATGGGGGGAGGAGAAGTGCAGCAAAATTCGGGTAATTATATGCAAGAGTAAGTGTGCAGCGCTTCCAGCGCACTTCAAAGAATCGTTTGATCACTTACATTGAAATAAAACAACTTATCTGATCACAGCTGTTGATCCTTTGTATTGTATTTGTTCTGCAACATTCAGCACCCAAACTTCTCGTCAAATACTATCTATGTTCAAATCATGACAAGGTTTTGGCCATATCACCTTTATTAATTGCTAATTTCGGACACAAAATGATCTGTCACAACATAATGTAGTCACAATTCCCTCACGCCAAACCACTGAAAAATGATATCGCCCGTCCTTGGGCAAGTTGTTGAGTTGAGTGAATACAAACTGAAATACACTGAAATTCCTGAATCATATCTCCATCACATCAGGTGGTAAACAGGTCTGCCGAGCAAACCAAACAGCTGAGACTTCCTTCCCCGCGGCTCTGCAGGAGTCATCAGAAAGCATTGTGAAGTTGTCCTGTATTCTCACCTGCTGTAGGTAAAGCCGGCGAGCTCAGTGGTGGTGGTGGTGGTGGTGGTGGTGGTGGTGGTGCTGCTGCTGCTGCTGCTGCTGCCGTGGAGGCCGGTGGAGGCCGCCCCCCGCAGGCGTCGTCCCTCAGCCAATCACAGCACTTGAAGGGCGCTTCCACTTCACCCAAAGGAAGCAACTTGCACAGAGAAGAAGCGCACAGCTCAAGGCCAGGTAAGCCCATACCGCATGAGAAAGTTGAGGTTGGTGAAGTGAAAGAAGTCTTCAGACTTTGGAACCATATACCAAAAGAAGAAGCTTTATTTAGTGGGTCATTCTTCATGTTCCTCATGGTTCTTGTGGATAATAAAAGGTCCTTGGTGGAGGTATAATAGCCGATATAGCCATTGACAGATGTTCAATATTGCAAGTTGCAAACAAAATCACGCGGCCGGTGTCTAGGCAAGGAAATGCAAAGAAATGGTCCTTTAAATATTTTTCGAGCAGGTGTTCGGTGAATTTTTTTCAAATTCTACTTAAAAAGTAAACAAATTGTGGCTTTTGTGTTGCAAGATCAAAATTGCAAAGCTGCACTTATTTAACTAATTCTACAACTCTTTGTCCATTTGATTTAATGCACGGCGAGCGAGGGCGGTCTTCTGTAAACGGGAGTTCATTATTTTCAGTTTGTGAATTGAAGATTCACTTGCTCGCCGACCCTTCTGTCTGAGTGGCTCCTGACTCCCGAGTCATTTAAACGGTAAATGGGTGCATTTATACTGAGCTTTTCTAGTCATACGACTCAAAAGGGGTTAAGTGTCTTGCTCAAGGACACTTCAGCACGCTACCAGGAGGTGCCGGGGACCGAACCGGCAACCTTCCGATCACTAGACGACCTGCTCTACCTCCTAGAGCTCCATTGGTGAGTTTTGCAGACATAGTTAGGAAACTCTGCTTTAAAGGGCTCAATCCTGAAAGGTTCTCTGTGAAACCAGAAGTGGCTCTTCTATAGGTGTTTTTGGACCAAACAGATCTGGGGACTCCCTGAGAGAAGCTGCCCACTGAGGAGCTCCCCTGAGAACTACGTTACCTGTACCTTCAAGGGCATTTGTTCTGTTTGCATTCACACCGCCAGTAGGAACACTCAAGTGACGTATGCCAGCCAGCTGACATACGATGAACTGAATAATAAATGTGTCTCAATAATGTTGCTTGGTAACAAGGATCCATGTTTATTAATAGTATTAATTATTGAGCTCAAGGACACACTATCACAATCAAAAAATCAAAAATAGTGAATTCCCTCACTCCATTTTGGTGATAAAAAGCATGAAGACCACCTTAAGAAACATACATCGGAGACTCCATTACACTGAACATGAACAAGAGGTCACCACAACTGATGGAACTGTATTAGAAAGCAGCGTTTCAGCTTCGTAATAAGGACCCATGCTGTTATCAATGACACTTCATTTAAGTTGAATAATGTGTGGTTTTATCTTTAGATGGAGTTGGTTTTCAAAGTTGCAGGAATCCAACCATGTTGCTCTTGTTTGGCAGAAGACAGGTCCTGCAGTGCTGAATAGTCGTAGATGGGTTCCAGCTTCACAGATAGCTTGCCAACAGCTGGGAAGGGTTTCAGCAGGTCCATGTGATCTGCTGAACAGGTCATGTGTCCGTCCAGTTGTTTGGCGCTATCTTGTGTGTGACAGGTCTTCAGGGCAGAGAAGAATCCTCTTTATCCAATGAGCTGGACCTGGTGGCATCACCTAGCTGCAGGGAGGGTTCTTCCATGTGCACTTTGATGTATTTGAGTCCTGAAACGGAGGATGGAGATAGAAATGATGGTATCAATAAAACTCTGAACATATCATGACCCCGATCTAAGGTCTTAAACGGATAACTCACAATTTCTTTGAGATGGACTCTTCTGCTACTTCATTTTGGTCATGTCGATCAGAATTTTGGTTTACATGTGTGGTTCTCAAAACTGCAGTACACTATGTATGCCAATAGACTTATTTTTTCCATTCACCCCACGTTATCTTAACCATTTTGATTATTGCATCATCCCTTGTCCACGTTGTTTGGAATTTTGGAAGAAGAATCACAGCTGCGATCAACTCCGGGTCTCCTGACATATGGCCAAAGTGATTCTTTATTCCCAGCTGTAGAGCATTCACCAGATGCTTACAGTACTTCAGTGGCAACTTGATTCTGTCAGGTTTGGAGGTCAGCAGGTTGATCATTGGAAGGAGCCATCCTATCTGGACATTGGTTTCTGCCTGCAAGATGTTGATTGCCTGGGCAGCTGGACTCATGGTAGCGGGATACTCTGTGATGAATGCAAGATCAGCTGGGTGGAACCTGTGACGAAAACAACAATACTGTGTTTTATAACCCTATATAACCATTTCATCTGATTCAAGTCATCAATGGTTGCATGACTAATTGACCAAATGGGTAAATGATAGTGTACTATGTATACAATGTGACAATTATTAGTCCCCAAGGGATTATAATGAATAACACAGCACATATAACCTTTACTGACATCTGAACCTTTTAGCCTGTGCAGATACTTCTGATGGCCGCCTCTCCTTTGATTATTCTGAGTAGTCTTTCCACAGCCAGGAAAAGGGAGTTCCACCTTGTAGCAGCCGGGCGCAGCAGCTGGAGGGAGCAAGTATCTTCAACAGTTTCGGCTGAATGTGTGGATCTTCCACTTTTGTTCCAGAGTGCATTACACTTTTTTGAAGCCCTAATTGGATGTTGCTCTCTTGGCATCTACCATGGATATTAAATTGAGTAGATGGCAAGCACAGCACTGGTGCTTCGGTGGCTGGTGCTCATCATGTTCATTCAGAAGCATATCAACAAACTTCACTCCCCTCTTGATCCTCTTCGGTCTCTTCCTCTCCTGGCTGAGCTGCATCACCACCATCACCGACAGCATTGTTGTTTTCATCTTCACCAAAAACGTTTAAAGCTATTCAGAAATTTGATTGCCTGTTGTTCTCACAATCTTATACAGTGTATCAAACTCAGAAGGGATGTCATTGTGTGTGAGCCTCTCAAATATTTGCACCCTAGGGCTGCCGAGCATAGGTTGAGACTGTCAGGCTCTATCCAATGGGCTGTAACGCTGATGAAGCTCTGTCTTCTGACAGACCGGCATCGATGGTGGTGGCGATATGGTCAACTGTTCTCATGGCCTCACTCACATCCTCCTTCGTCATTTATATCATTTTTGCGTTAGGCTGCAGTTCCTTCACAGGGTCTCGAAATGGTTCTTTTTCGACAACAGAGAATGGCTGGAGCCCTTGGACCACATATTTCATTGCTGCTTTGTCAACAACCTTTTGAGACATTGTCTTGGTGCACTAATGTGCTCTGCTTACTGGTGGAGGGAGTCTCAGGAACTTGTTTTCTCTTTGTTGACGTCAGCCCTGTATCCTTTATAAGCTGGCGCCCATGCTTTCTCTGAAACAATAAGAAAAAAGAAAGACATCACTTAATTATCTTCTCTAAAGCACTTTAACTTAAGAATTAATGTATGTTGTAGCTACAGATGTTTCTAGTTTCAGATATCACGATTGCAGCAGCTTTGATCCCATCCCCCGGCGGCATTGTTCCTGCGTTGAGATTGTTTTTGCAAAAAGACCACTAGCTGTAGTGCGCACCAACCACCACCAGGTAGCGTAGTTGAGCAGTCCAGAAACTAACTGGCGTCTCAGCCCCTTTCCCACTTGCACCGAAAGCCGAAAATCAACTGGATATGATCCGTATCGGGGTCATGTCAGAAAAAGGGCCAGTGTCGATGTTCTGTGAAAGTTGTTTCATAAGTCCCACTCGTGATCTGGAATCATTTGGGAAAATGTCGGCTGTGAATGCAAGTGTGTGGGGATAGAAGCAATACAATTTCCGTAGCGTAGCGGTGGAGCCGAATCCAAATAAAGCACAAATAGTGTTTTTTTACCACTATTTATTTTACGCAAATAATTTTCATTTCAATCATTCAAATAAAATGATTTGTTATGGGGAAGAAAAAAGCATCCAGAAAAATGGCCAGTCCGAACCGTGGAGCTCAGCTGCGAAGACGAGAAACTGAAACACGTCCAGTCTCTATGGACACAGGTCTTAATAAATTGTCTTATTTTTCTTCTTAAAAATGTCGCTCAGACACTAGACGTGTCTTTTACATTTAGGGGTGCGTTGCAGGGACATCGGGCACAAGCGCGTGGCTTCCTCACCGGCTGCACCGCAGCGTGGAGCTGGGGAGGGAGCGAGTGGACAGGGAGAACGAGTGCAGAACGTTCATTCCTCGGAGGCAGAGAGTGTAAGACAGGTTGAAAATGATCACACTGATTTAATAACTTGGGTTTTTGTCACATTTTACAACTGACTTTATTGTTTTCAACTGCAGCTATAATAACTTCATAACTTTACAGGGTATAACCAAAACCAAAAACCTAACATTTAGAATTGTTATTGTGTGTGTCTGTGTCTGTGTGTGTGTGTGTGTGTGTGTGTGTGCGCGCGCGCGCCCGCGCATAAATAGCAAGATAACTAACTTGGATGGTGAGTTTTTGCCAATTCAAATGCCAATATTTCTGTATTTTTCGATACACATACCAGGCCCTTCATTATGTCGGACGCATCTTTCACTCCGATATAAGAAGATATTTCTTGTAAATATGGCCATAGTTCCTCTTTCCATCGATGTCGCTCTCTAACATGCTGCTCTAGCTGTGGCTCTGGCTCATGGGTCATGTGTGAATTTGAACGAATGACTGTTTTTACTGACTCGGGATTGACAAATTCTCGTCTCCACTAACTTGTTCACTGACTCGCTCCTCCTACCTGCTACTAGCTAGACAACGTGTCACTCACACTACTGTGCAACTCTTATATTAACTGTATTTGTGGAAATGTATCCAGTTAATTATTGTATTAACCAAGCCCTGTGAGAAAATAAACCACTTTGGTACTTGTTTTAACTCAGTACTTGCTCGAGTCGCTTTCCCAGCCCAAAGCCCCACCCACTCCAAGAATCACTCACTGATTTGCTCTACCAACCTGCCTGGAGCTCAAGTCAATGTCTCACTCAGAGTATGAGTGAGTGAGTGAGTGAGTGAGTGAGTGAGTGAGTGAGTGAGCAACCCGAATCGCTCAGTACTCGCTCTCCCAGCCCAGAGCTGAAGGTCTGACTTAGGCTCCATCCCGGAGTGACAGTCAGTAACCGTCCATGAGTTTCAATTTGTCCCTCTTTAGTAGTTTACTACTACTTGATTCGTATTGATCAATCATAAATTTTAAATTGAATTTATATTAAAATTCATTTAAAAATAAAAGTTTTGCCTTTGCCTCTTGGTTTTTCAGTCTTTTATCACAATGATATGGATCATTTTCCTGTAGTAAATCGGTGGCCTGATCATGTGAATCAGTGGGGACTGGGAGTGGGTGGAACTTGTTGGTTCAGTGGGTGCGAGCCAGTGACTGGATGGCTTGATACTCGCTGTCACTCGAGCAACTCTGACTCGTGAGCTTGTCATTCAGTGAGAGTAGCTCTGATTGGTTGAGTGCTTCTTCTGAGCAAGCGCCAAGGAACAGCGCCGGGCTTTGAAGCCAATTTCACATATTGATCAAACTGTGTAATTACAACCGGGCCTGCAGGTGCCCAAAAAGCATTTTTCCTGCACAAAATCATGGGAAAGGGAGCGGCTGTAAAACGGTGGATACTTTTTTTTGAGCGTCACAACCCCCGTGACTCGTTTCACGATCACAATTTGATCTATTCGCTCTGATAACATTTGGAAAGTCTAGAAGAATTTAATAATTTTATTCCATTCAAGTTAGCCAGCTCGGCCGGTGGAAGTCTCTCGTGCACATGCTCTATGGGCGCTGTAGCCAGTGGGGGATTCCCCAAACTCTGGGCGACCGACTTGGTGACTCGAGTGACTCGAAAACCCCACTCTCTTTAGTGAGTTGTACAAACTCGAGTCAGTAAAATGAGTCAAACCTCCCATCTCTACTGGCTCAGTCTCTGGGACATACCTGTGCTTGTTAAGAAGTAATGCCGCAAAAACAGAACTTGAAACAGGCAGGGTTGCCAGGTCTCCCGCCATCCCCCAACACACAAACAAATAAACAACCCGCTTCAACACTTACCTGGTGGACCTGGCAACAGTTGCTTGACAGTGTTTGTTTACACACTTTTCCTCTGATTTTATTTTGTAGCTAGTAAAAAAGGTGTTCAGGGGAAGTTTATCGAAGTAAAAGTGTAATTTTTGGGGGCTAGATGTAGTTAAGTAAAAGTAAAAGTCGACAGAAATATTATTACTCAAGTTAAGTACAGTAACAAAGTATTTTTACTTTACACCACTGCAATTGATATCCTTACAAACTTCTATAAGACTAGTTAGTCTCTCTCCTCAGATGTGGTCATCGCCTGGCTGAATTAAGAAGCGGTCGGCGTCAGATTTACAGAGTTTGTACGGATTTCATTGGGATTTCTGGAAAGTTGGGGGGAAAAAAATCTAAAATTGAGACAGGTAAAGGAATGTGAATGGTATTTATTTTTATTTATTTATTTATTTAGACATGAGATTTGGTGATGGAAAAGTCAGGAAATTTTCCTTTCATGTGGAGTGGGGAACCCTAAATTTAACTATAAATTGTTGAGACCCTTCATCTCATGCTCCCCTTTGTGGAACGAAAACTCATCTTAAAGCTAGTAAATACAGTAAAATTGAAACTTGGGATTTCAAAAATTGGATTATGCAATGTTTAATGAAAGCAATAGGAAAACAAGTGCCGAGTGCAAATGTGATCGCAGTTCAGTGATACTGAGAATATTTTTTTTTCATCCCCAGGTCAAACTCAAACCGACTTGAAGAGGAAAAGAAGCTTTACCCAAGAAGATGATGTGAGGAAGAGAAGATCATGAAACACACGCACATACAACAGTCATTTTGAATGGCACCAATCTAGAACTGGTGAAGGGCGTATTAAAAAAAAACCTTTTAAAAACATTGTGAGTTCATCCTGGGAACTCGTAAGAGAAATTCTGAGAAAAAAAAAAAAAAAAAGAACATTTTGCATTCTCCGCAACTTGAAAAAGTGCACGTTTACTCCACGTTTGGCATCACAAATGCTCACCAACCTGCTCACTGTCAAAAAATATGAATGAAATATTTGCATCATCGCATCGCAAACAGTGAACATAAATTCATAATGTTTGCGAATTGTAATCATGACCAAATTGTCAGAATTTGAGAGATGTGACGATAACCCCTTTTAAACATTTTTTTAAGTTATAGGTGCTGAGGTGAGATGCGTTAGGACCTTAACTGCTGTCTTCGATGTTATAAAAAAAGAATCGCACTTAAAAGAATTCCACTGACACAATAGATGAAGGGATAAACCCCTATAACTCAGAAAATAAATCATCTTTTAATGTAAATTAGGACTAAATCTCAACAGTTTTGCAAGTCAAACTCCCTCTAATATGTCAGAACACATATCACACATATAACATTAATTTGGTGGTTCCAGCACGTTATTGTTTAAAATTATGGGACTACGTGTCACATTCTCACCCTGAGCACCTTTTGAGGGCAGTGCCTATTAATAACTATTATGTCTTTTAATATTATTTTTTTTGTTGTTGCTTTTTTAAAGTGATGGCTGTAGTCTGTTTTGTAGTTGTTGTTTAAATGTTAATGTTTTTCAACAAGCTTTGAAAGTGAATAAAGGCCTCTTAAGTAACATTCTGCAGGTTTCTATAGTTCATGAGTGTACACGTGTGTCTTGGTTCCTGCTGGTCGAAGTGGATTCTCAGTACCATAGTATTGGGCTTGAATTGTATTTTTAGTATATATATATATAGTATTTAGTAGTATATATAGTATTTTAGTATATATCAATTTGTAGCAAGTACAATCAGAAAAACAATATTTTAAATGTTTTACTTCAAAATATTGAAATAAAATAAAAAATATATATTTAAATGCCAGACGGAATAGAGCTTAAAAATAATTGCTCTATTTTTGTAATTCGACGATGGCTTGCATTGGGGGCGGTTCATACACTGAAATACTATATTAACTCCTGATAAAATTATTTAAATGAGGAGTTATTTTTTGTGTCTTGTCCGAATCTGGTCTAAAATGTGATAGAAAAAGGGAGAACTGAGAAAGGGTTTTGTATAGTAATTATCTGCAAATGTGGAAAAAACTTGGGTGCGATATATGAAATAATAAACCACGATGATTGGAAAATTCCCTTAAGATTAAAATGAACGAAACGATAGATCAAATGAGAAATTAAACTAATTTACACTTTCTAGCCAATCGATTTACAATTTCTGTTTAATAAAGCCCGCCATTGAAAATAAAGTATACAGAAAATATGAAATGATTTAAATTATTATGAAAAATTATAGAAAATTGCGACTGCTTAATAGAGTCCAAAGCGTTGTACGGTGGGGACATCTACTGGACAAACGAGGAATTAAAGGGAAATTGAAACAATAAATCCCTATAAAGGTGTTGATACCTCAGTCACTTTTCAATGTAGGATCGTCACACACCTGTGATAGAATAATATTTTTTTATGTGTCTGAATACTAAGTAATGTATTTTTCGTAGCAATTTTCCACGTTGAATTTTAAACAACCCGGGCTAAATAATGGGATACAAATAAAGTAGTATAGTTTCTATAGGCATAAATCACTTGACAAAACAACTAAACCTAAAGTAAAAGGCCCAATATCTGAGCCCGAAAGACAATTTCTAAATGTGACATTCACCAGCCTATTGAAAATCCCTGCTGTCTCATACAACTGCCCCCTGAGAACACTTTATGATTGATGAAACGATGAAAAAATTCAATTCAAATAACTGAATTTTTACTGAGTGATGAATGACTCGTGAAAGATTTGTTTGTCGCGAACAAACATTTGTGATGACTTGAGAGTCTGAATCTTCAACTCACAAACTGAAAGATAATTACTGAGGAATGCATTAAAGCGGCATCTGTATACGTTTTGGTCTGTGGCGCCCCTACAGTTTCTGTGTGCAGTTGCACTTTTATGCCACACTTTTACAAAAATTGAAACCTGCCTTTCAATAACAGTCTATGTTACTTAAGCAACTATAATGTACACCTAGGTTACAGCGCCCCTTGCACTTACCTCGCCGCCTCCCGGAGCCGTGGACTCAGTGCTCGCCGCGCGGCGTGGGGAGGGGCGGGCCCCCTGCACCAGGTGTGGTTCATTGTTCATTGTTCATTGCACCACCCCGTGGTGTGTGTGTGTGTGTGTGGACGGGGGGAAGGGGGGGCATTTGGAATGTAATCTATTTACACTTTGCATTTTGCCAAAATGGACTTTTTCTTTCTTTTTTTTTTTTTTTTACACAATAAAAATGATTCTTGTGAGAATTTCATTCACAACTCAGATCCACTGACTCCTCCGACTGAGTGATTCCTTGAGAAGTGCATCTCCAAACAAAAAGAGTGAACCTTTCATCACACCGTCAGGCGTGTAGACGTATGTGACGATGTCACGAAAGTTTTACAATTCAACTTATTTAAAAGTATATAAGGTTTAGCTACTGAAGAGGCATCATGTATCGCCATCGGGACGTGGTAAAATCTCAGGTGCAGGTAGCACATCTCCTTTGACACCAGACATATTTAGTCAAAGCGAGAAAATGGCCTCATTACTTTTCAAGCACATGCTTCCTTAAAGTAGCTCTATCCTGCACCCTTAACCGTAGGAAATGCCACTGAAGACACTTTGACCCAATTAGAGGATCCGTGTGATCAAGCAACATGGCGGCTGCAGTCAAAGTCCAGCAGGTTCAAACTGAAAGCGAAAGCCTGAAGTAGCAGATTACATGCACGTTAATGGTCTAGTTTGGAAGTGAAACATATTTTCATCCAAAAGCTGACGTAATCTTTTATACATATATATATATATTTTTAATTTATTTATTATATAATAGAAGGAAAATAAATGGCGACCATATTTAGGAAAGAACAAATCAAACTTGACTGTCGACCTTTGAATAAACTACGTATACACCGATCATCCACAACATTAAAACCACCACTAATAACCACTAATATTGTGTAGTTCCCTCTTGCCAAACCAGCCCTGACCCGTCGAGGCATGGACTCCACAAAACCTCTGAAGGTGTCCTGTGGTTTCTGGCACCAAGACATTGCAGCAGATCCATTAAGTCCTGCAAGTTGTGAGGTGGGGCTTGGATGGATCAGGCTTATTGTTCCAGCACATCCCGCAGATGCTCCATGCGTCGGACCCTAACCCCGCCCATCCACATGATGTAGAAGAGATTGTGATTCATCAGACCAGGCCACCTTCTTCCATTGCTCCATGGTCCAGTTCTGACGCTCAGGTGCTCATTGTAGGAGCTTTCAGCAGTGGACAGGGGTCAGCATGGGCACTCTGACCCCTAACCCTAACCCTAACCCTAACCCCATCTTAGTATAGTTCATGGAGGTAGAAAATCTCTACTTTCTCTTAACTATAGAAGCCCAAATGATCCGGAGACGGTCCTTGGGTGCTTTATGGGCTATTTGTATGTATACACCAATGGTCCAACCCTAACCCTTAATTTGTAAACTTAACAGTAAAACTGGGGAAATAGGAATTCTGAAGTATTTAATATATACGGCAAATGTGTGTTGAACTGATTTAACTGACATAAAGTGGGACAATATGACAAATGACTCCCCAGCCCTAAAACAAACTTAAAGTAAAAGGGGAAAAAAGAGAAAAGAATGGGAAATAAAACAAAACTCGTGGTTCCTTTTTCGAACGGACAGTGGGGTTGGCGGAGCGCTGCGGCTGTCTCGGTTTGGAGCTGTCCTTGGTGCTTGTACGGTTCAATCCAATTAGCCCTCCCATCCCTCTCCCTCTCTCTCTCTCTCTCCCTCTCTCTCTCTCTTCACTTATCCGTTTATTTTTACATGCTCGGACTGTAGCCTCCACCCCCCACCACCACCCCCACCCCCACCCCCAGGGCAACCCGATCCCAGAGCGCTCATCTCCCGCGCCGCGGTGATTTAGTCTCAATTTCTCTCCTCATTTAAGTTCAATTTCTGTCGAGATTTTTTTTACATTTCTTTTTACAGACACACACACACACACACACATATATATATGTGTGTGTGTGTGTGTATACATACACACACATATATAGAGAGAGAGGTTTTCTTTTCATCTTTTCCAAATAAAATAAAATGTGGAGACGCACCTGTCACTTCGCTCCCGGGGAGGCTTGCAGCCGGAGCAGGATGGGAGGCGAGCCCTGACCCGGCCGGGCTGGGATAACCCTGTGGGACGCGGAACCCTCCACCACCAGCCGGAGAAAGGACGCGAGGAGGGTTTCAGGAGACCATCTCTGATTCCGCTAAGGTAAATAGAAAAAAGCAAAAAACATAGTAGAGACCTGAAAGAACCCTGAATTAAATGATTTCTTTATTTATTTGTTATTTATGTGTTACGATTTTAGGGTGATGATGGGCATCGAAATGAGCAAAACACTACTGAATAGAATTGAATGGAATATCACCAGGAATAAAACAGAATAGAGACTTTGAACGACTTAAAATATTACAAAAATCAATCTTAAAAATGTTACTCCACGACATTCTTGTTGTTTTTTTTACAAGATGCACATACATCCTGATTTGTCATTACATTTCCATTTAAAAACAAGTTAAACTCGTGTAATCTTTCATCTTTCTTTGAAAGAGTGATTTCTGAATAAAACAGAACAGAATAAAGTAGATGTATAGACTGCTCTTTTAACTACTCTGAAAATTCTACTACACTACATAAAAAAAACTATTACTGTACAAGAGGCACAGAAATCATAAATTTCACTTTTTATTTCTTTTATCCTTTTGAAGTTAAAGTCCTGTAATGCTTTCCTTAATCTCCGGCCCATCGATTAGAAGTTCTCATTACTTTAGGCTATCATCTGACAAGTTCATCCGGTTCTGTAATGAATTTCCTCCCTTACCACTGAAACAATATGTCCATCCACAGCTCAGCCCCTTCAATCTATTTAGAGCAACATAAAGTTAATGTAACTTGATAGATTAAAGCTCCAAAGGTTTAGGAAAATAATGCGCCTATAGGAGAGGAGTAAAAAAAGTGCTTTATGTTTCTTTTTTAATTTCAGTTTAGCCAGGTGGTGAAGAGGAATGGAAAGGGCTGAGGAAGCTTCACGCCCTCACAGTTATGATGTAGTCACTGTGTTCCTGACGTATGTCTGTGTCCTACTCTGTCCCAGGAGTAGATAGACAGTCTATAATTAACTCAGGTACACCAGAGCTGGTGGAGCGGAAGCCTAATACCTCTATTGGGATTTATCGAACTCTTATTATACAACCAGATAAAAGCCTATTGGCCAGTGCAGACTAAATCTCTTGCCCAGCCAAGAGAGAGAGGGGGGGGATCTAAATGGCAGCATAAAACCTCTGTATCCAACAAGTGAAATGGATTCCTCCAATAGCTTCTGGATACATGCATGAACATGTAATCTTGTTTCATGCTCTACAAAAAAGAATCCAACAATTTTGTTTTTTCCCCCTGGGGATGAATAAAAAAGAGGGTTGTCTTATCTTATTATTATTTGTGGTTCCCCTTTTCAAAATCCGCTCTCAGGTGAAATAAATATCAATACCAAGTATTTTATTATTATTCCTCTATGAAGTTGAATGTGTATCTGTTGCTGGGAAAGTGGGAAAATAACATAAAACCATCAACATTGTAATAAACTATCCCTTCGAGAGATTGGGAACTTAGGCCAGTAAAAGAGTACAGGACAAGGAAGGGGTAAATATTTATATGTCCGATATTGGGTTCTGTACATTATTTCATTATTAAAGCGAAGGTTTATTATTCATGTTTGTTCATTATTTTCAAATCAGTGTCCTTTAATTATACAGAATTACTCAGCCTTATTAAGGCAGGTATTTGCCAAACTTTTATCTTAAAGCCCTAAATATCAAATTGTCCTGTAAAGGTCAAGGCTTCTTGGCTATTCCACTTTGTCAAATTGTGGTACAAATTTGAGTTCAGTGCAATTTCTAGATTTAATTTGAGGCTCGATAGAATGAGGGCTCAGGAGCCTGTAAGCCCTTGAACCTGTAACCTATAATAAAGGGCTGTATAAATAAAGCTGACTTGATTTGATTTGACTCAGGGAATTTTTACCATATAGTCCTGTCAGCAAACATAGAAGTGATTAGAAGTTTAGTGGTTGTACAACCGGGACCTCTTTCATGAATATTGATTATTTCATGAATTTCATAAATATAATTTACCCCTTGCACTTTGCCCTGGGGAACCTTTACTTGTTTACTATCAGTATCAGTTAATTGAAAATGATTTGACAGATATGATTCCTCATTTCCTCAGCCATGGATCTCCTGATCTGCTGACCAGAGATTCGAACAGATCTTATTGAGCTTCGCGGGGCTTCATCGCCCCTCACCCCCAACCCATCTACCCATCCCACCCCACTCCCCACCCAGTGGTTTAAGGAGAACAGAGACCGTTGAATCCAGTCCCAAGGAAGCTGCAAACGGCACAACCCTTCTCCAGCTACTGCCGTGTCTCCCCCTGAGGTAAAGACTCGGCCCTTCCCCGGTATGCCAGCGCCACGCGAATGGGAAATTTAATCTTAGACCAACACATGATATAAACTGAGATGCATCAGTGTATCTGAGTCATAAAAATACAAGTGAATACAACTTCCTACAAATCAGAGGTACACAAACACAAGGTATATAAAGTAAATTCGGGCCATCTCATTTTGACCATTTGAAAAAAAAAATCAAACATCTAATTTCCAATAATTAACTGAATACATTTTTTTCCCCCTTCTCAGCCAGTTCCTGCCCAAGGAACCGCTATGTCTGACCGCGTGACCTTCAGCACGCCTAAGGCCAACCCACGTCCCGGGCAGGCGCCTCTCCTCCCCCCGGAGCCCATCGACATAATCCGCATCAAGGCCCGATCACGGCGAGTCCGGCTGAATGTGGGGGGCCTGGTCCACGAGGTCCTGTGGAGGACACTGGACCGGCTACCCAGGACCCGACTGGGCAGGCTCAGAGACTGCAACACCCACGAGTCCCTGCTGGAGATCTGCGATGACTACAGCCTCCCCGAAAACGAGTACTTCTTCGACCGCCACCCTGGCGCCTTCTCCTCCATCCTCAACTTCTACCGCACGGGGAAGCTCCACATGATGGAGGAGATGTGTGCGCTGTCCTTCGGCCAGGAGCTGGACTACTGGGGCATCGACGAGATCTACCTGGAGTCCTGCTGTCAGGCCCGCTACCACCAGAAGAAGGAGCAGATGAATGAGGAGTTGAGGAGGGAGGCCGAGACGCTCCGGGAGAAGGATGGCGAGGTGGAGGAACGTGGCTGCTGCCCCGACAAAAGGCAAAAGCTGTGGGACCTGCTGGAGAAGCCCAGCTCGTCGGTGGCTGCCAAGGTACGCACATTTGAAAATGGATACACAATTAGGTTGTCTGGCCATCTCCACCCATGGGCTGGAGCATGTCACAGTTTACAACAATAAGGTAACAACTATTGGACACAATTATTGTTACAGTTTAGTAGAGGAAGCATTTCTCCTTAATCTAATATGACCCACTCCATATCTAGTGCAGAAGTTCACCCATTAGCTGTGATACATCACCTCTATTCTATTATTGCTTTTGCAAAGATACTTCAGTAACACTCCACGGTGCTGCAGTGCAGCATGTGCACCGTGCTGCACTTAAGATGTGTCCACATATTGTTTGTAATCTGTCCGTGTTTCATTTTTAAAAGTCACTTGATCTTTGTGTTCCCTTGTGTTTGCTTGTTTGCTGTGAGTGTACTTCAAAGCGTTTTATTGTATACAGTAAATAAAAACGATGTATGGCAGCTAGCCGACATAGAGCCAGCTTCCAGGAACAGCACAAAGCAGCGTATCGAGTCCATTACGGAATGTGCTGTTGAGAAGCGTTTGAGAATCTTTTTTTTTCTGTAAATGGATTCAAAGCAGGATCGTAAACAACTACAGCACGTGTCTCAAGCCTCCGATGTCTTCGACCAATTAATGGAAAGGCCTATCGAATTAGCATTTGGCAAATGAAAGTGCTGCCAAGATGGCAGGAAAGATAGGGTCACTGAATGGGGTAATGTGGCTTGATAGAAAAAACCAAACTGATGTGACATGTTAAGAACTGTTATAACACCGAACTCATAGCACCTCATACGTCAGGTCAAATGGTGGTCTAGACACAAGCTGTTAAGAAAGAGGTGGAACCGGAGGACCCTTGACCCGTTGGCAAGGTCTTTCTTTTTCCATTTGATATGAGCACTAGGGACTGAGTAGTAAGGTACTTTGGCTTTGCACAGATACTAGAGTAAGTGTGCTTTGGGAGACAGTGATCTGGATTGTTTCATGGTGAGAGGTTGGGTTCTATTTGAGCCAATTGCAGGATTTTGTGTCAATTACAAGAATTCATTTTGTCTTGCCACATTTTTGGGAACTGTGGAAGGAGTTGTTACGGCACCACATTGCCATTGGCTTTGTTTTATGCTTATCTCCATCTAGATTCAAATCAAAAGTGTGTCAGACAATCGGACATCATCAGAGTGTCTAACCCAGTTTACTGTCATTTATATGTACTTCTTAACATATAAAGCCTTTGGGACTAGCAGTGACAAAGTTATACTTGTTTTTACAGAAAGTGGGCGATGCTCTGCTGTTCAGAGTGTTGCTAGTGGAGCGTAGAACAGGCACGTTGTCAATTTGAACCGACAAATTGTCCTTATTCCCATTGAAATGGTTGAGTGGGCATCACGCTGAGCTGTAGAACAAAGAAATCCAACCATTTGGTCGATATTACTGATTTCAGATTTCACCAGTTTTCTAGTCATTGGATGATGTTGCTAAGAATTGATAACAACCATCAATTGTCAACAAAATTGATGATGTTACATATCGAGGACTCCCCATTGCAAAATATCGAAGCATTTTCTTGCCAGCCACAAATTTAGTGCCAAGGAGTGTGACCCAGACAGTGCCCAAGTCAATCGACCTCTCTGAAAATGACTTTTGGGAAGTTAGGAATTGGAAGGTTGGGAACACCTTTCATGTGGCAGGGTGTCTATGAAATTCCTCTGAAAGCATGTTTAGACTGTGTTCATTCCATTAAAATATACACGGACAAAAAATGTAAACACACGTCGATCAGTAAGGCTCAAGGGTCAAGTAGCTCCGGCTCGCAGGGATGACAGTGTCACAGCAGATTCAGCTAATAGTGACGTTCTTTTCCAAATTACGTTCTCTGTGATTATTGCTAACAGGGAGGGAAAGGTTGCCGTGCACACATACGCAAAGAGCACAGGCAGAGTGCTCACACACCCACACCCACACCCACACACACACACACACACACACACACTCACACGCACGTGCACGCATGCACACACGCACGCGCGCACACACACACACACACACACACACACACACACACACACACACACACACACACACACACACACACACACACACACACACACTCAGAGGACTCCAGATGGGCTAACATTCACAACAGAGGCTATTTTAAGAAAAAAAAACATCAGCATTTAAAGTTCAAATAAGAGAGATTAGTTTCATTCAGTTTACATAATCTGTGTAATCTCCTTTTTTTTCCCTAGACTGGATTTTTTTTTCAGTGTTTTGTTCCCTTCGCAGTGTCACCGAGTTTCACACTCCACACGCACACACACACGCACGCACACGCACACGCACGCACAGACACGCACACACACACGCAATTCAGATAAGTCTGGTGAGGAGAGGGAATATTGTGATTATAGTGATTAGTAAGGTCTAAGTCACTTTAGTCATTTCACAGTATACTAAATACCTGCCATAATAAGAATTGCAGTGTCACATCAAGTAGATAAAAATGTCCAATCGATTTAATGGAGTGGCAAAAATATCATATATTGCAAAATTTCAGTAAAGAGAAATACCAAAAGGACTTGGATTATACGTTAAGTATTCTTGCGATACATAATCCACTTCTCTGTTTCGCATGGGTCACACAGATGATAAACCCCGGATCATGATAGTGGAGGCCCTGGGATTTGATGTGACAACACAAAAGTCACCAATATTCAGTCTAGAGGAAGGGAGAGAACAAGAGATAGACAGACAGAGAGAGAGGGAGAGGGAGAGAGGGGGGGGGGGGGGGGGAGAGGGAGAGAGAGTGAGAGAGAGAGTGATTGTGTATGTGTGTGTGGGGGGGGGGGGGGGTAGGGGCCGGGTGGGGGGTGGATGCAGTGGGCAATAGCAGTGTGACTTAATCTCCTTTGGGGCTTTTACCAGGGCGGTTTCTGCAAATAGACTAACTGTTGTCAGGGGTTTGAATCGTCTCAGTGCCGTCTGGCCTGGAAGGGATGAAGTCAGGCACGGAGAGATCAGGCCTCGCGAAGATGTGTGAAGACGCGGCTCGAAGGAGGCCTGCGACTCCGGGGTCACGCTACCACGCATCCCTGTTTTGCCCTGAATGAGTGAAGGCCTTTTGGACAAATCTGCGTTTGTGTTCTGATTTTTGGGTTACGGCAAAATTATCCCTTTGTAATTGTTATTAGTATTGCAATTAACCTTTGACAAGCACCCAATGAAATCACGATTAGAGTGAGTAAAAGGACAGTACATTGTCAAGGAGCACGCAGAGGGAAAGAGAACTCTCCCTTTCTTTGGAGGGATGGCATGCCAACAAGTCCGCCTCCCTTTATCCTCATTCTTCCATTTGCTAGTAATGCTATACCGAGAAGGTGATAGTGAAGAAAGATGCAGACAAACGCTGAAGGACAAACAGAGCTGGAGTAGAGGGATGGGGGGATGGTTGCAAGTGAAGCAAGATGGCCCCTTGCAGTTCAGAGGGAGAAGGAAGTGTTGAAATATATGGCTTCTTTAAAGATGGACTTTTATTTTGTTTGTTGAACAAAATTCAAGAGTGTGGCAAGAATTATCAGTCGATCAATTTGGCTGTTTGTCTGTCTGGATATTTGTATAAAAGCACTGAAGATGCACTGTGGACTTTTGTAGTAACCTAAAACCGACCGGTCAAAGAAACAGAACCTATGCTACATCAACAATTTGCAGAACATTGACGTAGAAAGCACTTTGTGACAGTAAGAACCTGATTTGTCAATTTTAGTCATAATATAAACAGAACCCACTATTTTACTGTAGAGTTCCACTGGCCAAAACAAATGCACAAATTAAATTTGACCATCCTTGTAAAGGGAATTAATGTACTCATTAAAATACTCATTCTTCCATGATTGCTGCTTAACTTTGTCTTATCGTGGTTTGTGACTTTTAAGCAAAGACTTGGTCCATGCTCTGACCTTTTAACCTCTTGGAGGTCTCATCAACCAGGTAACCATCGTCTTTGAAAGCACCATCTGATAGCGCTTTGCCACCAACATTATGTGCATTGTTTCTGTCGCAACTTTTCTTCCATTGGTGGATTAAAGAGCCACGGCAGCTGATGGAGAAGAGAGGGATTGAAGAGGAGGGAGGTTGTTTGAATCTGAAGGATATTCAAATCAAAGGATAAGTTCATTATTTTTCAACCCATGCCTTATTAAAATGTCAGTTCCCACCATATATAACTATTCATAGCAAAACCTTGCTTTACTATTAAGAAACTTACCACGCTGCAGCTTCTCACTGTGGTTAAAATGCAGTCTGACAAGCCAAACGTTTAAGACTTACAAATCATCTTAAATCTACATCTCGAAAATCGGAAACTCACATTGAGGACTATCCTTTAATTGTTGCTTTGTATTTCGAAAATGGACACACATACCATCCTTTCAGTATTGACAAATCTCTAAAACCATCATTCAGTACCAGCCAATCGCCTCAATAGTTTCTCTTTGTGTCTATTGGGCCACTGGTGGGCCACTAATTTTATATCCCAATGTCCGTTCATCCTCGAAAAATCCACAAGTTATCACCGACATGTGCATCAAATAGGTATTGTAATTCATAATTAATAAGCTGAAGTTTTAAATGATCCGTTTTGAACAAATGGAGTGATTTACGACATACAACTGAAATGGCCCAGCGTGAAGAAAAACTGCTGATTCAGCATGTGCGGTACACAAATTACAGCAAGAAAGTTGCAGTTCAAGTCTCCAGATTCATGTAAAAGAAGATTGCCCTATCTTCTCAGGATTTAATTTTTATTCTATATTTTCTAAAGGTAAATTAACAAATGTCAAGAATTAACAGTTAACTAATCGTTCTTTTTTTTCCCACCCTTGCAGCCAGTTGCACTTCCTATGACCTTCCCTTATCCATTTAATCCAAAGTGTCCTCCACTCACTTAAAACTGTAATCCGTAGCTGGCAGAGGTGCCCTGGCCATTTTACGTATTTAATTAAAGGGCCTTTTACATTTAAATGACAGAAGGTTGTTAAAACCTCCATGATAGCTGGGTGAAGCGTATCTTGGATTTTGGATCCTATCGTGTCACTAAACACCCCACCCCCCACTCTCCCCCAAAAAACCTCTGTCGTTATCAATTTTGAAACTCAACTTAAGGTGTAGCGGCGGTAATAAATGCCAGTCTTCCTTCCAATGCAAACTGCACGCTAAACCCTTCAAATAATGGTTCCCTCCACTTTCAGACAGGTTTATGGCAATATTGAGCACATTCATTTCGTTATTGCATTTCTCTCGCCCTGGAATAACTTGAGACGACTGCTAAATCATCCCGCAAGCATCCCGGGGTGAGTGTTGAGACAGCTTTACGTGCGATGGCTTTCACCATCTTACTCTGTGTGGAAGTTCACTGCAGTTTTCTTGCTGGTTGTGGTTCGACACAACCTAAAGGACCGCTTTGTGTGAAACTCAGTGTCATATACAGTTTAGGCAGATTACTGCACTCACACTTCTTCAGCGTGCGTGCGTGAAGAATAACAACAGTGTGATGATTTCACATTTCTATCTTTGATTATGGACTTGCATGGGTAGAGCAGGCTTATACCAAAACGTCCAAAACATGCTGTATTGTTTCTGCAAAAGTTTAAATTTAACCTCTTATGTAATGGTGGTTCGGCAAATCCCAGTTGCAGCATCAGTGCCACATCCTCTTATTTTGAGGCGTATCTTTATAAATGAAAGAAAACATACAAATGGCATAATGATTGTTGAATGAATTGTTACATTAGCATTTGAAATCCTGCCAGTTAACAGGGATTTTTATTTTTTATTTTTTTTTCTTTCTTTTTAGAACTAAATTGAATGTCGTACTGTGATCTGATCGATCACTTAATTTGCCTTCCACAGTTATTGCTTATTGCTATTGCTCTTTCTGATCGGCTCAAATAAGAGAACCTGGGTTCTTACATGCGTGTCGTGCCACAAAGAGCCATTTCACCCCTGCTGGGGTGTGCATTAGTTTTGGACGAGACAAGCGGGTAAGTCGTAGTATAGTGGTGCCTTTGAAACAGGGGTTGGGGAAATGTATAGAAATAGGGTCTGTTTATCAGTTTGTGACATTTGGAATCATTGCACAAGAATGGCCACTTCATATTTTGATAGTCTTGTAACTGTAGATGCTTAAACGCTTAAAAATCAACACTTTTATGGGTACATTTAAAATATTATAGGTCATATAAAGTATTTTTTTGTTTTGCACCAGTCAATTGGTTTTAACTCATTTTATTAGGACCCACTGGCCTTGTACCGCACTTCAACACAACAACACAACAAAGTCCCCTAGCTTTGTAAGAGACTAAAACACATTGAACTTTGATTGAGAACAGGCTGTAACGCTTTAATTTATTCTGTCAGGGTCAACGGTGTCAGAGCAAGTCCTGAAATTCTTCCCGACCTCTGGCTAATGCAACCTAGGTCTTTCGCTTCAGCCAGTCCCGGCTGCAAATTGGCCAGCGCATTGTTTTTAAAGCAGCTGTGATGCTGAAAACTGCCGCAAGACGGGTGTCATTCAGAAGAGCACATAGGAAAGAAGAAGACATTTAAACACATCTTTCCTTGTATTATCAACACAATGTTTTGTGTTTTTGTAAGACTGTATGGCATGTCAAAGTTCTTTTTCTTCCTGTTTTAAGAAAGCTGCACAGTAAAGTTTTCCCATGCCACTGGCAGATAATTGCACCTGATTCAAGCTGTTTTTCTTCTAAATTAAGTTTTATATGGCTTTTTCTTTTTAGCATCGATTTTTTTTTTTGCAGAGCAGCTCTGCTTCACCTGCTAATGTAAACTGATGCAACTTCATTTAAAATTTGAGGAGTTTTTATTTTCCCCACGAGGCTAAATCTACACTGCAAAAACAAATGTAAAAAAAAAAAATCAGTTTTGGTGAAAAAAGCCCAGAATGAGGCAGAAATGTATCTGAATGATTTCATATACAAATTTCCAGTCATATGCAAGTAAATCTGATCACAAAATAAAAAAATATATAAATATTTTCAAAGGATTTCTGCTTTTGCAGTGTTCCTGCCCTGTGTGTGTGTGTGTGTGTGTGTGTGTGTGTGTGTGTGTGTGTGTGTGTCTGTGTCTGTGTCTGTGTCTGTCTGTTACTTAAGTGTGGAGGACATCTTCACTGGCAGCCCATGCTGGTTAATGGAAAGCCAATGGCTGACAGAGATGAAACATAGCTGTAGTGAACTAACCACTGCCATACGCCTCTATATCTTTATAAAGTTATAAAACATTTCTTGTAGATTTGGAGTCGGACCCTCCGACATATCGATGTTCGATGCTATTTTGTTCTATTTTCCCCTACTATTACTAAAATGAAATGAGATGTGGCGTTGTATAGTATAGCCATACTTGTGCAATATCTTTTGGTCCAGCGATCTGAAGTCACTGAATTATTTTTTTCTTGATAAGATTTACTAACATAAAAAAAAAAAGAAAAAAACACATACACACAGTATTTTTGGAGGGGCTTTACCCCAAATAGCCACAACAGAGCTGTTTCCACTTGAAGGCTTTGGTAAGGGGGATGCAGTTGACTCGCCCTGATGGCTGATTACATACTATGTGTCGCTTTAATTAGAGACTAGGGTTCGGCTCTGTGTCTCACACTGACCAATCAGAGGTCTCGCTTGTGCCTAATCACTGTGATCACAGCTGTAGCTGTCTTTCTGTCCTTGTACTGCATCCCTCTCCCCTTTCCACTCTCTACAGTGCGTGTGTGTGTGTGTGTGTGTGTGTGTGTGTGTGTGTGTGTGTGTGTGTCACACACAAACTCACGCACACACTTTGAGAGTAATGAAGGCTCTTCTCCCCACTAAGCACTAATGATAATGAAAAAAAACGTCATTGGTCCTTTTTTAAACCGTAGATTCACCGGGATCTCTGCAAATTGTCTCATGAAAGCCCCCCCCACACGCACACTCACACTCACACACAGATCTACACCATTTTCATCAGTGGCAACCTGTTTAAATGAACACTGTGTCTTAAGAGGAGCATCCCGTGACTTTGCACCCGATGTTCTTGGACTTAGCATCCGTATGGAGTCTGCAAGGTCTTTCTAAACCCACATTTAAAGAAAAGTCATTAAAGCCTTATACCAGGAAGGAAAAAACAGCTTATGGGGAAAAAAGCAAAGGCATCTACAACATTTTTGATTTCTCCATATTTTAGTGACCTGCTTCATATTTTAGTCAGAAATATGTTTTTTTGAGAGTTTGGGGAAGCAAATGGAAGCTTCTGGTGCCCTATAGTATATGGCCTATCGAAATTATAATATCGAAATCAACTTCTGCTTTCAACAAAACGTCCATATCACTTTAAGATGGGACTCAATGACGAGGTCGTCCAGGCTGACATCACACAATATATAACAATGAAATGAATATTATCATGAATGAACAGGTATGTGGTCATCATAAAGAGTGATCAGAATATTTGTCTCGTGAAAGCAATACATCAATCACAGGAGGTTGGTATGAACATTTCATAAGAGCGTCCTCCTGCAATAAACCCATCGTTTGCAGTTTGCCGAAATGATGGGACGGTCAGGTACGGGCGGTGGAATGTAGGCGTGACACAAGCTGATGAATGATCATCTTTTTACACATCAAGCTGGACAGCTTGTATGGTTGAATAGAGTAGAGGGAATCGTGTTTATATGATCCAACGTTTTGTGAAGTCAGCGCAGAGTTGATGACCGCCTGGTTTTCTAGAAGTGGGTGGATGGCTAGATACGGCAGTGTCATGTCCGTTCAGTTAACCGAGAGAGAGAGCGACAACATGGAGGACAAGATGTCTTTACTCAACACAAGCAACTTGATAGATGTGGCTCCTGGTGTCCGTTTTGGACTCGGTGGAAAACGCAGACAATCCCAAAAAAGATCTGGTCTGGTTCTTCCAGAAATACCCCCAGGTATTGATCAAGACCGGCTCCGGTTTCCTGCTGAGTCGCATCAGCCTCCTCCTCCGTCGTGGGTCTATAACGAGCCTTCTCTTCTGCTCTTTCTTCTCCTTGGCTTTTCTTTCTCCCTTCTCTCTTCCTTTCTATGTTTCTTTCTCTCTTTCTTTTTCTTTCTTTCTTTCTCTCTTTCTCTCTTTCTTTCTTTCTTTCTCTTTCTTTCTTTCTTTTTCTTTCTCTCTTTCTTTCTCTCTTTCTCTCTTTCTTTCTTTCTTTCTCTCTTTCTTTCTTTCTTTCTTTATTTCTTTCTTTCTCTCTTCTCTCTTCTCTCTTCTTTCTTTCTTTCTTTCTCTCTTTCTTTCTTTCTTTCTTTCTCTCTTCTCTCTTCTTTCTTTCTTTCTTTCTTTTCACAATGTCAAAATGCACACCTTTCTCGGCTCTGTGTCGGCAGAGATGTATAGAACATTTTTGCTCAGAATAGCAAGAAGATCTTAAACTGGCACTTGATACGATGAAAATGGCGATGATAGTGATGATGGCAATAAAATGGGGATGGCAAGCGAGTTGTGCGTGACGAGGCGAGGTGGTCTGGGGGGATGGGAGAAGCAGTGGGGGAGGGCGGTACTAAGTCCTCCCGAGGAGGCGGTGGAGAGTAAGGTGAGTTAAGGCTGGATTATGCTTTTCCTTCTGCATGCAAGTGAACGTGCACAGAGGCTATTTGCTTTTATGCTTGTACTGATTTTGTGCGTAACATAATGTGTCCATTGGGAGGGAGTGTCACATTTAGTGAACCACAATGTCTAGAAAACACAGAAGAAAAAAAGAAAAAAAAGGGTTTTCAAACTTTATTTGAAATCCCAAATATATCAATGTGAAAATAAAAATCCACTTTCGATTTCTTCTATCTGCCACATTTTCTTTTCAGTTTCAAATTCGCCTCCCGACAGGAGGTGGGACAGTTCAACCATTCAGCTTGTTTGACCTGGGCGCACATAGCTCTGCAGAGACGTTTACGTGTACCTACGCAGAAGCATAAGCGAGGCTTTAGGAGTAGTGAGTGGATCCTCCATGGAGGATCTGTGATTCCTCAGTGCGACCTTGCCAAGGTTTGTAATTAAGCAACTATATTGGATTTCATTAGTGTTACCACTCAAGTATAATTGATTCTTCCTTTCTTAGAAATATAAATACATATTTCTAACGTTATACTTTTTTCAATGAGATGAGTTAAAAAATAACTTCACTAAAAAATCCCTATTCATAAATGATGAATAAGTCTGCAAAATATCAGCAACTGGTCAGTTGACCTGTAGGTCCAAATGACTGAGATTGGGACAAACAGTTCCACTTCATATCTATGAAGATAGTCTCTTACGAAACAAAGGAACAGTATTGAACCGGCATCTCATTTCTAAGCTTCCACACCTGTGATAATTTTACCAAATGCAGTCACTCATAGATAAGATTCTCTAGAGTTGCTGTCATTTATTAACAAATGAACATCAGCCAGGAAGCCTCAAAAACCGTATTTGGATGATAAATATGCTTTGAGAAACGTCTCCATATAAAGAAAAGTTAAAGGGAAAGTCTTAAAGACAAACACAGGCCCAAAGACTGACACTGACTGCAAGTAGAGCTCTGTCTCATGGAGATTAAAATCTTTTTCTCAGGCGACATGAGAGAAATGACAAACCCTACAATTCAGTCAGACAGAATCACAGTTCACACAGCACAGACACGCTATTGTCTCTAAGTTATTTCTAGATACATAATTATTCAGCTCAGGCCTATGGCATCCAAAGGGTTCTGGGGCCCAACGTTCTAGATGTTTTGTCATTGAGGGCTGTCAAAATAGCTATCTTGTTGTTGTTTTTTTGTTGCTCCTCTGATAATGGCTAATAGATTCCAGAGGAAAGAGGATTTATTTTCTCTTGTCCCCTGGCCCCTAGAACGCATGTACTGTAGCTGGCCCTGGCATAGTGCTAGCGTCGCATTTTCTTTTTCTTGGAACACAAGGCTGAAACCCAGAGGAGTGACTGGAGTTGGCACAAATAAGCTTTTCCACCAAGCTCTTGCTTAATGAGGGCTTTGGCAGAGTCCAGCGTGGACTCTTAAAATGTCTACTTCTTTGTCAGCATTAACAAGCCTTGCGGACACACACACACAGATGTGTGTGTGTGTGTGTGTGTGTGTGTGTGCGTGCGTGTGCGTGTGCGTGTGCGTGTGTGTGTGTGTGTGTGTGTGTGTGTGTGTGCATGGGTGTGTGTCTGTGTGTTTGTGTGAGTGTATTTCACATGTTTTTTTGTGTGTGTTGGTCTGCATGTCCAGGATGTTTGTAAGACACACAATGATGAATGACTGATGTAATAGCTAAAATATAGAAGTCGTAAAAGTTCATGCTCAATGTGGTGACTTCACACTTCATGGTATTATATACCTTACAATTACTTCTATTCTTATATTACTATTTATATAGTAGTATAAGAATAGTATGTCACTTTTTTTTTAAATCCACCAGAAAAATTATTATTCTTTCTTATTTCTTATTGTATATGTATAAAAAATTGGTTTTTATTCATTCATTCTCTTTTTAGGATGATCAAACTTGAAAATCACAAAGCTGCTGATGCAGGGTTCTTCAACAGAGGCCCCCTGGGCTTTGAGCAGACTGTGGCAGGGCCTTGAGGGTTATGTAGCAAATTTGGGATGCAAGGAGTTATTGGAGTTAGGCATCAAGTGGGGACGGGCTAGATTATAATTCAATATGGTTACCCCAGCTTGCATTCAGGGTTCATTCTTGATGGTGTATTATTGTGGTCTTAATTCTCTGAAAATTGTTACTTCAACTTTGGGCCAACTCAGTATACTGTAATCCATGTGCGCTGAAATTTAGTTTATTTAGAGACTTGCAGGTGTTTAATTCAAAATAACAGAATTTGCAGGCTCTGTACTTAAATGCTGTGTCTACATGGTATTTGTTTTAGCATTAACTTCCAATTATTATTTTGTCTAGTATGCAGTGTCTAAAGCAGCTTGTACATTCCTGGTAGCAGTTTAAATCTGGCCCAGGGGCACCAAGGTCACAGCATTTGGCAGCCATTAAGCCATTAAGACGTTGCATGGTGGACAGCATGTTACTGTACTTTCCGACACCTGCCTTCTCCTTCCACTCATCCTTTGTCTCTCATTTTCTTGTTCTCCCTATATTTTTCTTTCTTTCTATATTGTTTCAACCTTCCCCCCCTCATTTTCTTGAAGTTTTTCTTTTTCCGCTCTTTTCCCCCTACCATTTTATTCTCCACTTAAGCTTATTCCTTATAGGCAGGTGGCAGCTCTTCTTCCTCAAAGGTTCACAAGCTAGTGCAGTGACACATTGCCGGGTGTGTTTGGCTTGATAGGTCATGGAAAAGGTGACAGATACTGCCAGGCGACCCCTGACACTAACCGTAGTATGCCAGACAGGCAGTTCTTCATCCTGAAGTGGTGGAGGCAATCCCTTTGTCATGAGAGGATTGTATTTCTAGTTATAAATGTAAAGGGCTGTTGCTATTAAGTGTATATCTAAGACATATATTATGTGCAGTTTAACTGCTGCAAATATTTGAGAGAAAAATGTCTTATTAATAAACAGAGAATTAAAGGTGCTAGTTTAGGGTTAAAACATTACATTCACATTTGAATTCCCACTTTAAGTGATTTGTTGTATTGTCATGTTTTGGCATGAATATGAACACATTCATGCCTCATCGGATGAGGCATTTTTATTTGACATTTTGAATCACTGCGTGATTCTGGCCTGATTTTCCACTCGCGGCCAGAACAGAAAAGCCCCAGATCGGAGGAAAATCATAGCGCACTCCGCAGAGCGACGAGTGTGTGGCATAAATTTCTCACAACGGCCTCTGACTGCTCGCCGAGCGCTCGCCAATGGTTTAGTAGAGGCCGGCGAGATATCAAGCATGTTTAATATTTGGTTGTGTTGTGACCCACTGGGGAGTGACGCAGCGAGCTGAGGCCAATGAGAGCAGTCAAGGAGTGACAGGGGAGGGAGGAGCCAGGAAGGAGAGGCAGGAGAAAGTTGTGTAGTGTGAACAGGACAGCGATCTGACTACATTGACAGTGGTGCACTGTGACCATGTCATAAAGAGCCTTATAGCTGGGGTTAGCATGAGCATTTGGATTAGCCTTTTGCAGGCAAGTGTGACACAACAGTGGACCCTTAACAAAATCCACAAATTGATGTAGTGGTTCTGCTGTATATTACGTTGTCATTGATCATTGGTATTGGCTGCTAAAACTATTGACCCTAAAACACTTGTAATGCCTATACCCATCTAGTGCTTTTAACTCCTGAACAGCTTTAATTCTAGACAGGGTATATGAGGTGCTGCAAGATTTTGATACTTTGATACATGTAGATATCCAGATTCTTCAGCCAGATATTCATGCAGAAAACCGTCTGTTCCACCTCACCCAAAAGATTGAGCTGAGATCTGGAGACTTTGCGGCGGCAATTGGGGTAAACCGAAGTCACTGTCACATTGGTGGAACCAGCTTGAAATGACGTGTGCTTGGTAGCATAAAATCCATATGAAAAGGGTAGACTGTGTTCATTGTAGATACAAGGCCAAAGGCCTTGCAGCCACCCACGAGTCCCGCAACCATACAGACACCCCATGACTGCAAGAACACTTCGACCACAGAAGACCCCACCAACCAACAGAGAAGCCGAGAACTCGCAGAGCAACACCCACGACCCCGAGGTCCACAAAGAGAGCACAAAATGACCCTGCACCCCTGAAGTGCACACATACAACCCACCCCCATGCACATGCATAAGACACAGCCACAGGTGCAGAACCTGGACAGAGGGCGGCAGGCACAGAGCACAGGCCTGGAGCCAGGACCTGTGGCCGACAGACTGACGGCCGCCAGAACTGCCCGCCCAGCCACCCCATGCCCATCCCCGGCCCATGTAAAGGCGACGCCTGCCATACTACAACCAGCGAGCCAGCAGCTTCAAGGTTCAATGTGCTGTGCGTTTAGCGATGTCTTCCTGCAAATCACTGTAAGCAGCCCTTTTTTGAGCATTTGCAGCCGTACACACAACTTGAAGGAGTCTGGCCATGCTCCTCTGACCACAGTCATTAACATGGTGTTTTTAGCCACAGAAGTGCCACATATTAAATGATTTGTGTTCATCACAGCATTCTCCATAATCTCTGGAGACTGCACTGTGTGGAAATCCTAAAAGGGCATCTACGAGAAGCTGTAACCACCACGTCTAGTACCAAGAATCAGACCAGGCTCAAAGTCATGCGTAGATGATGCTTTCTTGTCCATGCTAATGTTTGATCAGTTAACAGATGAACCTCATCACTATCTCTGCATGCCTTATACTGTATATTGAGTTGAAGCCAAATGATTGGAAGTTAGGAGGAGCAGGCCCTTTGCCCTAACAAGCAGCTTTATTGAATAAAGTCGCCAATGTACACCATGTTATCTGTTGTAAGAGATAAATCATCTAATTTCCAAAATGGCATGTGCAAGATGATCGCAGCACATTTTGCTACAGAAACAAGATCAATATGCCAACTTGATAACATGTATATAATCATCATTATAGAATATTGACATATTGGTGATGTAAAGGTTAAAAACACACAATGAGGAACTTAACAGGATTTTCTCAGATCATCAATGTTTTGTTGTAGAAAGGATACACGCAAATACACATACAACCCCTACAAATTATTACGTTCTAAATTTTCATTGAATTTTCCTAGATTTTCTTGCCCTCAAACTATTCAAAATATATTACCATAACATAGCATTTATTGAAGTTAGGCACAGCGCTTTTTCAAAATTTTAACTCCGACTGGAGACTGAATTTTGCCATTGTTTGGTTTTGGTACAAAATGCATCCAAATAAGTATAAAACCCACTGACTGATATCACACCACAAAGCATGATGGGCTCCATGGAAGGCTTGTTAAGTCTTGAATTGCATGCAGACAGGTAATTATTGTGGCTTACAGGCCGCTAAGCTGCTGTTTTACAGTGCTTAAGGTTATGGCTGGGGTCATTACAGTTAAACGGGATAGCCCTCCTCATCTGCTAAGCATGACTCTGTATAACTGTTCATCACAACATGGTTTTAAAGTGTGCATGGTTAATTTAAAGAGAAAATATTGAGGATAAAACATTTTGTTTTTTTCAATGACGCCACACAATTTTACTACACTGCAGCCATCTACTACGGAAATTGAGTTTGTCTGATGAAGGCAAGGATTTATTTTAATTGTGGGTGATCCTCTGCCAGGGCTGCGGTCTGCAGGTAAAGTTTAATCAGTTCCACAAGCGCTTTGCCAAATAACTAAAAAACATTAATGATAGTGAGAGACTCTTTTTTTCAACTTATCTTTATTTTAAGCTTGATGTCGTTCTTTATTTTAACTACACGGAAGGGAATTGAAATTTGAACTCATCCTTGCGCTGCCCATAGAAAAATTGGCCAACCAAGGTTTTTCGTGCCATTAGTCATTTTATTTTATGTGTGTTTATGTTAATGGCATGCGCCATGCACTCTGGACTGCACTTAGCTCTTGGCTCCTTTCGTTGAAGGAGTCTCTCTCTCTCGCTCTCTCTCTCTCTCTCTCTCTCTCTCTCTCTCTCTCTCTGCTCTCTCTCAGTTCAGTGTGGTGACTGAGGGCAAATGCTTGTTGACTAATCTTGTGTTTCCTGGCTGAAGACCCACCCACTATGACCTCACGAGGTGACTTAAAGGTGCCTTTCAACTCACAAGCCACCTCAACGCTAAATACCTTTCAGTTTACCATGCATAAAGTCCCACATACGACATCTATCTTGAATTAGTGCTGGTTCTTAATCCTTGCGTCAGTCCTCTCGCTAATATTTTGGTATTCATGGTACTTTTCATAGTACTTTTTTTTCAATTAACTGACTGGCCTAGAATTGTGTGTATAAAGTTATGTGAAAAATGCGTCTTCATCAATTTTACTGAGAAAGCATAACTAACTTTGCAGATTTGCTTCCTTTAACTACCTTTTAAATTGAACAGCAGCAAGACACCTTTTCTTATTTTCCGTCTTGTTTGAGGAAAAACAACTTGCGCTGTATGTCACTCTATTACTCTGAATTTGTGCTGCAATCGATGCTGTTGAAAATGCTCATCATTCTTGAAGGCAGTGGTACACTTAACCACCGCTCAACAAGAAGGCACAGCAACGATTACGGTGAATAAATGCCAAATAGTTCTTAGAGCCTTTCCATGGTCGAGATTTTGTATGGTTTTCTCCAACAAGTTACAGCAACAAAACCCTTGCCGTCAGAACTAACCCACACTTCCTGGTCATTCCCATGTACAAATGCAAATTCAACACGTGGCCATTAAAATTCATTTTGTTGTTACAAAAACAATTCTCCCTTTACAAAATAAATCTTGAAGAGAAGCCCTCAGTTCTGCAGTACAGCGGGAGCTGTAAGTTTGAACCTGCTGTGGACGGTGAAAAGCCTGTGCACCTTATGAGCCTTTTTCCCCAGTGCCACTTGGTAGGACGTTTAAGGATAATTGTAATAGGATTGTGTTGCTATCTATAGGAAGGATAGAGAGAGGTTAGAAATGGTTACTCATTCGTTCCTCTGCCCAGCAGGAAGAATCAAGCAATAATCGGATACTTTCAGCACACCCACGTGGAAAACTTTACGTTAAATGGGTAAAAAAGGGCTTAAGGGTTAAAGGGTGTAGTGCAGTGCTGCTGCCAGTCAGCTGATAAAGGAACAGGACATAACTTTGTGTTTCAATATGATGATATCTATCTATCTATCTATCTATCTATCTATCTATCTATCTATCTATCTATCTATCTATCTATCTATCTATCTATCTATCTATCTATCTATCTATCTATCTATCTATCTATCTATCTATCTATCTATCTATCTATCTATCTATCGATCGATCGATCGATCGATCGATCTATCTATCTATCTATCTATCTCTGTCTGTCGCTCTATTTATACATATAACCCAGCTCTGAAATGACTGTGCTGTGCAATGTAATTAATCCTCTCAGGTTATTGGGTATCAGTCTACAGCCACATTTTTGCTTTGGCTATGAATTGAATAGAACCTGGTGCTTTCTTGCTGTCTCTCTGTCTTGTGTGGCTCAAATTCTGTTCCTGCTACTCCACATGTCCGCCATCCCAATGGGATACGTCTATTTAAAGGTCAGCAAAATTAACTGTGACTGTCTACAGCCACATGGATTAAAGAATGTCCCTTACGCGTCACAGTGCGTGGATTTGTGTGGCTAATGACCTACATGCATGTTATACCCAACTTCCATTCTACTTCTAACTTCATACTATACTGTTTTCTGTAAGATACATATAAAAAAATGGAATATTAACTAGTAATCACTAATATTAAAAGATGATGTTCAATATACATGTGTGCTTAGTGGATTCTGAAAATAGTTGTGAATATGCAGTCCTACCCAGTAACCCTGCCCATTATAGAAAAAAAAGAAGAAGCTAAATAATTGACTTATTTATAACAATTATTTTTTAATCTATCTGGGCTAGATATACATAGTTGATACAGATACTACGGATGCATCATACTGCAACTGCAACCTCCAACTTCCCTCCGCATTCTTGTTTCGTGTTTTATATTTGAAACTCAGTTTTAACAAATTACTAAAAATAATTTACATGGTCCTAAAAATCAGTGATCTCACCATTATTTCACTATCAGCATTTGTATTAGTTCTCTAAAGTGGCAAGTACCCAAGAATGATAACTCTTATACCAATTTTTATACTCTGGAAGGAAATGCCTAATAGATACAGTATGGGTTTCATTATTTAGCACTCAAAAAAATTATACATTTTGAAAGTGAAATTGAGTTAATGATAACAATACTAACAACTTCATCCATTCTTCCTCTCTCTCTCTCTCTCTCTCTCTCTCTCTCTCTCTCTCTCTCTCTCTCTCTCTCTCTCTCCAGGTCCTGGCCATGATCTCAATTCTCTTCATAATCATGTCCACCATCTCCCTATCACTCAACACGCTGCCGGAGTTGCAGGTAATGGACGAGTTTGGCCAATTCAATGACAACCCCAGCCTGGCTCACGTAGAAGCTGTGTGCATCGCCTGGTTCACCATGGAATATCTTCTGCGCCTGCTGTCGGCGCCCAACAAATGGAACTTCATCAAGGCGCCTCTGAATGTCATCGACCTGCTGGCTATCCTACCTTACTACGTCACCCTCTTCCTGACAGAGTCCAACAAGAGCGTGCTGCAATTCCAAAATGTGCGGCGCGTAGTGCAGATCTTCCGTATTATGCGCATCTTGAGGATCCTGAAGCTGGCACGCCACTCCACGGGCCTGCAGTCCCTGGGCTTCACCCTGAGGAGGAGCTACAATGAGCTTGGCTTGCTGATCCTCTTCCTGGCCATGGGCATCATGATCTTCTCTAGCCTGGTGTTCTTCGCCGAGAAGGATGAGGACGCAACCAAGTTCACTAGCATCCCAGCCTCCTTCTGGTGGGCGACCATTACTATGACCACTGTCGGCTACGGCGACATCTACCCGCAGACCCTGCTGGGGAAAATAGTGGGCGGACTCTGCTGCATCGCCGGCGTGTTGGTCATCGCTCTCCCCATCCCCATCATTGTCAACAACTTCTCTGAGTTCTACCGCGAGCAGAAGAGGCAGGAGAAGGCCATAAAAAGGAGAGAAGCTCTGGAGAGAGCCAAGAGGAACGGAAGCATTGTTTCCATGAACCTCAAAGATGCCTTCGCGCGCAGCATGGAGCTGACAGACGTTCTGGTGGAAAAGGGGGAGGAGAACAAGTGTCCTGTGGACAACCACCTGTCACCCAGCCGCTGGAGCTATCACAAACACTACTCGAACTTGGAGGGGATCAGTCCGACCCGCCAGCTCCCGCTCAGTAGGTACAGGGAGGTCATCCAACTGGGCTCCCCTGACCGAATCAAGGCCTCACCCAACAAAGCTAGTCCCCAGCACCTCAACGCCCAACGACTGGAAGACGCCTACAATAAGATGACAACAAACCCAGAACGGCAAGGAAAAAGGGTTGAGGATGAGCAGATGGAGATGAAGGTGGTGGCCTCCGCTTCAGGCCGACACCTCCTGGTCAAAGAGCAGACTATTGCCGAGATGAGCCCTGTTGACAGCATCTCCAGCGGAGTTGACTTTGATGGGGAAGCAGGCGAGAGAGGCTCCCTGCTCCCAAACGTGGGTGCCGGTCAAACCGCAACCAGACAACACCAACGCATTCCCCCTCCACTGGATCTCAGCCAGATAAGCTCACTGGAGGCGAGTCGGGGTCCGGAGGGCACACAGCCCACATCCATCATCAAAGAGGGGCTCTATGAGTTTGTCTCCGGCCAGCCAAAGGAAGGTGGAAACAGAGACACTGGCGCCTCCATGCACTCTGTGGAGAGCTTTGGGATGGCATATGAGGGCATCCGGAGCTCACTGCGAGGCAACAGCACTCCCCAGAGGATGAATGCTGCCAAAGGCAACTTTGTTGGGTCCCAGGAGGACTTGCTTTTAGCTGGGGCATCACCCGTGATTGCCCCGATCTCGGCCGGGATGGCCCAGCCGCTGGGGGTTGACACCCTCTCCAGGTCCCCCAAGCCTCAGCTCAGCGCTATCTCACTGGAGGCGAAGTCCCCAATGCTGGGGCTCCTGGGGCAGTCTCCTGTGCTCTCCCAGCAATCTAGCGCTGAGAGCTGCTTCCACGGGGGAGGGGAAGGTGCAGCAGCTCAGGGCTTAGAAGGTGAAGGACAGCTTACAGGTTTAAGCCGCCGGGGGAGGAATCACATGGAGAGGTCGAGTGTCGGTTCAGGAGCCAGTGCAAGCCCACTGTCCCCAAAACCCAGCCCGCTCAACTGCACTCAGGAGTCAGTGGGGTCAGAGGCGGGGGGTGGCAGGGGAGGAGGGGAGGTGGTGAATGAGGAGAAGGTGGAGAACCACATCGTTCTGGACCGCAGTGTAACACCGCCCTGCGAGACCAGCATGTGACCTAGGGAGTCGGAGGATGTGTGAAAGGGGGGTTTCAGTGGTCAGTGCCATAATGGCAGGGGGGAGGGGAGGGGAGTTGGGGTTCAAGAGTGAAGGAAGACAGAACTACATGTCGATAAAAGCTGAAACTACTTGAAAAACAGTGGCCGTCTATAAGCACTGTCTCATACGGGCGTCACTGTTTTATTTCACTGGAAAAGCAGGCTCATGTGCATACAGAAACTTTGCCTGGCGGTTGGGGGGGGGGGGGGGGGGGGGGGTGGTGAGCTGACCTGTGAGCCTATATGATGCTCACTATGACTGAGAACCTTAATGACTAAACTGAACATTTTATTTTTGTGACCAACTCTTTTTATATAGCGTTGCAGCCAGATAACAGTAAATTCTTGTTGCACTTCCTGTTTCTTTTTTTCCTGCACTGCTATGGACTATTGACACCAAGAGAGAAAAGGGGGGGGCGGGGGGGGGGGTGTAATCATTTTAATAATAACCATTTTTGGGTATTAATGTATTTATTTTTTGTGAAAGTCTTAACAATTTGTGAATAACTATTCTGCAAGACTTGAAAATGTTGACTGAGCATCGTTGGGTGCACCACTTTGTTTTTCCTCAGCCAGAGGGGGTCATTTGATCCGTCTGGATGGTACATGTGAAGGTGTATGCCAGGAGTGTATGAAGAAGAACCCAGATGCTGAGGTGTTCGGGGGCCCGTGAAAATCATGCAACCGATACAGGAGACGCGGTCATGACATATAGCAAATTCCTCTCTTACCACGTCAGGGTATGAAAATATTATCCCGTCGACACAGAAAAGGACTCCTCCTGCCACGACGGGACTTGCTTTGTATCTTCGCCGTTCATGTAACTGGGCTCAACATTTCTTTTTTTTTTCTGTGTCGGCTAGGACGTGGCCAGGTTCAAAACGAAAAGCGAAACGGAAATAAAATGTATAACACTGTGGTATTTAGCGCTGGGGAAGCGAAAACTAATACATTTAGGGACACCTGAGAACCATATTTTATTTTTATTTTTCTCCTAAAGAAGCTTGACTTCCCGGCCGCTGGCCACAGTTTGGATTTGCTGGTTGATATCTGGCGCCCGAGTCATCGAACGCCGGTTCCACATGCTTGTATGCCGTTGACGTAATTATTACTGCCTTTTGCTAAGAGAATTGTAATACGCTGACACTGCAATTTAGAGCATAAGCATGTGTGATATCTGCAGAGAGAGAGAGAGAGATTTGCGTGTGCGTTTGTGGTGTTTCTGAAAGCTAGTGCAGACATGTTAATGTAGAGCGTTGACCTCCCTCTGCGGGTGATGTTCTGGCACTTTAACGAAAAAGACTTGACGCCTTTTGGTAGTGCTCTACTTACATTACTAATGCGCTAATGGTTTTCTTTTTTTTTTTTCGATGTGTGTGTTTATTATGTCACCTGGATGACATATACGTATACGCACACGCAACACACACACAAGAGTGCTCTTGATCACGCGTTTGGCGACGGATCATCCACCGCACGCGTGTGAAATTGCATCTGTCGCAATGGGATGTGTATAGAATTACAGCTGCTTCTACTTACAGCTAAGTCTACTTCCTATCGCAATCTCCTCGGATGTATTATTGTTACAATATCATTAATCAATTATGTTTTTATCTAAGAGGAATCTGGAGCTGGATATTGATAATTTCTTAGTATATTTATAAATTGTGTGCCTTTTCATAAATAGATCATTTATGAGAAGGTGATTAAAAGAACCCAACTGTACAGTCCCCGACTGCGTCCTGTAGATTTTTAATAATGTATTTGTTAAGTTTTAACTTTATTTATTTTTTTATTTTTATTTTTATTTTTATTTTTATTTTTATTTTTATTTTTATTTTTATTTTTATTTTTATTTTTATTTTTATTTTTATTTTTTTTTTGCTGTTTGAATGGAAAGAAAAAGTGTGGATATGCAAGCGTTGAGCTCTCAGGTTTTTGTACAACTTCAAAAAAAAACAAAAAAAACCATCCTGTCTCTCCTGGCTTTCTCCAACGTTGAGTTTAATGTCACTGATTTATGTTTCGCATTGTGTTACCTAACCGCCGAACCACTACCTGATCTTATTCATCGGGTGAATGCCTATCTTATTTTTCCAAGACCAGGATCTTCCGGCGCCCTGGTTGAGAACATTCTGAAAAAAAGATTTAAAGCTGTGCTCCAACGCAACTGATGGGATATTCACCTTTATAAACATGGTGGCAGTGGGTCCCTAATAATAATAATAATAATAATAATAATAATAATTATAATTATAATAACAATTATTATTATCATTATTATTATTGTTATTATTATTATTATTATTATTATTATTATTATTATTTTAATTATAATTATAATAATAATTAACTGTAATTCGGTTTCTTATTCATCTAAAAACTAAAACATGTGAACATGGCTTTGCTTTGCTCAGCGCGGATATGACAACAAACCTAAAAATCACAGCTGTATCAACACCTGCATCTTGACAGGAACAGTATCACAAATCAGCACAGATCTCTTAGCTGTGGTTTGGTCTGATGGAGAGGTTCACCATTCTTCCACCCAGGCCTTGTTAAAATTTTAGCTTCCATCATTAAAACTGTCCATAGCACAACCTCGCTGAGCGCTTCACTGCTGATAAACATACCACTCTGCTGGAGCTTTTTACTGTGCTTAAATGCAATTCAATGAGGCAAATGTTTAAGACTTAATAAAAATTTACGCCTTGAAATAAATCTCCTTTTAAAAACAAGAAGCTCACAATATTGTCAGTCTTCATATGTTATACCACAGAAAAATAAAAGGGTTGCAAAGCGTGCATTTTCTCAGGTCTTGCAGGGTTTTATTGACTCTTTTGCACTTCTGCAAATCGACTAAACTATGAGACTAGAAACAGGAAGTTTTGTCGCTTTGTATTGGCAACTAGTATGGTCAACACGCTTGTGATGTGGCAATTGCAAAAACTAGCTCTAGATAAAATGTGGTATTACTCTTATCACAAATAAAATACAAAATATGTGTGTGACTATAATGTGAATTTCATGTTTTTGGAAAAGGAGTTTCAATGTTTTTGTAAGGATTCAACGTTTGACATTTGCCCCATTGGATTGCATTTAATCACAGTCAGAAGCTGCAGCAGAGCGGTACGTTTCTCAATAGTCAAGCATTCAGAGATGTTGTGCTATGAACAGTTATAAATCATTGGAACCAACATTGTAATCGGGCCCCCCGGAACCAACCAACTTAAATAAAAGGCACATGAAACAAACATTCACCACTCTCCTTAAGACCCCAACCTTGCATCCACAGAGCGATCTGTCCAACATCACACAACGCCCGTTTGTTATTGTTTTGTTTTTTTTGTTGTAATTTTATTTTGTACAGTTAGTCAGTTCAGTATTCAGATTGTCAAACTAACCATGCAAACTCAGAATATATATACTATATATACATATATCAGATAATATTCTCCATGTATTCTGCCCGCTTTATCTTCTCTTTTCCTTTTGACGCACCATTCCTCAGTCAACTTGTCCTCATTTACGTTGGTTGTTTTAAAATTGTATGACCGCTAGTGGACTTCTTTTATTGTTTAAGTCACCATAAGAGTCAGTTACCATTATGCAAGACAAATAAATGTGTTCATGTGATCGTCTCTGTCTTGGTGCAGTTCTGTATGCAAAAATGTATCATTTATTGCAGCCTTTCCCAAAATATATATAATATAATATAAAGTCTTAAGAGTCTAGTCAAAGTGCTAAATTTGAATTAATTTGGCTTTAATTTCAGCCTAAACGTTTGGTCTGATTTTATTTATCCATATATTTATTTTTGTCAAAATGAGTTAAGTTCTACTGTATCAGTCAGCATTTCTGACCTTCTAAAAGCCTAAATCTAATACTTACCTGTTCTAGATTAACCCAACTCACTTTATACTTATCTTCATACTTAAGTGTAGAGAAAAATCCAAGAAAATCCTGTTACTTACCTGTATGAAGTGGAAAAACAGGTAAAGGGTAGATTTATCCGCTTACCTTGCTATCTGACCTAAAGGAAACTGTTATACGGTAATTACAGTCCATAGAATCCTCTAGTTCATAACCTTCACTATTTCTACCTAATACCTCACCTCTGCCCTGTACCAAATACAGTATATAGCAGTTACATGCATTAGGACTTAATTTCAACACAAACATTTTGTTTGCTTTTATTTATACACATATTACTTTGTCTTAAAAGTTCTTTAAAGGTATTACATTTACTAACTCCGTAAGGCAAGAATATTTACAGCGTTAATAATTATTTAGTCAATTATTATATTCATGCTGCTGTACACAGCTTCAAAATTTTTGAATAAAGCGTTATTTTATTGTTATTATTATTATTTTAATTGTATTCCTCTTGAGTGGTATTGTGCCATTGGTAAGTACAGGCATCTGTCCACCAGATGGAGACCTCAGTTAAAAATCCACAACACTGGCAACGTGTCCAAGTTGCAGCTGGGTGGTATGGAGAGTGTTTTCTAATCCTGATCTCAACCCTTGGGAATTTATCACAATATCAATATTAACTGTACTTCTAAATTCTTAATCTCATCTTTAAGAATCCAGCTATATTTTGAATTTGGGCTCATTTTCTACCACCCGATTGCAGATTACTCAGGAATACAATGATGCAACATTTCCATGAGCACTAAGAGCAATCATAGACCAATAAACAGACAACGATTCTAATATTAAGAGGAGCAGTCATTTCAGAGTTTTCATTGCTATTAATGTGTAAATGAATATCCTGAATATTATCTTAAATAACAAAAATAACTATTTTGAAAATATGGATTGCCACTTGTGATTTAAAGTAGCGATTCATAAAATCATCAATTCTCTGGATTCTGATGGATTATTTTCCTGGTAACTGGAAGTGGTGAGGATTTTTTAAAGGTTCTGGGTACAAGGTTGCCCCGAATGGGCACTTAAGCTCTCCTTTTACATCGTTGTGTAAACGTGTCTGTTAAAACAAGTTTTTAGCAAAAACAATACATACAATACATACATACAATAATACAAAACTCAATCAAATCAGCTTTTCCAGGAGGCCTCGCATTTCCAACATCTAAGTTGATTTCTTCTAAATGCTGCCTTGCTTATGATTTTGAAAATGATTGTTCCACATAGAAGATATTACGGCTAAAAGATGAGCATATCCTCCCCAGCACACCAAGACTCCACGACGGGCTTTACGTAAAGCCAAACTCGAGGCTTCCAAAACGCCCCTTTGGAAACCAAGAGGTGACGTCGCCGTGGTGGCATCCTATTATCCTTTTTTAAAATACAATCTACGCTAGAAATGGTTGTAAAACAGAAAGCAGCTGTACGCAGAAAGCAGAATACGGTAGCTCATTAGTTGAATAATTTTAATTAATTTCTAAATAACCAAGCAATTTGTTTTATGTATTATAGTTTTTTGATATGTATAATTTTAGATGAAACATCTGTGCATAAACTTGTGGCTAAAGTTGTATTAAATATTTTATATTTTCATTTGTATTGATTCTGACTACAGCTCTACATGTGTGAATTGGCAACTTGTGGATGGATTCCCCGCTTTTTTTTTTTTTTACAACCCATGTGGCAACATCTCTGCAAATGGACCTACCGGCAACTTTACACAGAACAGGCTTTGCAAATTTTCTGACAAAACACACACACACACACACACACACACACACACACACACACACATACACACACACACATGCGCAGGTGCCAGGGTCTGGCTTCAGAGAGAGGGGTGTAACCATTCTAACCACCGTGCCCTGTAATCATCATGCTGAGCCAAAACCATACAGCGCCCTTCGCTCCGGGTTTTTTTTTCTCTCTCTCTCTCTCCCCCCTCTGCACTCTCCATTCCTTTTCCTGCTCTTCTATATTTTTGTTTGTTTTGTTTGGTCAATTTTGTTCTCATGATATTTAGACGTTCTCCATCCGCCCATCCCATTCCATCCACATCTGCCGTCCTCGCACCCAGTCGTTTGCGCCGTAGCTTGCTTGCTCATTCTATCCTCTCTACTTCCCCTGCTTCGTGTTCTTCCCCCTCTCTCTTTCTCGCCGACCATTTTTTTTTCTGGGTTAAAAAAGATGTTGAAATGGGTCACAAAAGCATGTCTAAATATGGTTCAAAAGTGAAAGTAGACGCCTCGGCTCGACACTCGGAATTGACATCCGTCCCGCTCTCTCTCCCCTTCTCTCCTTCTCTCGTTGTCCCTCCATCTCTCCGTCTCCAGCATCCCCACCCCTCCCTCCTATATAAAGGGCCTGACTGGGCGAACGCGAGCGCTACTGAACTCTGGTCTTGTGCCCAGTAGTCTAGTCTCAGCTGAGAATCCCATTGGGAGAAGGGCAGGATAAAAAACACATACGCCGGGAGCTAAGATTAGTGAGTGTCGTAAAAAAAAAAAAGAGAAGAAAATATTGTAGATTTTTGAAGGAAGGGTTGAAAAGCAAGCCCGTCATTTCCAGTCATTTCCATTACGAACAACAGCGGAGGAGTAGGCCTCATTCTTCTGAAAGTGCCAAAGATCTTGATCTCGGGGCTCGTGGTTCATCTGTAACATGCAGAACAAGAGGGTTGGTTGCATAGACGGATGACTTCCAAATCAGCAGTTTGGCGTCTCTCACAGGGTGGACGTTTTCGGGGATAAATGATGCGGCTTTGAAGGATTTTTCCGACATTTTTTTTCTTCTTCCTATACACTGGGGATTGGGCAAGCGACTCGCCTGACGCCAAAAACCGCCGGAGAGGAGAACTTGAACTTGTGAAGGAGGAAGGATGAAGGCGTGGATGCTGCTGGCCTCCGCTCTGACATGGACCCTGCTGCCTCTGATCACTGCCCTGCTACACGTGGACACCCAAGCTGGTGAGGTTGATTGTTTTGTCCTCTTTTTATTCTTTCATTCCCCTGTCTATGGCAATGGAAGGACGGTGGGAGACTTAGGAGTCACTGTGCGCTTATGAATATAGTCCACGTCCATGTTTGACAAGTTCTCCGACAGCTACTGTGCAATACACATACTGTACTTTGTAAAGCTGCATTGTATGGTCATGTATTTTAGATATCGCGATAAGCCAATTTGTAGTCTGAATTTTACAGTGGTCTTCAACCGGGCGTCCGCAACCCGTAGGGGGTCCGCCAATTTTAAATGTCAAAATAATTTAAATGAACATTAAAAAAAAAAGTGCTTTCGACAAAATCACATTGCGTAAACCATTAACACAAGAACAACGAGCCGATTCGCAGCTTCTGACATTATGGTGCATTCAAAATCCCCAGATTTTTGAGTAACATTCAAAAACTTTGGAATTTTCCGTAACGTACTGTGTCTCTGGAAGACATAACTGGTGCGTGGCAAAACTTCAATTAAAAACACATGGTAAATGGTTTGTATTATTGTACTGATATTAAACAGCATGTAAAACCGTATTTCAGATTTCGTGAAAAACGTAATTTTTTTCATGAAAACAGAGAAAAGGTGGATTTCACTGTTTTTATACGCACAGGCCATTTAAGACCTGCTCTAGATAAATAAAAAAAGAGAGACTACTGTACTTATATTAGTCAAACCTGGACTACCTTAGGATAATAAGCTTAAACAGCATTTATAATACAATTTCAGATTTGTGAAACCTTTATTCTAGTTCGGAAAACTAGAAAAAGATGGATTTCACAGGATTTTTTCCACACAAATCAGTCACGACTGGTCTGCTAACGGGACCAAAGTAACAGAAATAAATGTAATGTAAAATAAAAACACACAGGAACCTGAAGCATCATAACTGAGTATATAAATGGCTTAATACGGTAGGCCAGGCTTAAAATGTAACACAACTTTTTATAAATAAAAAAAACCTAGAGGGTCCACGCTCTGTTTCTCTATCCACCAAGGCATCCTTGGACTGAAAAAGGTTGAAGATCCCTGGTCTTAATGGATGGTTCAATGAAGATATGACATGAAATATAAGCTTTAATGTAAAGCACTACAGTTTTGGTATTGCATTATATTGCCGTATAGTTAAAAGGGGTTTAAGATGGAATGTTTTGAACTCATAAATAGATATTGCCATCTCATGTCGTTCCCTTCCTCTGATTGTTGTGATAATACATGCATCCATGTTGCCCTCTATCACCTTATAGACGGATGATCTTGTCCACACACCCTAGTTAGCCTTCTGTTTCAGAACAGTGTCACTTTGATAATTTCTGCTGCAGGCCGCAGGTGGCTAACAGAGCGCTTGTTGCCTCAGTTGATTGGCCATATATTATGTTCATATGTGGTTGACTGTACACCTATTACAAAATATTTGTCACTAAATATAAATGTCAACTGAAATTTTTACATGATTATTCCTGACACCATTTGGTTGACTTGATGTGCTTCCTTAAACTTCTCTTCCCCCTCCTCTAACATTACAATTATTTCAGTTTCTTAATTCTGGAAAATAAAAATTAAATCCTTGAAATTCTTGGCGTTTTAGAGTGTAACTTCCCGGAACTTAGGGTGTAACTTCCTTTGGCACTCTTAGCGACTTTTCAGACCCTCTTAGCGACTTTATTTCCAAAAAGCTACAAAGGGACAAATTCAGAAGAAAATGCGAGAAATATATTCAAATATATTATATTGTATTTCATTCCCATGCATCAAGCTGCTCAGAGAAATCGCAGTTGTCCACGGCTCCTGTGCACAGCACCGGGGTCCCTCCCTCTCCTCTGGGCGGTCAGTAGGCGTGGGTGTGGCCAGAGATCTGCACGAGCTGAGCTGGGCATGCCTGCCAGATTTCTTTAAATCATTTAAACAGATACTGATTCATAAATAGTTTTGCATGAATAAGTAACTACCTAGTTTTAGATAATAAGTAGTTGACTCTCTATAATACTTACACAGTGTAGAATAATATTTTCTCTGAGTATTCTTTGAAATAGTGTAAATAGAACCAGAACCAACAAAGTATGGTCTGTTCTCCCATTCTGACTGTATAATTACCCAGTAAAAGCAAATGATCACAGTAAACACTGTCAAACATTACAGGACCTATGGCCATCTGATGTTACAATAAAGGACTCAAGACAGAGCTGCTTGGTTCATTTACCGTTCATGTCGCTAACAGCATGCAACAGGTCATTAAAGAAAGACTACATTTTGAACAGGCAATGAGAAAACTTTATTGAACATGATTAAATGGAATATGTTTTATTTATAACATCTTAACTATAGACAATTATATAATATAAATATGCTATATAAATTGTACTATATAAAAATTATACTCTTAACTTTACATGTTTACTAAGGAAACTGCAATTCTACAATTCTACATGGTCTTCATTTTTACATGGCAATCAAAATCAAAATACAGTTATAAAATAATTTATTTAATGATAATTATAGAAAAAAAACCCAAAACAAGAATAAAACACAAAACTATGTTTAAATTGTAAATGTAACAAATGGAGTGGGAGTGTAGCTCCCCTCGGGTTAGAATCACGAACACAAGGTCTTCTTCTGCCCAACTCACATGCATAAAAAATGTTTCTCACAACTGTGATAAGAGGGCAATGCATTTGTTTTTTAAATTCACTTCATCCATGTTCTTATAGTATTCTATACATATAGCATTAAGAATAAAAGTAAAAGTACTTGTCATGTCCAGTGGCCTGATATATAAGAGCCGGCAGGAAGTTCTGCAGGAAATTAGCAGGAATGCGCCAATCAGTTGATTTAAATCTCTGATCCTCAATTTGTAATGGATTTGGAATAACTGTTCATAAAAAAGCTTTTCACGGTGCTGAAATGCAGTCCAATGGGGCAAAGGCTTCAGCATGTAAACACATGTCTCCACTTCAAAAATAGGAATCCCACATTATAGTCGCAAGTGTACGTTTGTCAATTGCTGTAATAAATCCAAAATGTTATGTTGGCTACTGGAGGTTGCCTCCACTCTTGGGAGGAAGCAAAACAACTTCCTGTTTCTAGATTCTTATGTCGGCGCAGATGTAGTCAAAGTGCACAAGAGTCAATAAAACCCAGAAAAACCTGATAAAAATGCCTGGTTTGTAACCTTTTTTTTAAAATGATCTATACCATAAGCATTACATGTTATATATAAAAAGGCCTGACTATGAGGTGAGCTGCCCGTGTTTGAAAAAGAGGTTTAACAGGTTTTTGTTTTTGTTCAGGCTTTGTCCCATTAAAACACAATGAGAAGCTGCAGCACAGTGGTACGTTATCTCAATGGTTCAAAAAGCAGAAGCAAACTGCTCCCTGACTTTTGAAAATAAGACCGCCGTTGTCTAAAGAATAGACACTATGAACAAATTCACTGCTGTTACCATTCCCAGTACCAGCTGTGAAGTGTAGCAGCTACAGTAGCTACTAGCCAGAGAACGACCACTCCAAAAGTTCTTCGACAGCCACAAGTGGCACTTAGGAGTGTAAGTGTAGGGCAGTGGAGGTTATTCCGTGACATATCATGCATTCCAGATTACATTCATTGTGGTGCGCTGTCATCACCCTAAAACCTTGACCAGCGGGTGAGGTCTATGTGTTAATGTTGAGACACATTGTCAGGATGTGTCGGTCCAGCTTGAAAATTGCTTGGACTATGTCTTCTTTCAACTTTATGCACCAGAAAGGGTTTAAGATGAAACTTACACCCATAAAACCCATGAAACAAAGCACCTTCTATTCCAATCCAAGAAGGTGCTTGAAATATATCTTCAACTGCATCGGACGCAAGTTCGCTGAATGTACAGATTTATATTTCATGAAAATATCTGCCCTTATTTACATGTTATGAATGAATTGTGTGCTTGGTCTACAATCGTGTGCATACGATTATTCTGCTACTGTTGAAGAAATATGTTTTGAACTATCTTCCTGAGGAAGAAATACTAGGTTACAGAATTCTTGAAACAAAATAAATAACCTTTTCGAGAGAACAGCACACTTTTGATGCTTTCCAGCACAAGGCATTTCAAGACGTCTTTCCTTATTTTAAGAATACATGCTTTTTTTCTTTCTCTTCCTTCCCGGCAGACACAAGGCCAAGCTACATAACGCGGTTTTCTCTGCAAAACATTGCTCGGCCTTTCAACTCGTTCCATCGGCCCAACGCGGTATTCAGAACTACGCGTGCTTTGAATGCCTGTTGTTAAATTCCCATTTCTACTTTTGGGCTCTCAGCCTGCGGACCGTTTAGCAGCGCTCAAAGTGCTTTCTGCTGCCGCAGTCCGTCTAGACCTGATATTTGTGAGACGTAAACCGCATCAACACCACGTTGAGTTATTTCCCCTTCACCCAGGGTGCGGTACGACGGCCAACGATCTTGTCTACGTCATCGACGGCTCCTCCAGTCTGGGACTCGCCGACTTCCAGCTGGCCAAGCGGTGGCTGGTCAACATCACCAACAGCTTTGACATAAGCTCACAGCACATGCAGGTTAGCTAGCGAGCAACCGTCAGCCTCTCTCTCTCTCTCTCTCTCTCTTCTTCGTACACATTTCATTTGGTCGTCTGTGTCTTCTTGCAGGTGGGCTTGGTGCAGTACAGCGACACGCCTCGCCTGGAGATCCCGCTGGGGAAGCACCTTTCCAACAAGGAGCTGCTCGCAGCCATCCAGGATGTGGGCTACCTGGGAGGAAACACACAGGTACAAGACAGTATGGCCGCTGTTGGACTTTATCAAGGGGGAGATGTTCTGTCACACCTCCAATGGCCAAGTAGGTAACGGACAGTGAAACCTTAACTCCATACATTTAATCTTACTGTCCATAAACTACATGTCTCACTGTCCAATACCTACATATCCCATGGTCCCTAATCTACACGTCTCACTGTCCATTATCCACAAGTCTCACTGTCCGTTACCTACATGTCACAACATGTTTTCCATTTCATTTTAATCAATTATTTTTGAATTAAACTCCTGATTGAACAGAATATGAATGAATTGAACATTTAACTCCCTCACCCACGAGTCACTTGAATACTTTTGAAATTCCATTTGTTCTCTCAAACATTAACATACAGCACAACATTATCACAATAAACAGCTCTCAGCATATTTCCTTGTTCGCAGACTGGGCGGGCCATAAAGTTCGCCACACAGCATGTGTTTGCGTCGTCTAATCGGACGCGGGCGGCCAGGAACCGCATCGCCGTGGTCCTGACTGATGGCCGGAGTCAGGACGATGTGGTGGACGCGGCTCAAGAAGCAAAGGTCAGGGCTTAACAGCATTGTTTTGCTCAAGTCAATCTATTGTTATATTAATATTTTCTTTTCTTTTATTATTTTTATTTTTATGTATTTATTTTTACAATTTATTTTCTCACTAGAGGGACAGCTCAGGTTGGACAGTTTGGTGGAAAAGTGAGAGAGGGGAGATTGAGATGGTTTGGACACGTGTGTAGGAGAGATGAACGTTACATTGGGAGAAGGATGCTGAGGATGGAGCTGCCAGGCAAGAGGAAAAGAGGAAGGCCAAAGAGAAGGTGTATGGATGTGGTGAGGGAGGATATGCAGGCGGTTGGTGTAAGGGAGGAAGATGTGCAGAACAGAAGGTATTGGAGGCAGATGATCCGCTGTGGCGACCCCTAACGGAAGCAGCTGAAAGGAGAAGATTTTCTCACTTTCTTATTTTGTTAATTACCATATTGTTATCTATCTATTTTATGTAAAGCACTTTGAATTTCATTTGCCTGCCTGAAATGTGCTCTATAAATAAAGTTTGAATACATTAAAATAAAACATGATAAAATAACATAAAAACAAATCAAAAGCATTGTGATTGTTGGTGGTTGCAATGGTCTTAATGATGCATTGGTATTTATTGAATATATTCCATATGCGAGTCTCAAATCTGCAGTTATTATGGCAGTATATCGCAGAGCTTGAGGGATGTTATAATTTTCAAAAATGATTATAAATATTATCTAGTGAATACTGCCAGCACATAGTATTGTGTTGGACAATGTCACTGTGATAAAAAAAACCACTTATTTTATTTTTTTTATTGTGTAAGTAAGTGTGCATGCGTGCGTGCGTGCATGCATGTGTGTGTATGTGCTTGTCCATTTTCATTTAAATCAAACGTTTCCCTCTCTCCTTGCCAGGCCCAGAACATTATCTTGTTTGCCGTGGGGGTCGGAAACGAGATTGCCAATTCGGAACTGGAGGACATCGCCAACAAGCCGTCTTCCACCTATGTTCTGCACGCCGAAAACTACGCGGCCATAATGAACATCAGAGATAAACTGGAACAGAAACTTTGCGAAGGTGAGGGGTCGAGTCTTATGGTGGTATGGTGATATTTACTCCCAACAAACTGCTGCTCAACAAACTGCTGCTCAATGTCGATATAAATGAAAATTTTCCAAATGCTTTCCCCCCTAGAGTCTGTGTGTCCTCTGCAGACGACTGATCCCTCCCATCCTTTCAAAGGCTTTGACCTCCTCTCCAGTATGAAGATTGATCTGAAAGCCAAAAAAGTAAATCTAACAATTAGTTCAATAGCTATTTTTTCCGGGCACGTTGCTTTTTTACATAGGTAATTTCTTTGGTACATTATTATACTTTTTTGGTGTAATTGTTCCTCTGACGGTCATGGGTTTTGTACAGTAGACATGCAGCATGTAAATGTACAGCATTAACAAGAATGAGCTCATTGTCATTACAGGTGCAGGGCACACTCATGCTCCAACCAGCCTATCTGCTCGGCACAAAACAGGACTTCACAGACCTCACCAGGTAGGTCAAAGGAAACAAAGCGCAGAGTTGACCTCTCAGCACCTGGCACCCGTGTGTGAGTGGAACTCGATTTGGAGTAGAAGTGAAATACCAGTGAGGGAAGCTAGGTGGAAACCTGCAATGGCTACCTTGCATATAAATATCAACAAACTACATACTGTATGTTCATACTACCATCCAGTGTCCACTGTGAAGTGGCACCGCAATACGACAATATTTTATATCGGTATTATGCATATGGTCATCCAACCGCAGCATATCCTTCGAAGAATTTTCCTGTAAGAGCCAGCTTATTGGGACAGAGGCAGCTACGTTTGGACTAATTAATAGAAAATTATATTAAATAAATAGTAGTTATTGAACTTGTGTGGAATTCTTTTAGAGTTGTTTTCTAATGGGGTGTCTATGGGTAAAAAATGCTCTTTGGGCCAAGATGCAGTGCCAGAGTTGGCCACCATACCAAGTTGGACCGAGTTTTGTCTCTGTTTGAAAAACATATTGTCAAACATGGACACGTACGTAGCCAGATAGATTTCCAAGCTGCACGTTCCTTGCAGTTTGATTGACAACTCCGCAGACCAATGAGAGTATGCCGGGGACATTAGTTCCCTCCTTTTTGTCAATAACTATTCACAAACTGAAGTGGATTTAGAATGCGTTAAGGGCCGTCCCTCCAGGTCTTTGCTCCCCGAGGGCCTCCCCCGTGCCTACATCTTTGTTTCCACGCTGCGGCTCCGGAGTCCCGCACACAAGATGAAGTTCGACCTGCTCCGTATCCTGTCGCGGGACGGCGTCCGGCAGGTGGCCATGACGCTGAGCGGCGCCGACAGATCTGTGATTTTCACAACCAGCAGCATCAGCGAGAAGGAGCAAAGCGTCATCTTCAACAACAGAGGCATCCAGGTAACATACATGTCCATTTTTTATATGTCACGTCCAGTAAAAGGAACAGAGAAATGCAAAGAAAATCATTGGCGTTCATTATTAGACATTAGACAACCCTTAGATTTACTTGAAAATGAAAATCTTTATTTATTTAGTTTCGTTTGAATTTGGCGTCTGGGCTCAACAGCTCATCACTCCCGGCGAGTTGGACAGTAAACATTGGCATACTTGGTGAGCTAGAAATATAGGAGTGAATCGCTCTAATCCCACCATTGGATAGAAGAGTAGAGCCCAACAGGTGGATGAAGGGGAGGTGGGTGTAGTGCAGCAAGGCAGCAAGCAACCATGCAGCAAAGCAGGTAGGGCAGGAGGGATTGGCTACTTAGATAGGATGGCCCATTAATGGCATATGTGGTGCTGTCGAATTGTCAGACAGAACCAGCTCCGCAAGCTACACATCATTTAAACTTCGACTGAACTGTGTGTTGGTGAGAATTTGCTTTACTGCTGCACATTCATCACTGGTTCCCATGGTGCTGGACGTGATGGTCTATTTATAACTACACCCCCATTTTCCATGAAGAGACAGGAGGTAAATTGACTGGAGGTGGCCTTCAATTTGAAATTCACAAATTTTACGATTCTGAAAAAAACCCCAAAACAATCTGCTCTGCTGTTTTCTCCTCCCCTATACTCTACTCTGACCTCTAATCCCACCTATTTTTTCCAGAGGTTGTTCGACACTGAGTGGCACCAACTGAAGATGTTGGTCAAATCGGGACGCGTCACCTGCTACCTCGACGGTATGAAGATTGAAGAGCAGCTGTTGCACGCTATGGCTCCCATCTACATCGATGGCAAGATACAGGTGGCCAAGAGGGTCAAAATGGAGGTCACTGTACCGGTGAGAATGCTTTCCGTATTCTTCTGCCTTACTTGAGTAATCTTTTGAAATTCTACTGTACCTTTTCAATTTAGTCAATCTATTTTGCTTTCAAAAAAATGTTCTCACTGACCTACAGTATGGCAGCTGCCCGTTGCTGCTTTCAATGTCGGGTAGGGTTTGTTCCCTTCAGCCCATCAAGTTTTGTTTCACGTTTCAAAGCATTAACAATAATAGTAATAATGATAATGATAATAATAATAATAATAATAATAATAATAATAATAATAATAAAAATGACAATAACACTTTAATAGAGGCACTTCAAATTCCTATCATATTGACCACGTGGGCGAAAAGCGTTTGAAAATTAACCACATTACGCAGTAGTGCTTCTTAGTGTATGCAGTAGGGCTTGAGTTATTCTAAGAACCACTTTTATTTCAACTGAAGCATTAATTTACAGTAAGTAATTTCACTTGAATTATAGTTTGGAGTTCTCTACCCACCTGTGTCCTGAAGCTGAGGATGAACATGGACATATAATACATTAAATGTTACGCAAGTACAGTGTTTTCATAAGACTTGTCTAAAGACATACAGTATACACTTTCAGTCAACGATGAACCAACATTAAGCACAGGCCTGTGAGAATCTATATATATATTTATGTATATATTGAGAATTCAATCTGGAGGACAGCTGTGGATGACACAACCAGTAATTAAACAGGGAAGGGCGAGCAGGGACAGCAAATGAGCTGTCATTTAGAATGTATAGGCATACAACGTGGGTCTGTCTCTCACAAACCACGTAATTACTACTTGGCATCAAACTATCGCTGTTGGAGACACAAGAGCGGTCCGCGAAGCCAAAAGCCAAAGGAGAAGAGCAACCGAGAGCCCGGCAGTCACGTGGTGAGAGGAACGCCTCCATCATGAATAGAAATTGCCCTGTTGCTGAGCCTAATTTTGTATCGCCCCACAAATGTAAGAGATTTCAGTCAAGAATCATCTGTGTTTATTGAGCTTAAAAACAACTCATAAGCAGGGTATATAGAGAATGACATCATCAAGACAAGTAAGTGTGTATAATATTTTTCATTGAATATTCAAAATAAAATTCGTCCTGTCAGTTAACAAAAATTAAAAACATTTAAATAAAAAATATTACGAATGTTACTTTATTTTGACATCGGGGAAAATAATATGGCGATAATTATCATTTTTGTTTTATCGCCCAGCACTAATTGTGCTTAGAGGGAATTCTTTTCACCAGACAGTATGACCGGAGAGATTTGAGTCGGACCGATTCTCCCGGCAAAAACCGCCATTCACCGGATAACGGAAACGCTGCCGCATTTATCTATTCCTACAATGATCGTTAAACATAAAAGAGATGGTATAATAAATAATGAAGGTATAATATTGGTGGCCACAGCTTCCTTCAATTCCTTCAACTACAGCAGTTTCTAAAAGTTAAAATCAAATTGACGAACAACATCCTACAACCACCTCCAATGATTGAACATCTTACTCACTTAAAAAAATCCCTTTTCCAGAATATACAAACTTTTATTAATCACAGATGACACTTTATCTTTACCGACAATGGAAGACCTTGCTGTTTCCACCGATATCAACCTGTGGAAGCTTATTTGCAACAACACCTTTTCTATGACCCGCAACTCCAAAATGCAACTCATCCAATATAAGATCTTGCACAGAGCTCATATCACGGAACACAAAATGTTCAAAATGGGTTTTGTGGATGAAGACATTTGCTCCCACGTTCCCTTAATACCAGAGATGACTACTTTGATGCCTTCCGGCCTGCCCACCTATGCTAGCATTCTGGACCAACATCACCAAGAAGCTATCAACCCTTCTGGGTCACAGCATTCCAGCCTCCCCGTCTATATGTCTTCTTGGTGACCTCTCCTCAGTCGACCCACCACTGAAACACCACCAACCCATTTTGATCGCCTTAACAATGGGCAAGAAAACTATATTACTCAATTGGAAAAAGAGAGATAATCTCACCACATCCCAATGGTTACAGTAATTAATAGATTACATCTCAATGGAAAAACTATTGGCAATATCCAAAAACAATGTTGATTCATTTAATGAAATATGGGCTACTTTTATCGCTGACATACTGTAACTCCATCATTTAATACTTGAGTCTTTCTAAGTCGGGGCAATGTTGTGGTGTTTTGGGGCATGTGGGGGTCCTCCTGGTCTGCCGGGGCTCTGCGGTTGGGTGGGTTCCCGGGCGCCCGCTCCTTTTCCTGAGTTGAGCTGGCCTGTCTCCAGAGGTGGGGGGTCGTGCTCCTGGGGAGTACATGCAGCTGACGTCCTTGTGTTGGTTTGGGGCATGGTTGCAGGTTTTGGGGCTCGGGTCTCAGCCCCTTGGTAGGCGGGTTGGCGCGCCGCTGGAGTCGCCCAGCCTGTGGGCGGGGTGGTTGGGCTTGTGTGTCCTTCTGTGCCCCGTGGGGGGGGGGTGGCCTGTTGTGCCTGGTTAGGTGTTCTGTCTGGTCCTGTCAACCGGGGTCCTGAAACTGGCTGGCACTGCTCCTCGCGGGGCTCACCATGTGGCCTCCTTCCGTGGGGGGCGGTCTCCTGTCGTCACATCGGACTGCCGGGTACCTGTCGCAGGGCGCTCGTCGCTAGGGGGTCGGGCTGTGAGTGGGGGTGCCGTCTGCCGCCCTCTGTTCTGTAGTCCGCATGCTCAGTGGCTGGGGGCTGACCAGGGGCCTGATGAGGGCGCGGATCTACCCGGCATGGCAGACCACTCTGCACCCATGGCTGATCGCTGTAGGTTGGCTGCCACCAGATACGGGAGGTGCTAGGACACGGTCAGGTCCGGGGGGAGGGGATCTGCGTGGTTACTCCCCGGCCTGCTGCGCCCCTGCATCAATCTAGTCGCGATTCGCCTATTTTTCCCAGTGCCAAAACTCATACTCAGCACGTACAACACACGATAGGCCTCGGGCTTGTGGGACGGGTGGGGTGCAAGCGCTGTGGGTGAGGATATGGCGGGCAGATGCCGTCTTCCCTGTCACGTTGGGTTGGGCTGGGCTGTGGGGGAAGGCTGTCAGCCTTTTGCTCCTGCTGTGCGGCTTCTCTGTAGTTCTAGTTTTCCTGGACCTAATTCACTGTTTTTCAATACATGTCGTCCAATGTATATGTTTTTGTGTAAATGTTGTTTGTTTATATGTTTTTTTTGTCTCACCCATGGTGATTCTTCCCCTCTTGGAGCAGTTGTTTATAGACCGAAACATGATGAATAGTTCTCCAAAGAGGGGGGTTGTGGTTGTTCTCTAGAACAAAAAACTGTGCTATTGTCATCGTACAGGTCATCCACAGGACAGAGTTATTGCAGCAGTTCTTAATGATTTAAGAATTAATAAAGATGCATTGAAGGTCGAGAACTTGGAACTCCACTTGCAGACTAACTCTGTCCTGTATGCAATGGCATATACACCGTGTTCCAAATTATTATACAAATTGGATTTAAGTGTCATAAACATTTTATTTTTTGTTTTTCAATTAAACTCATGGATGGTATTGTGGCTCAGGGCTCTTTAGATCACTGAAATCAATCTCAGACACCTGTGATAATTAGTTTGCCAGGTGAGCCCAATTAAAGAAAAACTACTTAAGAAGGACGTTCCACATCATTAAGCAGGCCACAGGTTTCAAGCAATATGGGAAAGAAAAAGGATCTCTCTGCTGCCGAAAAGCCTCAAATAGTGCAATGCCTTGGACAAGGTATGAAAACAATAGATATTTCACGAAAACTTAAGCGTGATCATCGTACTGTGAAGAGATTTGTGGCTGATTCAGAGCACAGATAAAGGCATAATGAGGAAGGTTTCTGCCAGACAAGTTCATGGGATTAAGAGAGCAGCTGCTAAAATGACATTACAAAGCAGCAAACAGGTATTTGAAGCTGCTGGTGCCTCTGGAGTCCCGTGAACCTCAAGGTGTAGGATCCTCCAGAGGTTTGCAGTTGTGCATAAACCTACTATTGGGCCACCCCTAACCAATGCTCACAAGCAGAAACGGTTGCACTGGGCCCAGAAATACATGGAGACTCATTTTCAAACAGTCTTGTTTACTGATGAGTGCCGTGCAACCCTGGATGGTCCAGATGGATGGAGTAGTGGATGGTTGGTGGATGGCCACCATGTCCCAACAAGGCTGCCACGTCAGCAAGGAGTTGGCGGAGTCATGTTTTGGGCCGGAATCATGGGGAGAGAGCTGGTAGGCCCCTTCAGGGTCCCTGAAGGTTTGAAAATGACCTTGGCAAAGTATATAGAGTTTCTGAATGACCACTTTCTTCGATGGTTCAAAAAGAAGAACCGTGCTTCCGTAGCAAAATCATCTTCATGCAGGACAATGCACCATCTCATGCTGCAAAGAATACCTCTGTGTCACTGGCTGCTATGGGCATAAAAGGAGAGAAACTCATGGTGTGGCCCCCATCCTCCCCTGACCTCAACCCTATTGAGAATCTTCGGAGCATCCTCAAGCAAAAGATCTATGAAGGTGGGAGGCAGTTTGCATCAAAACAGCAGCTCTAGGAGGCTAGAAAGGGAGGCAGAAACTCTCCAAAAACTCACAAATTCAATGGATGCAAGAATTGTGAAGGTGATATCAAAGAAGGGTCCTTTGTTAACATGTAACTTGGCCTGTTAAGATGTTTTTGATTTCAGTAAATATGACCTCCTAATGCTGCAAATTCAACAAATGACCATTTCCAGTTCTTTACAACCTATAAAGTGTTTTGAAACTCTGTTGTACATAATAATTTGGAACAGTGCATTTTGAGTTTTTTATTTTTGAAAAAAATACAGTTCTCATTGGGAGGTTTGTTCAATAACATTCGAATTATACCCTAACGGTTGATGACTTGAAAATTATATTGACTGTCATTTGCATCGACTATGTCGGAAAATCAGAGAAAATTATAATTTGCATAATAATTTGGAACGCGGTGTAAATACTCTTTGTTGTATGTCCAGCATGCCGACAGCACAGGTTGGAAAAAAAAACCCATAAAAGATGAAAATAAATAATTTCCCCAATACTAAAACTTAATCGGATCAGTAAATCAATACATCAGAATCAGATTATTTTCATTGGGCCAAGTACATTTTTATGTACAAGGAATTTTTTTATATACATAATTTATCAGTATAGTTGGTGCATTGAAGAGCAAAAAGACTATGAATGATTATAAGAATATGAATGCTTAGCAGCCTAAAAAATATACAGTATATAGAACATAGGAATTTATAAAAAGTGCTTTATGCACCAGATAAAGATAAATTACAAAACAAAAAAGATGAGAGCTGCTAAGTGGCAGTAAGGATGCAAGGATTGACTAGGAATAAAAAGAATCCATAGACATTACAGTATACAAAACTCTCTCTCTCTCTCTCTCTCTCTCTCTCTCTCACACACACACAGTTGGAAATACAGAAGCTGAGGTTGTACTGTGACCCAGAGCAAAATGAGAAAGAGACTGCCTGTGAAATCTACTCTGTGGTAAGTGTGCCATTGGTAGAAAGCATTCCCTATATTTTGCCCCAGTGATTGTAAGTCACCCTTCGGAGGCCGAGACAAGCTGCAAACTTGTAGTCCAATAGGAATTTAAATGCGTATCCGTAACAGCTGAGAGGGTTTAATTCACGCACAAATGTGGCAAGAGGAATTACAGCCATGTGTGTTGGCTATGACCTGATAGTCCAGTTTAGTTTGTACTAGAAAAAAATTTCCATTTCAGGGCTGATCCAGATAGTGGCGGGCTCCATACTAACTGACTTGGCTCAATGCAAGGCTGCAGAGGGAAGCAACTAGCCTAGCTCTGAAATGAGGGAAATAGGCCTCCCAGCGTCTCAAAAGCTGAGTTATTTTAATGACGACCACAAATAAAAAAAACATTAAAACAAGATCTTAGTTGTTATGAATGCAGCTACTTTCAGAAGTATTATTGACTCAAAACCATGCCAGAAGTGTGGCAGTTCATACCTGGCAACCAGCTAAAAATCACAGAAAGGTCTTTGTTTTGTTTAACGGCACAGTTCAAATTACTGGGGTGGGGGGGGGGATTGGGGGACCAAAAACAGGTAAAAACAACAGATCGGAGGGGGTTTAAACATTTATATATCCATCTTAACCTGTAATCTTAAACATTAGAATATATTTTCCATATTCATGCTTGGAAAAATCTTGTAATATGATTTCAGACACCCTTTAAGTGGACAAATTCCATTATGCTGAGCGTGCACTTTGACCGAATGATTGCGCGTGAGGAGAGGAGAGGAGAGGAGAGGACAGGAGAGGAGAGGAGAGGAGAGAAGAGGAGAGGACAGGAGAGGAGAGGAGAGGAGAGGAGAGGACAGGACAGGACAGGACAGGACAGGAGAGGAGAGGAGAGGAGAGGAGAGGACAGGAGAGGACAGGACAGGACAGGACAGGACAGGACAGGACAGGACAGGAGAGGAGAGGAGAGGAGAGGGAGGAAGATAGAAGGAGAAGTCGATCAGAGAGAGAGAGAGCGAGAAAGAGAGAGTGTAGTGTACTTGATGTGCAGGTGTACGTCCTACATCCACTCAGCTCCAGGATTTCCATATGCCCGCTTAAAAATGTGCAAAGAAACGTAAAAATATAGTTTTGTGACAGAACTTTCACTTCAGTGATTTTCATTGGCAACTAAGGCTTGATTTGTGCCGGATCCTGCCAGAATGTGACCCGCGACCTCCGAAATTGGGGCCGGTACCTATTTGATTGGATCCGGCACCACCGCACCAGCCGTGAGCTCCGGCTCGAGCTGCGAGCTCCCCCTTAAATAGCCCCCCCACCAACATGTTATTTATGGGAGCACTGGCACATACAGTATGTTCTCCGACATGTGTCTGTGTCCCCATTTCTCCAAACAAAACAAATATAAATTGTGTGCTTTTATTTCAGATCATTGTTTTTTATTTCAATTTCCTAATTGAAAGAAACAAAAACAGCCCTGTGTGTCCAATGCCAGGTCACTCAGCTTAACCACGTCCCAGAGAAAAAGTTAACCCCCACGATTCTCATTGTATAATTCGCACTCTGTTGAAAGGGATTTATTTTGAAGCAAGTCAGAAGCAACAGTGTTGAATTCAGTTGGCAATTAACTTTTTTCAAGGTTAAGAGTTTGAAGCTTTTGAAAATGTCCACATTTGTTCTTGTCTTTCTATTTACAGGACGATGAACGGGTAAGTCTTGGTTTTGGGTTCTTGATTTGATTTAAATGTGATTAAATTTTTTTAAATATATACATATTTTCTCTATTTTTAACCCAATTACAAAGCATATGGAAGCTTTCATTCTTCTTTTCCTCAGTGTCCCACTGGACGGGAGCCTGCAGTACAGACCTGCAACTGTCCAATGGGGAAGCAGGGATTACCTGGTTTACCAGGGCCCATGGTAGGATACCACCACGCCCAAACTGTCAGACTAGAGTCCGTCCTGTAGCTTTTACTGTTGCCTGGGTCCACCAAAAGACACGTCGAGGTGACAAAGTCTTTCAGAACGTTATATAATTTTTCTAAATGTTTTTATAAAACGTTTTTGCAGCATATACAACATTTTTATTTGTAAAGTATGTTTTCTATAGGTTCTATTTCTATAGTTCCTGTAGACCTGTGGGAGAGTGGCGTCGCCCAATTAATATTCATGAGCTTCGAGGCGTTGAACTCGGGGGCGCTCTTTAAAACAAAAAGAAAAATAGAAATACCCATTTCTACCTTTTATACAAAATTACATGACATTGAACCATGACGTTTTTAATGCCTGTTTACAGTTATCATTGGTAAAATTAACCAATGCTGAGGGAATTATGTCAACACTAAGCATTGTACGAAACTTGGATGGAGGAAGTTCTGTCTTTCTGAATTTAAATATCCAATCGACTGTTTCTGTCGTAGGGATTTCGGGGGGAGAAGGGGAGGGAGGGACCTCCAGGACCTGATGGAAAGCCTGTGAGTAATTCAAAGTCGGAGGTTGTTTACATCAATTGTCATTGTCCTTAAATTTTGCTTAATACAGCTTTAAGTTAATTAGTAGAATTGCCACATTTCAAAAATTGAGAAACGTACCAACTTGACCTCCCGCTGCAGGGTAAGCCGGGTCTGCCAGGTCTGAGCGGGGAACCGGGGAAGAATGGCCTCAAAGTGAGTCAGTTTCCTTCGCTTGTCTTTTATTGTGAATTCACTCTCAAGCTACTTACACTGGAACACATATTTGGAATGTATTCATTACCAATGGTAAGATATGATCCAAATTGATGAAAATATCAATAGAAAATATTATTTTCATCGATATTAAGTGTGTGTGTGTGTGTGTGTGTGTGTGTGTGTGTGTGTGTGTGTATATATATACTGTATACAGGAGATATATATATATATATATATATATATATATATACACAGTATATACTGTATATAGAGGTTGATATGTTGTCCCCCTAGATGCCTGCATTCTTACAAAGATCTTCCAAATGTTGTATATATGTCCACAAAAGAAATGTCTATACCAAAAGTAAAAAGAAAGTAAACAATAACATGGAAATACTTGAGAATGAAGTGAATTCAAGAGCTGTAATTCGAGAGAAATCATTCGCTGAGGAATGACCTCGATCCTTCAAGGTCTCAATTGATGAAAATCTGAAAAGGAGTATAATATTTACCTTTTTTTAAATTCATTTTTCCAATAACTTTTTGTCACTATGTGATGGCCCTAATTTAAGCACTTTGAGAAAGTTAATTCAGTTTTGCATCAACAACATTTGTTCTAAAATTCATACTACCCTCAGGGTGACACCGGCAAACCAGGACTCACAGGAGAACCTGGGGGCAGCGGGGTGCGAGTAAGTATCACGTTAACGTCAATGTAATTATGAAAAATCCTTTCCATGGCCTGTGATCTGGAGCCTCATTCATGACTGAAGGAATGTCAAATATATTAAGAAACACAGATGCGCATTCTGGTTAATACGGTTGTTCAAGTAGATGATGCCCCACTAGTAAACGTCCATCCTTTCCTTTTACATAATTAGCATGTTTTGAAATGTGATGCTACTATGAAAATACAGCTTGAATTTACTGAAATGAACTAGTCAACTTGTGATTACTTGGCTATATTTTTTAAGTACTGTACGGACCTATGATGATTATTTGCCCCATAATATAAAGCCACTCCCCTAATTGTGCTATGATGCATGAAAATAGAGGCTATCCCAGGAGTGCCCAAACTGGGCTCTGTGCCCCCCAGGGATCCTTGAAGGAATTGCAGGGTCATGATTATTATTATATTTTGTTGTTGTTGTTGTTTGTTTTACATGTTTTGTAAGGTTTGCCGCTTTTTGTCAGTTTAAACTCATCTCGTTGTTGATTGCGCTGTTTTTGCTGCTGTAACGCCTGAATTTCCCTCCAGGGATTTATCCATCCTTTTCTTGTCTATTCTTTAACTTTACCACACAGCAGTGTAGTATAGTTATAGTTATAGGTATAGGTATAGATAAAGATGTAGAAAAAGAAAGTTGGGAAAAGTTTGTGAACCCCCAGTCTATGCATCGGTAGCAGTTCGAGCAACCCCACAACAGATAGCAGTCTCTTAAGAAATGGTTTGAAATGCATATCAGGGTGGAACAGACTCGCTTACATGAATAGAGCTATTGTAAGCTGAGTTTGGGATGAAGTCAAACTATGAGGGAAGAAACTGCAAAATATGATAAAATGAAGCCGGACGAGGTCAATTTGGGATATTATGGATAAAAGGAATAAATACATGGAGAACGCAGTGATATCACAGCCACTTCCCTCTACAGGGGGAGATAGGACCACCCGGGAATCCAGGACCCCCTGGACCCATGGTATTGTCAGCTCTCCTTTATGTCCCCCATTATGAGAATAAAAATGCATGCTATTTTATTTTAGCTTGGCGTTTGACATTCATTCCCAACGCTTCAACAAATAGAATTACCATCGGTTCCGAAAAAAGTATCGAACCGTTATCACAACCATCGAAGAGACCTATAACGAGTGTCGACTTTCTACAGGGTCCGGGATATGACCGGCTGAACATGGTGGACCAGGAAGTGGAAGGACCCAAGGTAAAGCACTAAGTCCATTAAAACCTTGTTGTTCTGATATAAACATATGTATGTATGTGTATGTGTGTGTGTGTGTATGTGTACACATATATATATATATTTACGTATGTATATGTGTGAAACATTTATACAGCAGAACTTGGCTGGATGTCTGCGTTAAAAGACATTTTTTTTTACCAATTGCGTTTTTTACTTCTTCCATTTTTAGGGTGAGCCGGGGGAAATGGGATTTCCGGGATCTCCAGGACAGCCCGGACCACAGGTGCGTTACCTTGTAGTTCAAAAATGTCAAGTTAGAAGTTAATATCCCTTTGCAAGCTGTATTAAATATCCACAGAAACCCGTAGACTTGCAGGAAGTTGGGGGGGCGGTGGGCGGGCACGAACTGCTCTGCTGGCTGGTGAAGGCGTGGCCGGATTTGGCTGTTGTGGGGGCTGCTTAGAGGGGGGCTTAGCTGCAGGGCTGCTGGATGGCTGGCCGCTGGGCAGAGTAGCTAGCTGCCAGCTGTTACCTGTGGTGGTTGCTACGGCTGCTTCTCCCCTGGTCCTCCGCCGGACACTCTGGATGCTGCTGCTGCCAGTCGGGAGAGGGCTGCTGCAGTGGCCCTTACCCGTGCCGAGAGTCCCTGTTCAGGTGCCAGTGTGGCAGTTTTGCCTTCCACACGCCACCCAGGTGCCGTTTTCAGAGACCTCAGACGCACAGAGACGCAGACAACAGGGTTTCAGAAGCACAGTCTATTGTAAAGAGTGGGCTAGTTTGAATAAGCCCAGGAGCAGATGGACGTGTATCATGACAAGGGCTCCTATCCTGAGTGTGTGTGGAGATGGGGGTTTTACCTGTTGCTCGTTAGACCAACCAGCAGGTATGCAGCCACTCTGATCCAGGGCCCCAATTACCTAGACCCAGGACAGGTGTGGCTGCTTGAACCACACCATCTCCACACCGCAATAGTTATCTTTCAAGGTTTGGGTATAGCTTCACCTTGAATACATTGCAAAATATAGTCATTCAGTCGAATTGATTAATTATTTTAATTCGAACAGTCTTGCAATTTTGATGTTGTAACACAAGAGTTAATTTCCATTATTGTATTAAATTACTATTTAGGTGTAATTTAAAAAAAATGTTCGCTGGCACAGTAGTTGAGAAACACTGCCTCACACATTCTTCACCTTGCTCTATATTTATATAAGTTCAACAGACATAATCGAGCGTAACTGAAAGACATGTTCCTCAAAAGCCTTGCATCTAAAGATGAACCAGATTTTTTATTTTTTTTTTTACAAGCAGATGTGTGATGGTGTAATTAGAGAGAGGCAGTGGCAGCCAAGCCCTTGGTACCACCTGACCCTGGAAGGGCCCCGAAAGCCCCAACCCAGCCCAAACCCAACCAAACCCCAACCCACCCGGCCCCGGCTGCTTCTCTGGACCGCCGCATCAAAGGGCCCCCTGCTTAGCTCATCAACCCACGGCCCCCCGCCCGGAGCCGCAGAAAGGGAGGGAGGGATCGCCGTTTGTTTCTGAGAAAGGGGGCAACCTGAGATTAGTGCGGAATGAGAAGGAGGAAATGTTGAGAGGAGAGGGAGAGAGGCGTTGGCAAGAATAGTGGTGTGGTGGTAGTAAGGAGACATAGTAAGGTTTTTGAAACAAAAACCATCTAGTAGGTAGCGAGTAGTAAATTGAAGTTATCGTAAAGACCCAGGGCTCTGATCCAAGACTCGCGAAGGATTTGTTCGGAGCGAACTAATCTTTTTAATTACTCAGAAGCCGGGGTCAGTCCGGCAGGGCGAGCGGGTGAATCTTCTCAATCGAATCGACTCACAAACTGAAAATAATTAGTTAAAATGAAAAGGCAAAAAGACCAAGGCATTTAGAATAATTCATTTTGAATGTGACTGGTTTACTCTTTGCATTCAATCAAATGCGTTCAACTTTGCATTCTATCAAAATAAATAATTTCGACAGAATCAAATAATTCCTGTGAGAATTCCATTCACAACTTAGAACCGGCCCACTCTTCTGACTTTCGTTCATTGTTCACTCACTAATCGTCCTCCTTGCGCGTCGTCAACAGAATCAAACAAGGGAAGAGTCAGAAATGACTCTTTTACTGAGTGACTCGTCAAGAAGACAATGCTCAAAAAAAGAGTCAAACCTTTCATCACTACACATAGTGTTCGTTTTCAGAGTGAAACTGGAGCTTGTTCTTATGAACACAGAGGGGCTATTCAGGCTGGACTGTATAAATTTGATGAATTATAACAGCCTTGCAATTTTGATCTTGCAACACAAGAACTATGGCCATTATTTCATTAAGTTATTATTTAAGTTGAATTGAACAGGCACAGTGGTTGAGAAACACTGCCTCACACGTTCGGCACCTTACTCTGTATTCCGTGTCTAGATACACACTAATTTAAGGGACCAGAAACAGGAAGTTGCGCTCCTTCCTACTGGCAATAGTCTAGCCAAATTACGCTTTGGATGTACTGCGGCAATTGCAAAAAATAGACAACATTGTTGTATAACACAAAACCCTTCACAACACCTAACATGAATCAGAATTAGTACTGTAGATGGAATTTTACCTGCAAAATAGGTGTATAAAAATGTAAACTTGACTTCACCTGCCATTTCAATTTTTTATAAATTATTTTGCTATGTTACTGCAACTGAGAAGCATGATCATTAAGTCGTTCGCGGTGGAAATATAAATTTTCTTACATAGTGATTAAAAACAAAAAATTGAAAAGATGAATTGTGAAAAAGTGACAAGATTGGACCACCGTTATAGCATGTTGTTTAAAGTGTAAGCCTTGAGTTGCAAACCCTTAATTTTGTAGGTATGTGCTTGATGTGCAAACGTAAAGGTTTAGTGACATGCAAGTAATGCGAGAGATGTGTACCAGGCCGATTACAAGGACCTCCATGGTGCTTTTTACTGCACACGTTTCTAAGTTTCACTGCAGCTTTGAAAATAGTATTTAGTAATAACTTATTACTTACAGTATGAAAGACTGTATAGTGTTAGTTTATTTTATTTGGTACTATATGTTTTGGTTTACTTATAAATGGGTTGTCCCAACTCAGACCTTATTGAAATAATGGGAACCAACATTTAGTTACGGTTTACTTTTGAGAAACTTCCCCACGTTGTGCTTTGGCTCCATTACCACACTAACGAGCTTTGTCGTTGAGCTTTGGATGCACAGATTTTAAACAAAATGTGATATGACTGTTTTTCAAAACATGTTAAAATAACGTTTATAATGTGAGTTTCCTTTTTTCGAAAAGGAGATTTAACATTTTTTGAAAGCTTAAACATTGCTCTGCCTTTAACTGCAGCAGAGCGGTTCTTTTGAGTCTTAGTTGAACCTATCCTTGTGTCTGTTATGTCTGCTTTTTCCCCGTTTTGATTTAAAGTTGGATTTAATGAAATCAAATTTCAAACCAACGCCAAATTCTATTCAGTGGAGCAGCTCTGACTATATTTCCTGTGGCACGTTATCACTGTAATTTAAATTTCACTGCTGTTTTGTCAGGTGCCCACCCAGTGCGGCGAAACCACACATAGCTCTGGTGTCACTTTCAGCGGCAGTGATTTATGACACATTATTGAGGTCTTTTCTCTCAATTGCCTCTAGCAATATTTCACAGCCCTGTGATTTGCACCCTCACAGATGGGCTACTTCCTGTAATTGAAGATGCCATTTCTATAGTGTCCTGGTCGTAGATATATGAAGGGAGCTAAGGCCCCCGCCCGCGAAGTTCACCATATTATGAGTTGTCATTTTAGGAAGCCCCATCCTGAAGTGGTTGTACTCCAGTCGCAGTGGGAGTTATTGTAGAGTCGTCGCTTGCCGCCGCCGCTTATTAGAGGGTCTCCCCTTCGACGATCTATCTCCGTCCCTTCTTCCTGGAACTGATTACAATATGACTCCGGCTTCCCAAAGAGGCAACGCTTTTTAAATCTCAAATTGCTGCCTAGCAGCTCCGGCCGCCTTCGCATAATTAGTGGAACGGCTTTTTTATGACTGAATGTGAGACATACAAATAGATAAGTACCGGCTGTTTGTTGGACCAGAGTTTTTTAAGTTCATAAATCCAGGTTTGTTTGTTTGTTTTTTTTCAGTTCATGTAACCAGCGTTCATTCATATCATCTCATGAAAGCTCCTTGTCAGTGTCAATCGGTCAAAAAACAAACTTCAAGTATTGGACAGTGAGACAGAGTTGCCGCATCATGTCTTTTTCTTGCTGTACATGGACTTTTTTAACACTATTAAACAACTTTGGAATTGATTAATAAGGTTTGGGATACAGTGTGGAAGTCAAGGTATGACTCACGGCATTGCCAATTGCTCCTTTTTGTTTTGCGCTTTCTCCCCAGTGGGGTTTGTGTTACTTGTGAATGTGATTTCTTTGTCCTGTAATTAACTCTATCTGATAGGCTTGGGTGATCAAGCAAAATTCCAATCGATAACATCCAAGCGATATAAGATTTTATTGGGGGCGCGAGCATGCGCGCAGTGGGGTTCGCACAGGCAAATGTGGCAAATGCGGTCTCCCCGTTCCAGAACTGCAGGACTTATTATTTGCAAGTTTTTACACAAAAACATCCAGTTTGTACTCAATTAAGTACATTTTTAATAGGTGTCAAGGTAGCGGATTGTCTGGGCAAGATATATTCATGAGGAACTCCTCATGAACCTCGCACCTGTGATGTACATACAGCAGCTCCGCTGTGCTGCTCTGTTTGCCCAGAGCAGCAAAAAGCCTAGAACCGGAGCTGGGAGTGCATGTGCCTTTTCTTTTCTTTGAGCACCTGCCCCTCAAAGTCTCTGCATAGAGCTGTAGAGGGGAAGTGGGACCCAATCACCTGTAGTTGCTGAACAGCTCTGAATGGAGAGGGAGAGAGCCTGCGCCCCCTCTCTCCACCCCTCTCCCTCTTCCCCCTTCTCCCCCTCTCTCCCTCTCTCTCTCTGCTCCAGTTTCAGAACACGGTAAACTGCACTTACACCCTTGAATTTCTCCGATTTTTGCTGGTGGATTAAAAAAAACAACTAAAAACCGTCCGTCATCGATGTCAATAAGACGATAGGCGATTTAGTCGTAAATTGGCCCAAGCCAATTGTGTGTGTGTGTGTGTGGACGTGGTGTGGATGCAGCCGGGCTTTCGTTTATTTACGTTTCACCTCCTTCTCACACACACACACATGTTGACATTATTTCCAAGACAAGTTAGGTGGGACTGGATGGGTAACGATAAAATCAGTATCTTAACCACTAATGTGGTTCTTATAATAAAAAAATAATCAAATATTGATCTCTGACCAAATTTAGATTTTTGTTTATAAGCGAGACAATCTGTAAAAAAATGTGTAGTGACATTTACAGAATGAATAAATCAATCATTTCAGGACGTTTTTTTAAATGGGTCTGTTTCGTAACCCACATTCCCCGACGTCCACATACTTTATAAACACACACGCACGGCCAACCACACGCACAAATATATTTATTTAAACAGGGTCCTTGCCAGGTCCTTCAGGTGCTTGTAGTGCTTGAATTTCGTCCTCAGAAATACAAGTACTGGAATACCTTGAAAATAGCCCCTTTTGTGCTGACGTGCCTGAAAATTCTTTCAAGAAAATGGAAAACCATTAATTAAAAACCTGTGATATTGCACCTGGTTTTGTTACTCAAATCGTTACATAATAAAACATGTCCAGAATCGCTTTTACGACATAGATAATGTCAAATAGACATTTATAATAATAGATGACAATGAGTATATTTGTTTAAATTAATTGTAATTCATTGTAATAATTATATATATATATATATATATATATATACTAATACTGTGTAAATAAGACAATGAGACAATGAGACTACAATTCTAATTAATAAAGATCACATTGAAGGGTTTGAAAATGAAAAAAAAAGAGTTTCTGTAGGTCTCTGAAGTCCCGAAAACATGGTTTTGAAGGTTTTTTTTCTGAAGATATCACTCAAATTATCCATTCTAACCATTCTAACATGCCTCTATATCCTGTTCTGGTCGAACTGTTTCTGTGTGTGGAGCTTTAAATGTAAATGAGCTGCCAGGCCCCTAGTTCTGTGAGCCAATGGGGTTTACTATGGGGTAGTGAGCTTACCTTCCAAGTTCCGTTGTATTTACTCAGTAACTTACACTGATTTCACCTTATCAGTCCACCAAAATCCTCGTTCTGAACAAATTTGAGGCGAGAAATAAAGCAATCCAGTTGGTGAATCTTCACTCATATTAGATCTACAAGGCCTAATTTAAAAGTTAGTTCCAACTTTCGTTGCTGTGCTACAGGCTTGTGGGGGGACACCGCACCGGGGTGCATGGGACACTGCACACGGGGATATTTTGTTTCACGTAAACGTCGGAAAATTTAATAAATTATTCCACAATTTTTTTTTATTGGTTTTGTGTTTTTTTTTTTATATTTACATTTCCATCACCTGCAGTTTCTTCACGGACAGTTGGTTTTAATTCCTCTTTCTTTCGAAAGATTTGTGCTGGTCTTCCCAGCGGAGCTTGTTTTTCTCCAGCCGTGGGAGGAGTTACTGTCAGATGGAGGGAGGTTCTAATTATATTATTAACTTTACTTTTATAGGATTTATTTCTTGAATTGAATGTTGTAATGCCAGAATGAACCCTGATTAAAGATATTCTGCGTGTGTTCCAGGGTGAGAAGGGGGAGGCTGGAGATCCAGGAACTCCAGGACTGCCAGGCGCTCTGGTAAGTTGTTAGTTTCATCATTTTTCGGAACCAAAACAGATAATGATCTATCATGAATACAAAATAATGTCAACTTACCGCATTGTGTAGAATTAGTGCCATCTAGTAGTGAGGGTGCAGATTGCAACAAACTGAATCCCCCCCCACAACCTCCCCTAACCCCTCCCTTTTCAACGACAGAAGAGAAGCTACGGTGGGTACAAGGTAACATAAGCGAAGCAATGCTAAACACGTTTTTATTCTAGACGTTTAGTCTGATAGCGAGGTAGCATTAACAGGATACATATTTTATTATCCATTTGCAGAGTCAAAGACCAGATAGACCACCACGTTATGGTGGTTAGAGGGAGAGGAATAGGAAAAGTAAGCATGTGGTTTGTCCATTCTGGGCTACTGTAGAAACGTGGCAGTACAACATGGCGGCCTCCATAGAAGGGGACCCGCTCCATATGTAGATATAAGGGCTCATACATAATTCCTATTTTCATGGGATTATACACTAATTCAAACACTTGTGATTATTATAGTCTTTTCCATTTCTGCCAAGTCTGTTCCGTCAATTCTACACACTGCACCTTTAACAACGTGTATTATACAAATCGGCCTGAATATAGTGTGTATGGCAGATTATGTAACTTTTTTTAAATTAAAATAACAGCCTCAACATGATTTTGATGGTACACTGACTTGTAATATGGAGAATGGCACTTCTACCATCACCCCCCGAACGCCTGTTCTTGCACTTTGTCACTTCTGTGTTTGGGTAAAAAAACGTGGGAAAAGTGTGTTACGCTTTACAGCATTACTTAACTTCCTTGATGGTTGGCTCCGGTAACTCCGGGAAAAAAACCCCATAAATTACAAACTTGCCGGTCAAAATGTCCGATAATAATGCTCATGAAAAAGGGTAGCAGCTCAACCTCCCCAAACCGTTTAGATGTTACGGGCCAGGGGATCCCGCCCTCACTTTCATTGCTCCACTGGGCTTGCTTCACTCTCCGACTCGCAAGTGTGAGACGATCTGCTGATCACATCTGCTACTTAGGCCGGTAGCAGGGGGCCGATCCCCATGCCCTATTTCCCCACGGCCTCGCAAAGTGAGTCCACGGCTCTGGGAAGCAAGCGAGGTCCGTGCAAGGGGTGCTGTAATCTAAGTGTAGATTATATCTGCAATGTAACATAGACTGTTATTGAAAGGTAAGGTTCAAAGTTGTCTGGTCGAATAAATTATTTTCGGACACCGGACCGAGTTTTATGACAGCGGTGTAAAAGTGCAATTGCACTCATAAACTGTGGGGGCGTCAAATCCCAAAAGTTACATAGTCCTGCTTTCAAATAAAAGACAACAACTCTTATCTATAGGTACTGTATCAGAAAAAGCGGTATCAAGGACTTCCTGCAATAAGGACTAAGGCTGCTCCTACTATGATTTAATATATTAAGATGTTTGGATATACGGTACTCAGATAAAATGACAGATTCCAGCTTTAACCCCAGTTGCCGTAGTAGAAGTAATACCGATGAATCGTAAAATACGTGGCTTAGATTCAATTTAGAGGGACCGTGCTTAGTAACTGTCTTAGTGCTTAATATCACGGAAGTCGCTGCGGTGTGATATATCAGCACTGCTTGTCTCTGCTCTCGTGTGTGTGTGTGTGTGTGTGTGTGTGTGTGTGTGTGTGTGTGTGTGTGTGTGTGTGTGTGTGTGTGTGTGTGTGTGTGTGTGTGTGTGTGTGTGTGTGTGTGTGTGTGTGTGGTGGTAGGGCTGTGCACACACACCCCAACCACTTTGAAACCCACAGAAACACGTACACACTCCACACTTGTTTGCAAAGCCACCTAAAAGACATCAGTCGGTCGTTTAACTCAAAATAACTCGACCTGATATTTTCACAACGCGGCCTCAGTGTGTGCAGAGCAGATGCAAATATTGAAGAACCCAAACAGATGCAAACGCAAACACACTTGAAGTTGGAAAGAAGTTGGACTTCTTTGTATAGCAAGCTTTGGGAAAATATGTCTTCAAATGACTGTGGTGTGGGGATGTTTTGGTTTGTGCAGCCACACCTGTCCTGGGTCTAGATAATTGGACCTAGAATCAGTGAAGCTGCATACCTATTGCTCGTTAAAGTAATCAGTGAGGAACAGGTAAAACCCCCATCCCCACACACACACAAAAGAGGAGCCCTCGACATTGTTGTCCATCTGCTCCAGGGCTTGTTACATCCAGCCCACTCGCTACAATAAAAGTGCTGTATATTTTACTCCATCGTCTCTATGCCAGAGGGCCTGCCACACCGGTAGCATGTGGCAGGTGGAACTGCCACAAATACATTTGCAAATAGCTAATTCAAGTGGTTTCTTGAAGTAAAATAGTAATTTTAAAAGAACAGTGGATTGTGCTGCACTCTAACAATGTAGTGTTTTAAGACATTGATTTGACATGTTGTCTTTATTGTTTCAATAAATCTTACCAAGTCATGTATGTTATATATTTTATGCGTACGTTTATGTAAATTTAGCATTATTTTCATTCAAATTTTTGTATTCAATGTTCTGTTTTGTTAGCAAATTTTGGAAAGTAATTATTTTTTACTACTGTTCTACTATTCGCAGATACTGTATAGAAAGCAAGGTGTTGAGGGGATACGTGGGACAACCTTCCCTTTGAGTACTACTTTTGTCCTTTTTATCCCCCGATGGGCTTGGGGGATGCACGTTAGGAAAAGTGCCGATGCGAGTTGATCTCGGGGACCCAAAAGCCAAACAGATTTTTTGTCACACGCCTCGTGCAATGGTTCACTTAGATGATCTCAGGCATCTGCATGATGTGTCGCATGATGTGAGTGACTGGTCGCACCTGGCTATCAACTGCAACTCTCAAAAGTCACCTCATAAATTAGACTAATTTAATGCTATTATGGCTTTAAACATTGTAGAATAAATATGGAAATGCTTTCCACGTTCACCTATAATGATAATCCATTAAAAACCTTGGAACCATTGAAAATAATGACAGTATTGGATTTGCTAGTAATTCTTATTTCCAGACTTCCTGTTCTTGGAATATAGTCCGCACTCTTAGGAGGCCTGGTTTGTAATTGTAACCAAACATGAGGTTTTTGGAACCAGTTCAAGAGCGTGCGTGCGTACATGGGGGGATAAAAACCACCTCGGAGCCTTTCAAAGGGCCTCAGGTGTGTCGCCACGAGCAATGAAAACAGATCAAGGCTATTTCCAGGGTTGATATTTCTGCCCGTCAAAAAGGGAAATGGTTAAATGGGCCGTGGACAAACACTAGTTAACGTCAAAAAACATCAAGGGGGTCTTTTTATGTAAGTCGCCCCCCGGCAGTTGAAGTACTGTAGGTGTAGGAAATGGTACTGGGTCATGGCGGGGGTGGTGTTGGTTGGAAAAGGGAGTAAAACTGAGGTCAACCAACCTCTCCATTTGACCTGAACCTTTATTTAGATCACACCATATGCGCAAGAACAAAGTCTCCTTTGAAAGAGGAACCACTCCCCTCCCTCCCTCTAACTCTCTCTCTCTCTCCCTCTCCTCCGCCTCCAAAAAAGAAGGGGGCCCAGAAAAACCTAGATCCTTGATTCTAGTATGTATGTAAGGGTTACCCTAAGTCCAGAATCGAATATGTAAAAGTAATTATATTATTGGGTACAAATAATCCAAACTTAAAAATGTGCAACTTTGTTTAGTTCTAAACCTAACCCCCTAACCCTAACACACCCGGCCCTAACCCCCTAACCCTAACACCCTAACCCCCCAGAAACCTAGATCCTCTATTCTAATATGTATGTAGGAGGTCCAGAATCCGATATGTGAAGGTATTTCTATTTTTGGGTTCAAATGATCCAAACTTCAAAATCTGCGGCTTTGTTTAGTTCCAACCCTAACCCACTAACCCCTTAACCCTAACCCACTAACCCTAGATCCTCGATTCTAATCTGTATGCAGGAAGTCCAGAATTAGATATGTTCAAATATTTATATTTTTGGGTTCAAATAATCCAAACTTCAAAATGTGCAGCTTTGTTTAGTTCCAACCCTAAGCCCCTAACCCTAGCCCAGAAACCGAAATATGTTTTGGTATTATGTATGTAGAAAGTCCAGAATCAGATATGTTGAAGTAAATATATTTTGGGGTTCATATAATCAGAACCTCAAAATGTGCAGCTTTGTTAAGTTCTAACCATAAACCTAACCCCAGCCCAGAAAACTAGATCCTTGAATCTAATATGTATGTAGGAAGTCCAGAATAACATAATGCTAAAGTTATTTTATTTTGGGGTTCAAAATAGTCCAAACTTCAAAACCCTAACCCCAACACCCCAACTCTAACCCGAGAAAATAAAGCCATTTTATGGCCAATGTGGGTCAATATTGGTTAAATGATTCAGACATAGACAAGTATGAAAAATGTTCATTGTAACGTCCGTTCCCATTGACATTCCCTAATAGTACAAACGCCTCCTCTGAGACCTACCTGCTGAAATCCCGCACATTCAGCAAATAGATAGAAAAAACACATAAAACACCCGACCGATGGACCATGTCAACCCTGCGTGTGGCCGAACACATGCTTCATTGGTTCTAGACTATCTCGTCTCCTCGTAGGTTTGTGTTTTGTGTGTGTGTGTGTGTGTGTGTCTGTCTGTCTGTCTGTCTGTCTGTCTGTCTGTCTGTCTGTCTTCTTGGTAACTGTGGGGGCGAGGCCTGATTCGAAAGGCACTCATCGCCTTTTTTTTTCCGCGAAGTATCATACACTTCTCAGGTTGGAAGGAAACTTGCTGCTCTGCACTCTGACTGTTGTGGTCAGTCAAAAAGCAACTCGAGAGCAGATGTTCAGGGTTTACCCGTGTGTGTGTGTGTGTGTGTGTGTGTGTGTGTGTGTGTGTGTGTGTGTGGTGAGAGAGAGGAAAGTTCCCTGCTCCCCACCACCTAATTGGCAAGGGGGGGAGGATATACTGTACCTCTCATTACATAAAAATGACTCGTATCCATATGTCCTGGTTCCACCATTTGGTTGTAAATCTTGCTATACTGTATTTACACTGCGATTCTACTGATACTTGCTTTATTTTGTATGTTATTGCAATTACTAATTATTTTTTCACTTAAAGGGAAAAGAAGGTTTACCAGGTCAGACGGGACCCACAGGACTGCAGGTAAACTTGTGTTTGCTGGATATGATATGCTGATATTAATCAAATATATAGATGGATAGATAGACAGACAGATAGATATATAGATGTTGACAGAGAGACAGACGGACAGATAGATGGTACAGACTGTCAAAATATTTGTCCATAAATTGAATATTATTGTATTTTGTGTCTGTAAAAGGGAGAGACAGGCCCTCCGGGATTGACAGGTCCAACAGGCGATGCAGGGACAGAGGTGGGTCAACGGCAGTTTATTTTTCATCCATTTTTCAATGTTTTTCCCATTTCAACGACTGGTATAACTGCTCTACTTCATCCCAAATATACAGTACTATAGGACTACAGGCGCACAGCAGATGGAGTGTAGAAGTATTGGATTGAGTTTTCTGCCACCTGCTGGATGCTTTTAGAACTGCGCGTCCGTCTGCATGTGCGGCATTTACGTGTCCGAACACTGACCCAACTATTATGCATCCAACAATCATAGTTCATAGTTCCAGATACGACATTCTTATGGATTTTTGCATTTAAAATTATAAATGACAGTGATTAAATCAGTTCTGGAAACTCTTTTTTCATGAAATAAAGATAGTTTACTCTTCTCTTTCAAATTGCATCTTACAAGATCAGCATTTATTATATAAATGTGTGCTTTAGCTTTTAGTTGTATTTAGTGTTCTGTATTTACGACCAGTTACAGTTTTTCCTAATAAGTTTTACTTTCTGTACCATTCTGAGTTTATTTTTATTTTTTTAGCTAAGTTTCATTTTTGTTCATTGAGTTTCATGAGAGCATTTCCTCTTTTAGTTGATTCCTTCTTTTTATTTTATATTATTTCTTCTTTTTAGAAACTTGTTTGAATTTAGTTACAATTTTATCGAAATTATGACTCTTTTTTTTCCCCATTTCATGTAGTTTCAGGTTTTGTTAATCACAATTACCTTGTTTGCAATATCCTTAGTGGAAATTATATTATTTATTATTATTAGCTGTAGCTGAATCACTGAATGACAACAAAATGTTTGTTAGCTGTTATTTTGTGTAATTATTTTGGCTGTTTGTGCGCAGGGTCCACCAGGTCCAGTTGGCCCCCCGGGAGTGGAGGGAAGAGAAGGGTCAAAGGTAGATTTAAAAAAAAATCGGCATTTGCAGTTTAGATTAAGCTGCCTTTTTAGCACAAAGGACACAAAAGCGAACTCAAGAGGTCTGCTCAGTCGGGCCATATTGGTAAGTTAACATACCCGGCAGTAAGTTTGTGCCGAAGAGATAAGACTCCTAAATCCGAATGGAGAGTCGTCTATAACAGGTGTTTCCGAACTGCGGTCCACGCCCCCTCAGAGGCACCCCCAACCAAGGGGGGGCCAGGGTGGGTCAATTACACCCTGATACAATCCTTGCCCCCCCACTGGCCCCCCCCTCGCAAATCCCACCCAATCAAAAGTTTAGAATTTATTTTTTTCTGAAGCGCTCGCCGCTCGTTTTTCAGCTACTGTCTATTCCGTCCCCACGGCTCCACAGTCTCCAAAGCTGCTTCAGGAGCAGTTGTCTCCCCCATGCTCGTGAAGCCGCAATTGTGCACGCAGTCCAGAAATTTCCCCTCGTGAGGCCTGTTTTCTGCTCAAACATTTATTTTCAATTGTTAATTTAATGACACAAAAAAGACACTGCAAAACAGCGTAATCCCCGACATGTGAATAAGGTTTTGGTGTGCCATCCCAAGATCAGTTTAAGTGACCCCATCTGGCCATCCCTATGAAAAATGTTGTTATATTTAATCTGATAATGACCAAAGCTCTTGTTTTCAAATTAAAGCCCTTCAAATATTTGATTATATTTGAAATATTCGAAATATAAGCAAATCACCGAGAGAAAATTAGGTTAAGGGGAAACTGAATCGAGCGCTCACTCATGACTGGAAATGCTTATTCCACAGTTCATAGTTGCTATTGCGGTCAAGGGTGGACTTAGCGTGTCAAATCTTTGCTTGAAAAAAAAAATGTGTTGACAGAATTGCTGAGCTAAGCTGAAAAATGCCTATACTCTTATGATTCATACGCATTCAGTATGAATCATAAGGATGTGTATTTGACGATGAACACTGCAAGAAATTGTCATGTCAGTTAAGTATTAAAGTATAGGAAAAGCAAACAGAACAAAAATTACATTTTACAAAGAATTTGCAACTGCATGTGTTCATTCATAATTGTGCAGTAGAAATGTAAGTATCAGTCTTAATCCTACATTACTCCTGCTAACTACGTTATTCTCCACACTATATGGTAACGAGGTAAGAAACACATACAGTCAAATGTTCTACAAAACTTCGATATCTCTTGAATATCTTATTAAGTGTGTATTAACGGGAATTTGTGTGTCCAGGGCAGTCCAGGAGCTCAAGGATCAGATGGCCAGCCTGGCCTTCCCGGATTGAAGGTAAATTTCCTGCTATTTGGCACAGTCTGGCTGTAGACATACCTTACTAAAGAAAAGACACAAAGGCTTTAATTGTTTGAGGTATCATTTCACAGAATGCACATCATAAAATGCCCTGCGATAATAAAACATAAATAGTCACTACTTCTTTCTCATAACACGGGCAAGCCAAAGAATACATTTAGATTAAAAAAATCCATACTTAAAGGGCACCTATTATGCTTTTCATTATTTTCTATCATATTTACAGTGTACTGTTACAATGTTGGATGTTCATATTCATGTTCATAGACGTGGCCAAAGTGTCAAATAATGAGGTAAACTAATGACAAAGTAATGGCTATGAACAAAATGCTCAGGTTTCCAAAGTTTTTCCTACTCCCTGTACGAGCTGACGTCAGCTCGTACAGGGAGTCATCTGCTCCATCCGATCCGCTGTGCGTTTCTCCAAACACAACCAATAAAAATAGTGTATTTTTATTGTAGATTAATTTATTTTTCTTAATTTTATTTTCAGACGTTTCCATGAAACAAAAAATCCCTGCATGCGAGAGCCCCGGTGCATACGAAAGTCAGCACAAACTTTTAAATTAGGCCTTGTAAATATAATATGAGTGAAGATTCAGCAACTGGATTGCTTTGTTCTCGCCTCATATTTGTTCAGAAACAGATTTTGGTGGACTGATAAGATGAAATCAGTGAATGTTTACAGAGTAAATAAAACCTCGAGCCTTGAGTAAAGCTCAAATCCCATTGGCTCACAGAAACCGGAATTTGTGCTCAAACCCTATTGGCTCAGAACTTGGGGCTCGCTGCTCATTCAAAATTAAAGCTAAACACATTGAAACAGCCTGTTTTGGAACAGTCCGGGTTTAGAGGCATGTCACAATGGCTCGAATGCATAATCTGAGCGGTATTTTCAGCAAAAAAATTCAATTCATTTAATGGGGACCTCTGAGACCTATTTTAACATGTCTAAAAAGGAGCATGATAGGTCCCCTTTAACTTTTTGATGTATTTTGTTCGCAAACAAACAGGAGCCAAAAATCGAACCACTAAATCCTCATCAAATCAGATATTATAAAACACAATCTCCTCTGCAGCACATCTCGGTGTTTCTATCACTATAGTTTAGTTAACATTGGCATTTGGCTGGTATTCCAGAATATCCTTTGTTATTTATGGTTAGGCTTATAAGCTCTGTCTGTTACTGAAGTATACTGTATATCTTACGTGGCAAAATCAATCAATGTTATCGATAAACATGATAAACACACACAGACTGACTCTTCATCCAGGGTGATCTGGGACAGCAGGGGTCTATGGGGGTGCCGGGCAACAGAGGACTACCGGGATTCAAAGGTGACAAGGTAAAACTTTAGAATGAATAACACATTTGTAATCCCAAAGAACCGGAAATTCAGATTTGTTACTGTGATTAAGGAATGTTGTCCATTAAATTTCAATCATCCAATCCATTCATCTCTGTGGACTGTGGACCTTATGAACCGAGTTAAAAGATAATGTTGTTGTTGTTGTTTCCAGGCAGATGACGGCCTACCTGGTCAGAAGGGAAGCGATGTAAGAAACCTCACTGTTTGAAAAGAAAATAAATCCAGGATTTCGCAATGTGACTCAAATGCCGCAGATGAGTAATATTCCCGTCAGAGGACGTTTTGACGTCAAACAGCAGAAAATGCGGAATAATAATCATCACAATCAAAACACAACACATGTACAAGTGCAGAAGTTAGAAATTAACTTAAATCAAAGTATAAGTTAAGAATTGTAGTTGTGAACAATAAATAACAGGTGCTTGTCTACGCAGATAATGGAAATATTGCACTTAATTTGCTGCAACATGGTTGATACTATGGAAAATAGTTTTTGCCAAATGCTTACACTACAGGCATTACAGACCTTTACTGGATGCAGGGTTCTCGCCCGGTCCTTGAGGGGCTTGAAGTGCTTGAATTTCTTCCTCAGAAATTGAAGTACTGGAATACCTTGAAAAAAGCTCCTTTTATGCGGAAGTGCTTGAAAAGTCCCTGGTAAACAATTTCTGGGATATTCCTCCTGGTTTCGTTATTCACATCATAACGTGATGAAAATTTTTCAGAATCACTTTTACGACAGATGATGATGACAAAATGTAACTTAATCTAACATGATTTGAAATAGACACTTATAATAGTACATGACAATGACATTATAATAATTATATATACTGTTTAATATGTATACTAATATAAATAATAGACAATGACACTAAGATGATATCATATTTTGATTAATAAAGATAACATTGAAAATTGATTATATTCGATTCTGTGCAACATCCTTAAGAAATTAAAAAATAGTGCCTAAAAAAGTATTTTGCAATGCCAGAAGAAACCCTGTGAATGTGATACCTGTATCACATTCACTGCATAAAATGCTGCGTTTTGTGCATCATTCTCAAGTTGGACAAAAATGTTACAACCTATCATGGGTAGGTAGAATATTGAATTTAAATATGAATATGAATATTGAAGATGATTTTAGCACCAAAAGTTAAAGCTATTGTTAAAGTGGTACTTGGAAAAAAAATTATGACATGATTAGCCAAGCTGCCACGCCCACTCGCATCTTTGTCACTATAGTTGAGAGATCTATATTGAAAAATGCTCCACACTCAAAACTTGAGTTATGTTTGCAGTATGATTATCACAGCTAAGTTAAGGCAGTGTGTCCTCGTCTCAAAAGTAATTTCTCTTGGTTATTCTAATGTAGGTCACTTTTACAACACACGTTTTTAAGAAACAACATCTTTCTTTGTTTTCAGGGTCAAAGGGGAAACGATGGCGAGCCCGGCACTCCTGGGATGCCTGTTCGTAATAGTTTTTCTTGTTGTTGCTCCTAGGTGTTACACTGAATTATTTCAAACAAAGGCGACCAACCCCTTAAACATTTAAATTCACCTTACGCAGCGATTTGAAAAGATAACGTCAAGTATTTCCATATTATTCTGGTCTAGTACTTTATATGTTCTGGTATACGATCCCTGAGTTTTATAAATAGTATCTGAAACAAAAGCCACGGTCAATTGGAGACTAATTTCATTTCTTGGGTGAATTTGCTTCCTTTCCAGGGTGCAGTTGGGCCAAAAGGCAGCAAAGGAGAGGTGAGTGTGTGGAAGAAATTCAACAGAAATGCGTTTTCCATGTATGGAGATCTAAATTACATCTCCATTACATCCCCCTTGGATTTAAGAGTGGCCAGCCCAAAAGGTGCATGGAATCACGTGTCTGACACTATTAGCTACACCTCTTTTTACATATACAATACATACATATAAATATAGCTGCAGGCAGCAATACACAGTGCTTTGGTTCTCTGTTCCGGTGTGTTTTGTCACTGCAGAAGTTCATTGGTTCCGGTCTGGTAACAGTGTAATTCTATGATCAGGCGCTGCTTGCAGCTGTGGGTGGGTTTCCTACCCTGTAACTAACGGTGGTTATTATTCTGAAGTAGGGCTGCATGGAATGGCTAAAATGATAATCATGATTATTTATTATTATTATTAATCCATTTTGGGGAACAGAATTGTTTTATGACACTTTGTAAATCAACAGAAAATTGCCTTCACAATAATTATGTCTTTTAGAAACCTTTAAATAAATAAACTAAGGTAAGTGATTTCACTGACTTCAGTTGTCGACGATATATAATGTAATAAATTGTGTGTCGTGGGCAAAACCAAAAACACAAAAAGAATGAAAATATTTCAAAACACATCATATTAAATACATGTTCCTTGAATTATGTAATTGCTTATGGTTATTGTTACCAGTAATTATAATTCAGGAAGTTTGTACACATCAATATGTCTGGAATGTCTATAAATTCTGACAGTGGTGTTATTGGGTTTTTATTTTGTAGAACTTACTCCGGTGCCTGTCAGTTGTCCTCAGAAATGTATATATTTATGTTTATTACGCTGCGCTTTGTTTAATCCAATCCTTCTGGTAATACTTTAACTTCAATTTCAAACATAATAAAGTTTAATAGTAATACAATAATACATGTCACTTTGTTACTTCGTATGGTTAGGAGTTTGTATTTTATATTCCTTTAGTTAAAGTCCAATCGCGACTATATCTGTCACATGACAGATAAAGTCCCACCCCTTCTGGGCTGGACCCATAATAACTCAGTTAGGTGTGAGGTTAGAAATGGTTATTGTTAGGTCTTGTAATGTTTATGTGACGTTGTAACGTCGTTGTGGTCATGTTCGGAGTATTCGTTTAGAAATAAAAAGCTAATAATAAACAAATAGCTTTAGGTTTTATGATGGTTCTGTTTCACGATTAGTTTAGAAATAGTTAAAGTTTGGTATTAGGTTGTAAATGGTTAAATTTAGGTATTAGAACAAATGTCTAGATATTACTGTAGGTTAAGGGCTGTCTTGGCACATTCTTAGTAGGGTTAGTGTTAGGGGCTAGGGTTAGGTGTGGTAGAAGGGTATGTTATGGGTTAGGGTTGCACGGTTTGGGGTTGGACAACCAATTCCCTCCGTATGATTGGTTCTTTTTACTGTATGCAGTTTGCTGATTGCAGCATCACATCTAATTTCAATCTGGAAAATGATATCCTGTCAGATTTTGCTGTATTTATTTAATTGTATATCTCTATAGTATATCTTGTATTGTAGTTATACAAAAAAGGTGATTTGTATTGTAGTTGATGCTGTATTTATTTGTATATTCATCTAAATATATATATTTTTTTCAGAGGGGTGATCTGGGTGAGCCTGGAGTCAGAGGTGCTGATGGAAAAACGGGCATAGGCGGCCACGTCGGCACCCCAGGGCCCCGGGGTATCCCTGGAGAGGATGGGTTGCCAGGTCAGCCAGGCGTGCCAGGTTACCCTGGAAAAACAGTGAGTAGACGCAGGAATTGGAATAAAGCTCCCGGATTTGATACTATCACATGACAATATTCAAATTGTCCAAGCAGCACGATCAAGGTGATTTATTTTTACTCATAAGACCAAGTGAAAAAATGTCCTGGTTGTACTCTCTGGTTCCATGGTTCAGTTTCATTCTGTAAATATGAAATTGCCCCTCACAAATGTACAATGTGTCATTGCAGACACCTCATTTCTTTGAAGATGATTTTACTGACTTTTCTGCACATTTTGTTAGCACTATGATCATTTAGTTTGATTAACAAATTAAGACGCAGCACCAAATCAATATAATATACAACATAAAATACAACAACAAAATGATCTACATGAATCTGACTGAAAATGTGGACCGCTCCACTTACAAGTCAAATTAATCATATCTTTTAGCCGTGTTTTTTTCAGATAGAACACTACACGTGCCTGCCATACGTCTCAATGTGGTCACTATTGTGGTCCTTGTATCTGTTTGTTTGTTTTTTGTTTTATAGGGGAAGCCGCCATCAGAGGAGCAGCTGATAAAGATTTGTGCCAATGTGATCCAAAGTAAGTCCCCTTGGTCTTGGTCTCGACAGGTTCCCAACAATAATAATATTTATGGTATGAATATCACAATGTCAGAATCAGCTTTACAGTATTCGCCAAGTATGTACACGTACACATACACATTTTTTCCTTTTTCTCAATGGACAGACATGGATTAGACATACAGCAAAAACAAAGACAACGAGCTAAAACATTAACATTGAATTACTATACACACAATTTATATACACACATACACAAAAAGAACAGCAAAATGAAATTGTCGCAGGAAGGCAATAGTGTGATGGTGCAGAGTGCAAAGATGCCGGAATAAATGTGGAATAACTTACAGGCTACTTTATATACATGAGGTAGGTGGATATGACATTTTATGCATATACTGTATACAATGTACAGTATATACACTGTGATTTTGTTTATATTGACAACGACAATATGTTAAAAACTGTTTGGCCTCCCAAATATATAATTTAGAATTTGTATGTACAGTGAGTGTTCAGTGTTACCGGTTTTTGCACAGGGATTGTCTCTGACACGGTGTGCCTGGTTTAAGTGTTCATCGCAGTGACAGCCTGGGGGAAGAAGCTGTTATGTGTACTGTACATTCTGTGACTTATGGTAAATTTGCAGCGGTTTTTCACAAATTCCTGCTCCAAATGTAGATCGATGTGGATCAAACTATGACAACAAGATGTCTGAAACGGCCCAGTTCCAACAAGACCTCAACCATGCCCTAGGGTTTCGGTGGTTGATGCGCACCAGACACTTTTTGCCAGAAAAAGGCCAAGTAGAAAAGTTATAATAAATATAGCTGCAGGCAGCAATATGCAGTCATGCATTACAGTTTTGGAGGTTCCGAAGTTCCCGAATCTGTGCTCTTTGATTAAATGCGGGGACGTATGAAGCGTACTGAGGGACTCTCTCCTATCTAACCTAATTGCTCTACTTTTGCGGGGCCACGCCAGGCTAGGGTTGGGAGGAGTGAGAATTCGAGTTCAAATTGGCTTTTTTGGAAGAGCCGCCGGGTCAGCTCCAGGGCACCTCATCCCTGCGGCATGCTGCCCGGCCAGAGAGCAAAGGAAGCACTGGCGCTACTGCTGTACGATTGGCTGTTTGTGTCACATGGTTGTTCCTCTGCTCTATACAATTGGCTGTTCATGTCACATGTTTGAAGTGATGTATTTACAGAGGTTAACAAAGGTAGTTGAATTTCCATCATATTAATAGTGACTTCTTTCCTTGGATAAAATTGTCAATAAGTTACGTTTCCATGAAATACGAAAAACGTAGTGGTATTTCTGTGAGTAATAACCATATCACGGCTTCTGTTTTTCTGATGCCTTGCTTGATCTTACTCGCACACTCAACGAGTTTTTGTGGACGAATGTTTTTACGTATATTTCCATGAATCTGGCCAAGTAATGTGGACCAAAGAGATAAAATATAAATAGAATAGATCCACAGACATCTACCAGGTAAGAAGGTACATAAATACACATACACATCTTGTTTGTAATCTATAACCACTACAGAGTGATGACGCACACTGGACACGGTGCCAATGTACATTCTGAACCAAACCCTGCACATTTATAGTACACAGTATGATGACGTCATAAAGCGTCTTACTGTAAATCTCATCTTCTTCCTTCTGTTTTCAAATGTTGGCGTGTCGGTGAAGCACAACCACCTGGATACTTGTCATCAAATTCTGTTGGTTTTTCACTCATTTCTGCTCCGTATAATGGATGGATTGGGATTAAATTAAAACCAGGACATGTTTGTGACATACAGGTTGAAATGACACCTCAACCGTGTTTGTAACTTCTGTCATTGTTGTGTTCCAGATAGTTTTAGCCCTTTAGTAGATACTTTGGCGTTCGTTGACTTAGACCACATCTGTGATTTGGGTCAAATTTGTTTGGTTTTTCACTAATTTCTGCTCCGTATGTGGATCAATTTGGATGAAAGCTGAACCAGGGGATGTTTGTGACATACTGGTTCAAACGAGACGTGAACGTGTTTGTAAGTTCTGCAGTTGTTCTGTTTCAAACAACAACAATAATAAGGATTTTAATAATACAATGAGGTATGTTCAGTATGTTTTCATCAAAACCACCCTGTCTCATTGTTCTTATTACCAGCTGTAGGGTGTGTCTGGAGGGAATGGGGAAGTTAAAATTTCAGTTCCCTATTTTGTAGAATTTCCTGCTGCATAGAAGATTGAAAAAGGAATCTTTGACATGTGGTTGCAGAGGATGGTAAATTGTAAATGAACGGTGTTTACCATAGGGCTTTCAAGCCACTTTTCAAGCCACTAAGGCCATTGCTTGCTTAAGGACATGTCGGCAAGTTAGCCAGGAGGAGCCAAGGATCAAACCACCAACCCTCCAGTTGACAGATGATGACTCTACCTAGAAATCCGACAGTTGTAGAGTTCAGTGAAGACATTGTTCAGTAGACATCAGCCTGTGTTGAAATTCATCAAGATCAAATCAAGTTCAAGTTTATTGCCATGTGTGTAACAGTATAGCAAGTAATAATAGTATTCGGCAATCGAACAAATTGCATTGGTTGTATTGGATCTTGAAGCATTCTTTCGTATTCAATACCAGAGTTAGATACCATACATTACATTACATTACATACATTAATACAGTGCACACAAAGCCACTAGTATTCACATTTCAACAATAAGGCTATTCAAAGTGCTTTACATAAAACATCAGAAGCATTCAGACAAAGTGCAAAAGAAACACATTATAAAAGGAAAGAACACATTATAAAAGAACATAGAATGCATAAAGATAAGAAATAGAATACATAGAATGCATAAAATGAAGTCATAAAAGTTACAGTGCAGGGCAAGAAATGACTCAAAAGCAAATTAGGTTTAGTGAAAGGCAGCAGCAAACAGAAAAGCCTTCAGCCTTGATTTAAAAGAGGTGAGAGTTGCAGCAGACCTGCAGTTTTCTGGGAGTTTGTTCCAGATATGAGGTGCATAAAAACTGAACGCTGCTTCTCCATGTTTAGTTATGACGCTGGTTCATAATGTATAGAAGATCAGAAATGTTAAGAAAAAAGAAGAAATGTATTATGGCCCTAAACCGTCCAGTGTTTTATAAACCAACAGTAGTATTTTAAAATCAGTTATTTGACGGACAGGAAGTCAGTGTAAAGATCTGAGAACTGGAGTGATATGATCCACTTACTTGGTCTTCGTGAGGACTCAAGCAGCAGTGTTCTGACTCAACTGCCGCTGTCTGATCAGTCTTTTAAGGAGACCTGTAAACACTGTTACAGTAGTTGAGTCTACTACAGATAGGTAAATGGACAAGATTTTCCAAATTCTGCTGAGACATAAGTCCTTTAATCCTTGATATATGCTTAAGGTGATAGTAGGCTGACTCGTAATTGTTTTAATGTGGATGTGGAAATTTAGGTCAGAGTCCATGACTACACCAACATTTCAAGCTTGGTTTGTGCTTTTTAAAACTACTGAAGCTGAGCACTGACTTTTAGTCATTCTTTTTTGGCGCCAAAAACCATTACTTGAGTTTTGTCTTTGTTTAATTGGAGAAAATTGTGGCACATTCACAAACATTCAATCATTGATTTGCACTTGCTCAGTGATTATATTGGACCATTGTCCCCTGGTGATATGCTTATGTCAATTTGTGTGTCGTCTGTGTAATTATGGTCACATATTTTGTTGTTTTCCTTAATCTGCACCAGTGGGAGCATGTGGATGTTAAACAGAAGGGGCCCCAGAATGGAGTCTTGTGGAATTCCGCATGTCACTTTTGTTCGTGCAGATATGTAATTACCTATAGACACCAAGTAGTCCCTGTCCTTTAAGTAGGATTCAAATAACTTTAGTACTGTGCCAGAAAGTCCCACCCAATATTCTAGTAATCTAGTAAATTCTAGTAATTTAGATGGATGTCATTGAAAACCTTAACAAGAGCAGTCTAAGTGCTGTGGTGTGGTAAAAATCCTAACTGGAAGACATCAAAACAGTTGGGGAGTGCCAAGAAATAGTTCAGCTGTTGAAAAACAGCTTTTTCAATTATTTTATTTCAATATTGGATGTTTGAAATGATAATTCTTCATTTGTGAGTTGTCTAGATTGTTATTTTTTAAGAGTGGCTTGATGACAGCTGTTTTCATCTGTGGGAGGAAAGTTCAGAGGCTACTGACACAGGAGGGTTTGTGAGCCTGTTGACAGTAGAAAACAAGGAACGTGTCTTAATATTATTTTTGCCGATGATCCGTCGTTGCCGTCAGAGAAGAATGAGAAAAAGCAGGATTATAACCTTAAAGTCAGTATTTTCAATATAAAACACATATTAATGGTTTCAGTGTTCAGGAGCCAGTTCAAAACTTAAGCTATAACTATCAGCACTGGTATCTATAAATCAACACCTAGCCCAGCCATTGTATTATTATGCCTCCCATCCTCTTCCTCCTCCGCCACTCCATCTAGGAAACTCAACTCAACAAATGAAGCTACTCAATGCGCACAAGGTTATTTACACAATTGAACACAGAACCTTCTTGTTCCTTCACAATGATATCTTTGCTTGTGAAACAACAGGATGTGGGTGTTTGGCCAGACCAATGGTCAAGCCAGACCATTACACGGTCTGGCTTGAGGCCAAACCACCAGCGTGTGCGTGTGTGCGTGCGTGTGTGTGCGTGTGTGTGTGACACTGTGTAAGAGAGAGACAACCGCTGCAGAATGACAAGAGTTTGAAATTGCCCAATATGATTTCCTTTTTCGTTTTTTTATTCAAACTCCACAGCAAACATAAATTAATAAGGTTTTTGACAACACAATCATGTACCCATAGGTCTTGTATACATAAGTCTTCCCCATCCTTTCCCACACTTCCCCACAAATATAACCATTATTTCAGGCATTGCCATGGGCGTGTTTTCCTCAGAAAAGCTCACCCTATAAAGTGCTATAACAGTTCAGGCCTTCTTGTTATGCCACTGTACAAAGCAGTTTCCGTCAACAATGACACACAGTGCCACCTGACAGGGCCTACACTCCCACTGCCACCTCTGCAAGCTGTTGTGGTCCCTGGGGTTGGAGAGCAAGGGTTGGGAGTTGGGAGTCACCCGGGCAAACGAGTCATTTGCAACTCGGTAACTGTAGCCAGGCACACTGGCGTTTTTAGTCGTAGTTTGTCATTAACTTGAATTTCGGAAGTAATTCACTTGAATTAATGCTTTGAGGTTAAACAGAGTCTGAGAGCTACAGGGCTTTGTAAGAGCTTTGTGAAAAAAAAAAAAAAAATCAATAGCTTTGGCACTGAACCTGATCATGCAGAACAACCACAAGTGGACCTGAAAGTGCACTACGTTTGGAGAAGCTGCTCGATCCAGCTCAATTCTCTGTCACTGTCATTCTTACTGCTATTGTGATTTTTCCTTTACAATGGCTTTTCTGTTACAACAGTGTCTCATCCGATCTGCACTTATCCTAACCTTCCAATCTTTGTTTTGGATTTTTTTCCCCCTCCCACTACCAATTAACCCCCACAATCTCCCAAAACCCTTAACACGCACACGCACACGCACACGCACACACACACACACACACACACACACACACACACACACACACACACACACACACACACACACACACACACACACACACACACACACGTATGTCCTTCAGCTCAATTCCCCCAACTCCTGCAGCTGGTATCTCCATCCAGAGGTTGCCATTGCGAGGGTCAAGCAGGTTCCCCAGGCAAACCGGGTCCCCCCGGCCTTGAAGGCCAGAGCGGACCCCCGGGGCACCCTGGCCCGGAAGGGCTGCGGGGATACCCAGGAATACCAGGCCAGAGTGGCCTTCAGGGGCCCAAAGGTAATGAGAGGTTCATTACAGCCACCATCTGATCCCTGTTAGCCTTCCTTTAGAACAATAACTCTGCGCTACAGTAAGAAAAAAGTGGAGCTGCTCAGCACTTGGCAGCCATTAAGATCCTTTGATAGTTATCTATCCTGACATGAAAAGGTATGTCTTCAGAAAATACACATTTGTAATTGTTCTGACAGACAACTTACAGATTTACTTTAAAATTATCTTTATTTATTAGGCATAGTTGAGTTTGGAGTGTGGTCTTTACTGAGTGATCAGCAAACATTGGCATACTTAGTGAGCTGGAAATATACAAGGAGTGATGAGCTCAAATCCTCCCATTGGATAGAAGAGTAGAGCCCAACAGATGGATGCAGCGGAGGTGGAGGAAGCACAGCAAAGCAGGCAGTTAAGCAGGTAGCGCCTGCTTAACTCCTTAACTGCTTAACAGGGAATGACTGCTTAAAATGGACGGCCATAAGGGAATGGAAGCGTGTGGCACCGTCGAGTTGTTGAGAACTAGTACAGCAAGCTACGCATCATAAAACACAACTGCAGTTAGACTTGAGAACGGGCTGTAAGGCTTTTTTTTTTTCTCACACAGGGGATACTGGCGGACAAGGAATGAAGGGTGCTAAAGGAGAAGGAAGCATTGGCTTACCAGGCCCCACAGGACCAGCAGGTAAGAAGACCCATGTTTAGCAGCATGTGTTTTAAATTCATTTTGTTTCTGTCCATTTTAATAGTAATTCAGCTTGTTTTGGATTACATGAATTCAATTTTTTAAATTCAATTTCAAGTTTTGTTTTATCTTAACCCCCCACCCCACACCCCCAAACATGCATGCACAATTTGGCAATAGTCATTTTGTGTACAGGTGTATTTGTATGACTCTGGGAACTTTGTTTCGGACCCCAGGTCTCCAGGGTCCCAGGGGCAGAGACGCTGATGGATTCCAAGGATCTCCAGGAGAACCAGGCAAGCCGGGCCATCACGGCAGCCCGGGGAAGAGGGGCCCTCCTGGGGCCAGTGGGGTGTGTGATCCAGCCTCCTGCTACCAGGCCTACGGCAGGCTACGGGAAGAACACTACAGCAAAGGGCCGTACTACTGATCTCTACAACGAGGTCGGATCTCCTTGAAGCACGTCCATATTCTAAGGGGTCCAAACAACTTTCGTCTTCCCTGGAAGAGCCTTTTTTAGACTAATGGAAAAATTTTCATCGATCCAAATTCTACACCCTAACATTTAAGGCAGATTTTTTTATATGAATGTTGTGCCTCTTGATTTTGGAATTGATTTTGGAGTGTGTAAAAAAAAAAAAAAAAAAAAAAAGTTTAATCCGTGAAAACTTCGTATGAAATTGGCACATCTATGTACTATATGTATGTAACAACTGGAAACTGAACAGAGCAAAAGAACAGAGCTCATTCCACTTTGGCCTGTCTTAAACCCATCGCGATTGTGAAACATTCTTCCTGTTTCAGCAAAACAAAAAATAGTCATTGCAGGAGGGAACGGGGGGGGGGGGGGGGTGTCAGACCCGCTTATTGCCTAATCATAACGTGATTTTAATTTTGAAAGGAAATTTGGAGATTTAGGGGCGTTTGCTTTTATGCTGCAGGGCAATGAATTTGGATTAATTCCAACGGCATACTTTAGAATGTAGAACTGAGACACTCAGCAGACGAGAAAGCTGTCAGTCTGTGGCCATCTGTGATTGTTTGGCCCAGTGCCAGATGTCGCCGGTTCTTCAAAATAGAACTGCTGATCTCTTGTTTTTTTCTGAAGCAACACTCCGTTAATGCTGAAACGGCGCACACTGAAAGAGAGATGTTATTTGAAATGTTTGTTTGAAAATTTAAGAAAATATATATGGGGAGTTGGGGTCGGGCAATGGTACCCACAAATTATATGGGTAATAACGTCTTTGTCAATGTCAAAACTTCATTTATGTTACCGGTATGTTCAATTAATTAAAGCAAAAGGTAAACATGTACCACAAGCACTCCAAATCTAGATAATTTTTATTTAACTAAGAAACAATTGTCAAATAAAAACGATATTATGTCTGAGAGAGCCGTAAACATGTCTGTTACGGTGCAACCCTCGCTGAAAGCTTTACTATTGAGAAACTCAGCACTCTGCTGCTGCTTCTCACTGTGCATGTATGCAGTTGAATGGGGCAAATGTTAACAAAAACATATTAAATATACTTTACAAAAATATGAAGCTCACAGTAATGTCTGACAGTCTTTATATGTAATACCACAAACATGGTTGTAAGGTTGTTGGTCGGTGCACTTCCTTAGCTGTCTCGGCTACATTTGCGCTCATGTAAGAGATTGAAACAGAAGGTCGCACTGCTTCCTACTGCAGAAAAAGTTACTCTTCAACAAAATGTGATTCTAGATTCTAACCAAAACATCTTAAAGCTGAAAAAGGCTCAAACATAATGAGAGTTTCTCAACAGTAAAGCGTTCAGTGAGGTTGCGCTGTGAACAGATATGAATGGGATGGGAAATAACATTTTAATAAATGGTTCCTGGGTTGAAATAAAGCCAACATTTCCTTTAAATCAAGGTTAAGTACTAAACTAAATTTCCCTAAAAAGGTGAGCCAAAGGCAAGGGTGTCGCCATGATGTTTTATCATAACTACCTTGTATATTCCACCACTGTAGTTGTTGCTGTATCTATTCCTGCCTCATGTGTCACACTGGGTGTAAGTAATTTGTAATAAAGCCATTTCACTTTGAATTACTTTGTAAACTATTGAATTTAATCAGAATTGCCATTTAACACATGCAGCTTATTAAGGCATTGTTTAGCCAAGATTTCCAACTATTGGCTTAATCCGATACTGCTAAAAATTAAATCTTGAAAATGAACAATAGGTCTGTTTTTTATTTATGTTTATTTGACTGGTCCAGAATTGTGCTGAATAAGGTTATTCCCGTTCAGAATTGTTCCGAATAAGATTATTGAGATGAGTTGGACAAAACATGTCTTAAATTATCTTCAGTGAAATAAGTATGTTTTTAGACTTTTGAGGTTAAGATGAAGAACAATATTTCAATCTCTACTTTTTTCCTGAATACAAATCTCTTTACAGTAAATTGTAGCACTTGGTGTGGAGCAACGACTCTATACAGGATGTTCTTAGTGAAAAGTGTATTATTATAGATAGGATTAGTAGATATTTATTTAATTGTGGATGATTAGATGTTTATTTTTTTTGATAACAAAATACTGTCATGTGATAATTATCTTTGTCCCATAGAGGAAGACTGTTTACAATTTTCTATTCATATTTCCATGTTTTCATATCAATTTACTCATTTTCACTTACTTCTACAAAGTGCAGATTTAGTCTCTTTCATGTATTACACGTATTTATTTGCCTGGCCAGTTCATTCTTTTTATCTTTTTATATATACACAATAAAAATCACGTATTGCTGTCATATGACAACACGAAGGACTGCTGATGTGTAACAGTTTTCATTAATTTCTAAATAAAGTTGTGATCATGATCTAAAATAAATGAACTATTATTATCATTTGACTTATTGATGTTGACAAGCCAAATTGAACTTTGAAGACTTTGAACACGTTCTTATCAACATTGAGATTGTGTCATTATTTTATTTGTTTCAAGTATTTACATTCTTGAAGGGATTTTTGACAATCTATTACTGATTATCCAGGTCCTCCTCACTTAACGACTGAGTTCAGTTCCTAGGACCAGGTCATTAAGCGATAAGCGAGGACCCGTGTTATTTCACGGTAAGGGGGCGTGGCCATTGCGAACGCTAGTGTAGTCAATATTGACAGACTGCAGGAATGAGACTGACGGAGATCAGTGATGTGTGATGAGATGCTAGACGCTGAGACGCAGCGGTATTGTACGCAGCTTACAATACTGACTGCTCAGAGCGCTGGTCGTAAGTCCGAACGGTTGTTAAACAGTTTGGTTGTTAGGTGATGAGTACCTGTACTACAAACAGATCTATATGCCAAATATTTGGGTTGCCCTGGCTTTCCAGTTAGATTGGTATGCTAATATCAGTTTTGTTTCACACTGCTATATTTACATTATAAATGCTAATGTACCAGGGATTGTCCCTGCCTTTAACAAACGTTGTGCACATGGTGCTTAAATATCTATTAACCTTGGTAGACAGACATGTGGATAGGTTGACAGGCAAGTCTATAGTTCAGGTAGGTGGGTGGGTAGATAGGTATGTGGCTTGTCAGGTAAATGCATATAGGTAACCTATTACATAGGTAACGTAGTAGGTAAGTAGGCTTTTACAGAGGTAGGCAGGCAGGCAAGTGGGTAAGTAGGTAGGTAGACAGGCCAGTGACATTTTATACATTGATAAGTAGGTAGGTAGACAGGTAACTGGGTAGCTGGGAGGTAGGGAAGTGTGTAGGTAGGCAGGTAGGTAAATGGGTAGGTAGGTAAGTAGTTAGGCAGGTTGGAAGTTACAGTAGGTGGACAGGCAGGCCAAGTGAACCCGCTTGCCTGCCTGTTTGTTAGGTAGGTGATGAGGTTACATGGGTAAGTAGGCAATTGGGTTTGTAGGCAGGCAATTTACATTTTACACTTAGATATGTAGGTAGACAGGGAACTAATTATGTGCGTAGGTAAGTGGGTAGATAGGTAAATGGGTTGGCAGGTAAGTAGGCAGTTACATAGGTAGGCAAGTGAGTAGGTAGGTAATTCATTAGGTAGGTCGGCAAATAGGCAGTCACATGGAAAGGTGGAAGACGGAAAAAGGTGGTCACATGGAAAAGTGGATTTGTAGGCAGGCAAGTGGGTATTTGGAAGTTAGGTAAATGGGAAGGAGGTAGGTAGGCAAGGCAACTTTATTTATATATTACATTTCAACAACAAGGCAATTCTAATTGCTTTACATAAAACATCAAAAGCATTAAGACAATTTCCAAAAAAAACACATTATGAAAGGATATTTTTATAGAGTTCAAATTAAAACTCAATTGATAAAAACAAGATAGAATAGAATACAAAGAATGCATGAAGTTAAAAAATAGAATTGCAGTGAAAGATATGAATCAAAAGCTGTAGATTTGGTCTAGCAAAAGGCTGTGGCAGACAGAAAAGTCTTCAGCCTTGATTTGAAAGAACTGAGAGTTGCAGCAGAGTGACTTTGAGTCCATGACTACACCAACATTTCTGGCTTGGTTTGTGGTTTTTAACATTAGCGATTGAAGCTGAGCGCTGACTATTAGTCGTTCTTTTTTGGCACCAAAAACAATTACTTGAGTTTTGTCTTTGTTTAATTGGAGAAAGTTGTGGCACATTCAATGGACACAGAGTATTTGTATGCCATTGCATCCAGGACAGGGTTAGTCTGCAAGTGGAGTTCAACTTTTCAACCTGCAATGCAACTCTGCAACTTTATTCATTCTTAAATCATCAACAACTACTGCAATAACTCTGTCCTGTGGATTCCCTGTAGAATGACAAGAGCACAGTTTTTGGTTATAGAGAACCACCACCAACCCCCCTCTTTGGAGAACGATTTATCATGTTTGGGTCCATAAACAACTGATCACTACTCCAAGAGGGTTCATGGTTAGAATTCTCTAGCCCTGCCTTCTACTCCTTAACCATTTGAGTACCAAATGAAGTGTGAGCACACATGTTTGCATACACAGACAATTACGCTTATGTTGTATAATATATATTCTATACCTCTTTATAGATACTCAAACAAAAAATACCACCATTTCTTCCAATGAAAAGTATTATAAATATATAATAAAGTGTATTAAAATAACTTCTTCAACCAAACTGGCACTATTATCCCTTGTGCTCCACTTTCAACCTCTTAATGGAAAATTCTAAACTGTAAAATGGTATATAACATGACCTACAAAGATAAGAGAGATTTTGTTACACATCTTTCAGTTTTAAAATGATAATAAAGGATGGTTTATGGTCCATCTTTTTAAAGAATTAAACATTCTGTCGTCACTGTACAGTTGACAAAATGGAGGTATGCTGCTGGAGGTAAAGTTCCATCTCAAATGAAAAGTAACTTCCACTTAACATAAAACAGAACTCAGAGAGAGAGAGAGAGAGAGAGAGAGAGAGACACCAACAAAAAAAAATGGTCAATGGTCAAAGATGGGGCACAGTGACTGGAGAGGAAGGTGACTTGGATGAGGTTTGGGGGCGGTGAAGAAGGTGAATGCTCACAGGCGTTTGTTAGTGAGTGGGGTGCGTCTTCTCTTCCTCTTGGCTGTGATAACCCTCATGCTTAAAGCTCTCTTCAGGCGGGGGCCCAGGTGGCATTCTTTCAAGGTTTCCACGTTGTGTTATGTCTTCTTCTTGTTTTGATCCCTTTGTCTCTTGTTCTTGGGAAAGCGCACAGATGGGTGACGCAGAAAGTAAAGTAGGTTAGAGATTAAAAAAAAAAAGATGTCTGCGCTCCCAGAAAAAGTTGAAATTGCCAATAAATTGCGCTAAATGGGTGATACATGCAGTTGAAAGCCATGTGTTCAGGTCAACAATCAGCTGAATCTTTCAACTCCTCTTCTGACAGGCGGTATAGGGCCACTGATAAACACCTCAGCATTCAAAGAGCTGACTGTGTTCAACAGTCAGCAACAACTTTATTAATCAATAAATGCTCGTTTGAGTACTTCAGACTGTTGTTTCACAACATCATTGGTCCCTATGTTTGCTATAATGGTTTTCACAGCTGGATGTGCAGCCACAATATGCAGGATTCTTTATGTCGTGTTGGAGATCATATTTTTGGGAAAGGAGAGTATTTTGGTGTTCCTGCTGCACATGCTTCTTACTGTACATCTTTTACAGCAAACTGATTGTCACCCACAATCAGAGTTTGGGGCCCAGTCGTTGGGCTTTCTGTGTAGCCTTTTGCTTGCTGAGTTGCTCTCAGGGGTAAATTCACATGATAATTGCGCGGCTTTTATGGCCACGTAACCGGCGCAATTAAATCCAAAGGCGAGCGTCTAATTCAAAAAGCACCTGCAAACAGTGAACTGCACCCCTACAGTAACTGCGCTGACACTCAAATCGTGTCTCGGTGCTCAAGTGCTATTTGCGTGTATTTAGATGAGGTATTATGCATACATTTGGTGAAAATTGGCCTCTTTCTATGCAATGAGCTTTGTTGCAAAAAATGTCTATTCCACAAACACCGGCAAAATTGCCACATGCAGTTAACGTGAAATTATTTCTGTTTGCAGAGAGCTCGAGGTAACTGAACAATCAGCTTCAGAGGGCTGGTGCAACTAAAGCACATTTACTGTATAAGGGGTGTCACGCCCAGACTTTCCAGTGATCTGGATATTATATATATTATATTGACATGATTATTAGAGTCCAGCCAGCAGCCCCCTATTGAAATAGTTCGAGAAACTTTCTCTGAATTTTTCGGGCTAAAACTATCTGAAACAGAACAACAACAGTGGTTCAGAACATGGTTGACAACCCATAGGAACCGAAATGTCACAAACATCTCGTGGTTCAACTTTCATCCAAATCAATCCACATATGGCGCAGAAATTAGTGAAAAACCGACCCAATTTAACCCAAATCACCCCAGCAGTCATGCATCAACGACACGCTAAACCATGTGCAACAGGGCTAAAAGAATCAAGGACACAACAATGACAGAAGCTATAAACATGGTTTACATGTCCTTTGAACCGATACGTCGCAAACATCTCATGGTTTAAGTTTAATCCAAATCAATCAATCGTGTGTGTGTATGAGTTTATGCACCTTCTTACCTGGTAAATGTCTGTGAATCTGTTTGACTGATATTTTATCTGTTTGGTCTCCATTACTTTGCCAGATTGATGAAAAAACAGAGTGAGGGATGCGTTCAACATCCAGGATCCTCGGAAAAATAGAAGCCGTGATAGGGTAATTACTCACAGAAATACCACAAAGATTTTTGTATTTTATGGGAACGTAACTTTTTGAAAATGTAATCCAAGGAATGAAGTCACCACTAAAATGACTTAAGTTTGACTACCTTCGTAAACCTGCGTTAATGTCATAATTAATGCGCACGAGACCAAACATCACCTGCCGTCACTGAGACAAACCTTGTGCTTGTTACAACTCACCTTGTTGTGTGTGGAGGTACACGTAGAGTACATGTACTTCCACACACAACAAAGGTGAGTTGTGCTTGTACTTCCACACACAACAAAGGTGAGTTCTAACAAGCACAATGTTTGGTTTAAAGTCAAAAATAGACTGTTGTTTTAAAGAAACTTCATGTATATACAGTTTCCTACGGCTAAATGTAGCAGACTTAAATGAAAATACAGAAGGTGTTAAGTTCTTCCATAATAATAATAATGCCAAATTAATGTTAAAGTTCCATAAATGTTGTCTGCATTACAATATAGACAAGTGAATTATTAAACAGAATTTTCCAACTGTATATTCTTAAAAGAAAAAAAACAATGAAGTACTAATTAAAAATAACATTTATTTATTAAGTTTATGAAATAACATGTATTTATTATTATTGTTATGTAAAGTAATTACAACGTTTGTATTGTTATTGTTCCAGATGCCAAAAAATAGCCAAAAGTCTAGCACCAGGGTGGCCAACCAGTCAGAGACTAAGAGCCACTTTTTTTACTGTGTTACTGCAAAGAGCCACATCATACACATGGCCACACATGAACATCACCCCATCCCTTCCTCACACACACACACACACACACACACACACACACAGACCTCTGCTCAGCCAGATTTATTGTAAATGTCACACACCAACATGATAATGACAGAAATTGACTCCTAGTCCCCGCGACCTGACTAAGGATAATCGGTTGAAGATGGATGGATGGATGGAGTACTAAGACCACAGGCCAGTTACTTTCAACAATTAACATTGTGTGCACTGTCTCACACACACAAACTCTCAGTTCAACCAAGTCCACAAACAAAAATATAACATTGTGTGCACTGTCTCGCACACACAAACTCTCAGTTCAAAAAGTACTGTTGTTTATTTATTCATAGAGGGAGGAATTGGACTTCGGGTTTAATGACAAGGATGTATTTTTTTCATGTTGGGTCAATTTATTCAATAGTGTCCCTTAAACCCTAACCTTTAAGAATCAGCTTTGGCTCTTGCCTACCATACAAGATCCGATGCTTTGGCCATCCACATATACCTGGGACTAGGTGTTCCGGAGCCCTGGCCACATTTTTGAAAATGTGTGGTTACGAGGATCGAACCCGCTATCGGATCTCGAGTTCAAAGCCGCTACCATTAAGCCAGGACTCCTAAATGAAAGTACTGCGTTTCCGCGGTATACCTCTCAGTTCAACCAAGTCCACAAACAAAAATATAATAATTAACAATAGCGTTTTTCTCTTACTAAGCATGTTGCTTAGTGGGACTTCTGGCATTCCTTGTCTTGAACAATCCTCTTCAAATGTGGCTTGAATTCCGTTGTTGCCACTCGAAGCAATTCTTTCACATGGGTGTCAGTCAGAGCAGATCGATGCTTTGGTTTCACATGTTTTTGGGTAGAAAACACAGACTCGCAGACGTATGTTGACCCAAACATTGACAGTATCTTAAGCGCAGCGTTTGACATTGGGGCATTTTTCCATTGGCATACTTTTCCAGAACTCAATGGTCCCTTCCCTTAAAGCAGCTTTCAGTCGGTCCTCCTCCTGCAGCTCGCGAGTCGCGACACACACACACACACACACACACACACACACACACACACACACACCCTCCAGCCTTCACAGTTCTCCATCGGAGATGTCCGATACGCAACGCAATTCGCCGGCCGATCCATCTTATATGTTGACTACTAACCATGTCAGTAGTGTTGAAAATAAACTTCCAAAGCTTTTCGAATCTTATTTGGTGTTTTATTAGTCCTAATGCCGCGTTAGACGCGTTCCAGGCGACTGGAACGCGTCTATACGTTGACTTTGTATGGAGGCGCGCCGCCCCGGCGCTTTTGGTGTAAACGCGGCATTAGGACTAATAAAACAGGCGTTAATGGGACATGACTCCTGCTGCTGTCCGCTTTGAGTAAATGAGGAAGTGATCCGCGGTGGAAAACGAGTGATACATCATAGCGATTTTATAATCATAATAGGGAATGAATGGCTGCGCTTTTTTTTTTCTGAGTTTTTGACGCTTGTCATGTGAAAGCCCCTTAAGAGCCGCATGAAACCAGCCAAAGAGCCGCATGAGGCTCGCGAGCCGCGGGTTGGCCAGGCCTGGTCTAGCACAATAAAGAAGCAATCGTCCAAAAATCCAGTCATCGAGATCAGTGACAATATTCTAAAGGAAAACACTAGAAGAAAAATAATAATAATAATAATTAAAGAAATGGGGGGACAAGAAAAAAAACAGATATTGAAATTAAATCGATGAATTAAGTTAATGTTAATGAGAAAACTTTCAATATAAGTGTTAATTCGCCAAAAGTGGCAGTGTTAAAAGGCTCATTTCATCAGGATGATTCACATTTTGGAGACTCCAGGAACAAGCAGTGTGCTACTATCAGTTTAACAGCAGCTCTTAAACACAAAATCCAGAATCTTTGCACATGGACACAAAATGACCAAAATGATGTTTTGATTAAAGGAAATAATATTTACCAGGAAATGAAAAAGTTTGGTAGAATACATGATAATGTTGCAGAAAGAGATTATATTGCAATAACATAATTGCCAAGGAGACAAACTATTTTTAATACAACAAATTACAAATGACAACTTAATGGCAAACATTTCTGTCATCCAATGACAATTTATTACAGGTGGCTACTTCCGTGTCAGGTACACCAACATTATGGTGACTGACATTTCCAAGTTAGAGAAAATAGTTAATCAAATAGTGTCTTTTTATCACATCCACAGCCTCCAAGCCCTGCTAGGAGCCATTTGTCTTTTATCATGGACAGGTCGCTCGGCGCTAACCCCTTTCTAACCCCTTTCCCTCAGCCACTCCTTCCTTCTGCACCGTCCCAAACACCTGAGGTTCCTCACTCGTCAAGCCAGCCTATTTATTCCCCAGCCTTCCCTCCACTCATCGCCAGATTGTCAGCTTTTCTAACTCAGTTACAATAGTACCTCTCGTGGCTCCTCCTATGTTCTGAGAATTTGTGTATGCTGTCACCTTTCTCCCTTCCACGTCCAAGCTGTTCCTGTCCTGCCGCAGCTTAATACAAGTTGTCAAGTTTTTTTAATCATTTCATAAGATTGCCATTTTAATAACACATTCATTACTAAAATTGCCGTGTGATCTTTATAAATACTGCGATGTATTTGAAATGACAAGACTGACATGTCTTGTAATTTCTTGTCCCAATTTCCAAATGCACTCTATTTTACAAATTGTAAACAGAATTAGGGCTTCTATACATAAGTAAGTTACAAACAACTGACCTTTTGTCGCAAAAATCAAAGATTATGTCACATTAAACAAGATTAAAACGACTATCATGGTGAGAATCAGGGTAAATCCGTCTAGTCTTATCCCTCCTTTTATGCTTGCTTAAGGAAAAATCTTTCAAATGTAATTTGCACCTAACATGACTAAAATGCCCCCTGTGTATTGCTGTCTACATCCATTGCTCATCTTTTTTGGGGGGGATTATTCTCCCTGGCATTTTTCAGCCTAAAAGTATCCCAAACACGACAATCACAGAACTTATAGAAATGGTTGAGGTCTCGTTGGAACCAGAACATTTCATACGTAACTTCATAAGTCGTCCAAGTTTGATTCAAACCGATCTACATTTGTAGCAGGAAATATTGATAAACCTTTACAAACTCAGTGCTGGAACCCTATTGTCATTGTTCAGCAGTCGCTATTGGTATTGTTCTGGAAAACATTCTCTGAATTTTGAAGCCTAAAACTATCTGGAACACCAACTTCGGCATAACACACGAATACCGTTTATGTATTGTTTGAACACAACACTTGTGTGACACACTGTCATTGTGGCACTGTAGTGCCACAGTAGTAGTGCATTACACTGCTGCCTCACAGCAAGAATGTCCTGGGTTCGATTCCCGCCTGGGGCGCTGTTGGCTCCGTGCTCCGGCGGGTTATCTCCCAAATAGGAGCCTTTCTGTGTGGAGTTTGCGTGTTCTCCCTGTGCTCACATGGGGTTTCCTCCACCTAACGTCAGTAAGGACCCCCACCTAAAACATGCACACATCACCATCATCCAACCAGCGATGGACACTTGGTACCATTGACAAATGCTGCCCACTGCTCCTGGCTGCCCCCCCGGAGGAAGGACAAACCAGGATGGTAGAAATGCAGAGGCCACATTTCACTGGCCACCACCCAAAAAGCATGTGTGTGTGTATATATATGCATGTGTTATAGTGTGGTGTGTCATGTGACAAATAAAAAAATCATCAAAATCGATTCACATATGGAGCAGATATCAGTGAACAAGAGAACAGATTTAGAATGACTTTAACACAGACGAGCCAGTGCATCTGATGCCAATGTCCAACCTGGCTAAAACTATCTGGAAGACGTACTTCAGCATGAGCTACGAACGCGGTTGAGGTGTCAATTAAACCTGTCACAAAAATGTCACAAGGATTTTGTGGGTTTGGTTAACTGACACGTCACACATGTCGTTCCAAAATGAACAAGATGGGATTTACAGTAAAAGGCTTTATGACTTCATCATATTATTTACTATAATTGTACAGATTCTGATTGAGAATGTCCAGCTGGACCGTGTCCATGGACTCGGTCACTTTGTAGTCATTAGAAGTTCCCAAACTATTGATTTACATGTATATTTATATCACTTCTTACCTGTTCGATGTCAGTAGATCTGTTTGATTGATATTTTAAATCTGTGGTCCACATTACTTATTAAAAAGAATAAAAACGTATTTTTGCGGCCGCTCCCGTTAGGGGTCGTCACAGTGGTTCATCTGCCTCCAATACCTTCTGTTCTGCGCATTTTCCTCCCTTACACCAACCGCCTGCATGTCCTCCCTCACCACATCCATAAACCTTCTCTTTGGCCTTCCTCTTTTCCTCTTGCCTGGCAGCTCCATCCTCAGCATCCTTCTCCCAATGTAACGTTCATCTCTCTTACACACGCGTCCAAACCATCTCAATCTCGCCTCTCTCAATTTTCAATAAACTGTCCAACCTGAGCTGTCCCTCTAATGTACTCATTCTCATAATCATGTCCATCCTTGTCACTCCAAATGAAAATCTCAACGTCCTCAACTCTGCCACCTCCAGCTCAACCACCTGCCTTGTTGTCAGTGCCACCGCCTCTAAATCATACAACATAGCTGGTCTCACTACCGTCCTACAGACCTTCCTCTTCACTCTTGCTGGAACCCTTCTGTCACAGATCACTCTTGACACTCTTCTCCACCCACTCCACCCTGCCTGTACTCTCTTCTTCACCTCCCTCCCCCACTCTCCACTTCCTTGGATGGTCGACCCCAAGTACTTGAACGCATCCGCCTTCTCCACCTTCACTTCTTCCATTCTCAGCTTTTCGCCGCCCTCCCTCCCATTCAGGCACATGTATTCTGTCTTACTCCTGCTGACTTTCATTCCTCTTCTCTCTAATGCATGCCTCCACTTCTCCAGGCTCTCCTCAACCTGCTCCCTACTCTCGCTACGGATCACAATGTCATCCATGAACATCATAGTCCACGGACTCTCCTGCCTGATTTCATCTGTTAACCTGTCCATCACCATTGCAAACAAGAAAGGCTCAGAGCTGATCCTTGATGCAATCGTACCTCCACTTTGAATGCCTTCCTCACGCCTACTGCACACCTTACTACTGTCTGACTGTCATTAAACATATCCTGTACCACTCTTACGTACTTCTCTGCCACCCCTGACTTCCTCATGCAATACCACACTTCCTCTCTCGGCACCCTATCATATGCTTTCTCAAAATCCACAAAGACACAGTGCAACTCCCTCTGACCTTCCCTGTATTTTTCCATCAGCATTCTTAAAACAAACATTGCATCTGTAGTACTCTTTTCTGGCATGAAACCATACTGCTGCTCGCTGATCCCCACCTCTCCTCTTAACCTAGCCTCCACTACCCTTACCCATAGCTTCATGCTGTGGCTGATCAACTTTATTCCCTTTTAGTTACTACAGCTCTGTATGTCTCCTTTATTCTTGAAGATGGGTACAAGTTCACTTCTTCTCCACTCCTCTGGCATCCTCCCCCTTTCCAGGATGGTGTTAAACAGTCTCATTGGGAACGCCACTGCCATCTCACCTTAACATTTCCATGCTTCCCCAGATATGTCATCTGGGTCAACTGCCTTCCCACTCTTCATCTTCGTTAATGCTGTTCTCACCTCATCTTTGCTAATTTGCTGCACTTCTTGATCCACTATCCCCACATCATCCACTCTTCTCTCCCTCTCATTTTCTTCATTCATCAACTCCTAAAAGTACTCCTTCCACCTTCTCAACACACTCTCCTCACTAGTCAGCACATTTCCATCATTATCCTTCATCACCCTAACCTGCTGTACATCCTTCCCAGCTTGATCCCTTTGTCTTGCCAATCGGTACAAGTCCTTTTCTCCTTCCTTACTGTCCAACCTCTCATACAACTTGTCGTATGCCTTTTCCTTTGCCACATCTCTCTTTGCCTTGCGCTGCATCAGCTTGTACACCTGTCTACTTTCTTCATCTCTTTGACTATCCCATTTCTTCTTCGCCAACCTCTTCTGCTCTATGCTCTCCTGTACCTCCTCATTCCACCCTCAAGAGTTCTTGTCTTCCTTCCTCTTCCCGCATGACACACCGAGTACCTTCTTGGCCGTCTCCCTCACCACTTCTGCAGTTGTTTCCCAGTCATCTGTTAACTGTTCATTCCCACCTTCCCTAAATTGCATGCAACACTCCTTCTTTTTCAACTTCCACCATTTTATCTTCTTTCACTCTCTTCCTCTTCTTGGCCTCCACAGTCATCCCACAGACCACCATCCAATTCTGCCTAGCAACACACTCCCCTACCACCACTTTGCAGTCACTAATCTCTTTCAGATTGCACCTCCTGCATAAGATGTAGTCCACCTGTGTGCACCTTCCTCCACTCTTGTATGTCACCCTGTGTTCCTCCTTATTCTTGAAATACGTATTCACAACAGCCAATTCAATCCTTTTGGTGAAATTCACCACCATCTGTCCTTCCACATTCCTCTCCTTGACACCATACCTACCCATCACCTTCTCGTCACCTATGTCTCTGATCCCTTTGCCAACATGCCTGTTGAGATCTTTTCCAACGACCACACTCTCTCCCTTGGGGACGCTCTCCACCACTCTCAACCACACTCACTAAAGAATTCCTCTTTCTCTTCCATCTCACACCGTACTTGGGGAGCATATGCACTGACCACATTCATTATCACCCCATCAATTTCCAGCTTCATGCTCATCACTCTGTCCGACACTTTCGTCACCTCCAAAACACTCTTGACAAATTCTTCCTTCAAGACTATCCCTACCCCCTTTCTCCTGCCATCCACTCCATGGTAAAACGGTTGTACTCGGCTCCGATACTCCTGGCCTTACTCCCCTTCCACCTGGTCTCTTGTACACATAGTACATCTACCTTCCTTCTCTCCATCATGTCAGCCAGCTCTCTCTCTTTACCCTTCATAGTGCCAACGTTCAAAATTCCTACCCTCAACTCCACTGTCCTACCCTTCTTCTTCTCCTGCTGTCACCGGACACGCCTTCCCCCTCTTCTTCTTCTTCGGCCGACAGTAGCACAATTTCCACTGGCGCCCTGTTGGCTAACGGCACCAGTGGCAGTCGTTGTTAACCCGGGCCTCGAGCGATCCAGTATGGAAATCAGATTGTCCACATGTTTGATTTGGCATGGTTTTTACGCCGGGGTTTGGACCGGCACTGATGATACACCGGCTTGTGCACCCCCAGTGGCTAGATTGGAAAAAAAAAAAAAATAATACAATTATAAAAACAAATCCTTTAAATGTCGTGAGCCTTCCTCGAAAACACTGGAATGTGTGACTCAGTGATGGATTCAAGATCCAGCTAGGAGTCGGAAAAATAAAAGCAGTGCAATGGTATTTACGCACAGAAATACTGCAATGTTTTTCGTGTTTCATGGAAACGTAACTTACTGGAAATGTAATCCAAGGAAAATAACTTAACAAATAAATGACGTGCCCGACACAGCACCAAACAGCCACCCGTCACTGAGAGTGCAGCTCTATTTCCACAAATAAAAACATGGTGAGTTATATCAATGAGGAGTTCTGGTTTATAGGCAAACATGGATGGTTATTTTAAAGACAGGAGGGTTGCTCTGTGTAGACAGCATTGTGGTTGCACGAGACGAACCAGGACACGAAAGACCGGGGGGCATCCAGTGCTTCGTTCAAGTAAACTTGTAAATTGGTGCTGCGTTTCAGAGAACCCAGGAAACTGTAAAATGCACCCAACACGATTAAACTGGACCCCCTGTATTGCTGCCTGCAGCTATACAGTATTTATAATTATAATTACCGTCACAGCATCTGTACTGTAGGTGGCGGAACGGGTACATTCCGTCGTGGTTTTTTAAAACACTCCAAAATCAACTTGTTGAAACTTACAGAGAAGGCATTACAAACATTGTCAAAAACGGTTCTGTAATTCCTATTGAACGCAGAAGATATCAAAAAAAGTGGCCTCAAGATTGATGATAATAGACAGCTCTGCTCAAACCCTGTTTTTTTAATTTACTGGAGTGAAAAAAAAAGAAGAGTTTTAAGTCCACGCAAAAAAAAAAGATAGCCCTGTTTTTCGAGAAAAAATTCAAAATTCCAATGCGGGGGGAGGGCCACAGATTGATGGAGTGATGGAGTGATGGAGCTGGCTGCTCTCCGCTCTCTGCATTACGCATTTGAGTACGGTGCATACGGGTGGGGGGGCACAAGATGCACCATGGGGGGGCATTGCACCCCAATGCCTCAAATGCAAATGCCCTCCATTATGCATTTGAGCTTTCCCGTTCCCCGTTTTACAAACAAAATAGATAAAAACAGTGTATTTTTATTTTCGATTTATTTATTTTCCTACGTTTTCGAATTGAACGAAAGAAAAAAAGCCCTGTGCGTCCCGTGCTGCATCCACAGAACCACTGATACCCATTTTTCTCCTTCTCACTCATTTATACTTTTCCACATGGATAATTGCAAGGACAAATTGCACTAAGCAGCAAAACTTTATGGGCATGTTTGTGTTGTAATATCATTAGAGCAATATATTTTGTGAAGATAAGATTAGCAGCAAGACGCTCCCCTTCTAAGCATTTTATGGTGCTATTAGCCCCCGCAATCTATTCCTTGGGAATTGGCCCCCCAGTTTTTAGCTTACTGTGTGACGATGAGAGGTCATCGAGGTCATTAAACGGAAAACCAGGGTCCTGCAACAGTGGAGAAAATCTGTTCTCCAGTTGTCCATGCCACTCTTTATTAATCATCAAGAACTGCTTGCAAAAACTCTGACCGTGGACGACCTGTAGAATGACAAGAGCACCACCAATCCCCAATTTACCATGTTTTGATCTATTAACAACTAATCATTGCTTGTCCAAGTGGAGGAGAATCAACATGGGTGAGACAAACAACAATATGTACTTGACAATACATAAACATAAGGCCTTTCTCAATGTGCGTTGTTGTGGACTTGTGAAACGTCACCAGTCCCAGCACAAGTACTGTTCCAGTTCAAAGTACGGATCAAGCCAAGTCCAGTCCAAATGCCCGGATGTGGACTTGCTCCACCCATTTTATCGAGGATGCATCAGTGGTGACTTGTGTGGAGTTGGGACAGCCAAGTAACCCAGAATGCATTTCGCACCAAGCGGTGGTAATGGTAATGGTCCCCGGGAGTCTGTACTCCCAAGTCGAACTTGCCAAGTCTGAACTACCAAGTCCGCAAGTCCGGACTTCGCGTACTTGGTATTGAGAAACGACCATAGAAACATCAGCAGATGTTGTGTATTTGCATGCATTTCACAAAACATGATTAATTTAGTCAACGAAAATTGGAACAGCAATTACAACACATGGCCTCTTCCTGTCATAGCTATAACAGTAAAGGAGAGAAAGGGAGAAGGATGTAATCAGGAGGGTGTTCAGGGAGTGTTCAAGCCAGACGCTGGTAGTGTGTGTGTGTGGTGTGTGTGTGTGTGTGTGGTGTGTGCGTGCTATGTGCGTGCGTGCGTGCGTGTAATGTGTCCACCGGTGAATGCATGGGACTTGTCCCCATTAGTTCTGGTGTATGAGGTCGGAATTATATCGTAGCGCCCCAAGCAGCGATAAAGATCTTGCAGCCAAAGAGCCATGAGTCCCTCAGCCCTATAGACACCCCACAACCTTAAGACAGAAGACGCCCCCAAGCCACAGAGAAGCTGGGAGCCTGCAGAGCGACATCCAGGCATGACCACGAGATGCACAAACCAGTCCCAGAGAGCACAAAGTGACCCTGCACCCTGAGGTGCACGCATATAACTCACCCCAAAAGACACACCCGCAAGCACAGAACCCGGGGCGCTGGCGCCAGGAACGGACCGCAGGACGGAAGCCAGGTCCCGCGGCCGACAGACCCACACACCACTTTCACGTTAACTTCAAACCTGTGAATTTTAGTTTTCAGCACTGCAATCTTCCCTGGAAGTTTGTGGAAGTCGTCTGTGGAGAAGGGGGGCATCTTGCAGCTAATTTGCTTAGCTTAGCTTACTGAAGTGAGGGGAGCCATTTGCACACACCACATTGTAGCTAGTGCTGGTAGAATCCTTTATAAACAGTTGTAAAATAAGTGTCCAGTTGTTAAAATATCTTCTTTAATTGTTGCAGGTGGTAAAAAGGTGCTGAAAATAGTGAAAATAGAAACAAAGCTGAGAGCAAAGCAACGAGTGGAGAGCAAAGGAAAACACATTCCACATGAAGCACAGACACTGCACTCACTACAGCAGGCAGTCAGTTAAGTGGGTAGGCAGGCAGGCAGGCAATGGGAAGGTAGAAAAGTGGGTTGGTAGGCAGGTGGGGAGTTAGGTAATAGGTAAACGGGTAGGTAGGTAGGTAGGTAGGTAGGTGGATAGGAGCGTAGGTAGGTAGGTAGGTAGGTAGGTAGGTGGATAGGAGCGTAGGTAGGTAGGTAGGTAGGTAGGTGGATAGGAGCGTAGGTAGGTAGGTAGGTGGATAGGAGCGTAGGTAGGTAGGTAGGTAGGTGGATAGGAGCGTAGGTAGGTAGGTAGGTAGGTAGGTAGGTAGGAGCGTAGGTAGGTAGGTGGATAGGAGCGTAGGTAGGTAGGTAGGTAGGTAGGTAGGTGGATAGGAGCGTAGGTAGGTAGGTAGGTAGGTAGGTGGATAGGAGCGTAGGTAGGTAGGTAGGTAGGTAGGTAGGTGGATAGGAGCGTAGGTAGGTGGATAGGAGCGTAGGTAGGTAGGTAGGTAGGTAGGTGGATAGGAGCGTAGGTAGGTAGGTAGGTGGATAGGAGCGTAGGTAGGTAGGTAGGTGGATAGGAGCGTAGGTAGGTAGGTAGGTAGGTAGGTAGGTAGGTGGATAGGAGCGTAGGTAGGTAGGTAGGTAGGTAGGTAGGTAGGTGGATAGGAGCGTAGGTAGGTAGGTAGGTAGGTAGGTGGATAGGAGCGTAGGTAGGTAGGTAGGTAGGTAGGTAGGTAGGTAGGTGGATAGGAGCGTAGGTAGGTAGGTAGGTGGATAGGAGCGTAGGTAGGTAGGTAGGTGGATAGGAGCGTAGGTAGGTAGGTAGGTAGGTAGGTAGGTAGGTAGGTGGATAGGAGCGTAGGTAGGTAGGTAGGTAGGTAGGTAGGTAGGTAGGTGGATAGGAGCGTAGGTAGGTAGGTAGGTGGATAGGAGCGTAGGTAGGTAGGTAGGTAGGTAGGTGGATAGGAGCGTAGGTAGGTAGGTAGGAAGGTAGGTAGGTAGGTGGATAGGAGCGTAGGTAGGTAGGTAGGTAGGTAGGTAGGTAGGTAGGTAGGTGGATAGGAGCGTAGGTAGGTAGGTAGGTAGGTAGGTAGGTAGGTGGATAGGAGCGTAGGTAGGTAGGTAGGTAGGTAGGTAGGTGGATAGGAGCGTAGGTAGGTAGGTAGGTATGGTAGGTAGGTAGGTGGATAGGAGCGTAGGTAGGTAGGTAGGTAGGTAGGTAGGCAGGTAGGTAGGTAGGTAGTACCAGCCACTCAGAATGGGACAGCAGGCTGAAAGCCAGATATATCCATTCATTCTATTCAGATAAGCACAAACCTGTCACTAGCCTGTCAATGACCTGCCACCATTCCAGGCTGCACCTGTAGGTAGGCACACAGGAAATCTCGGTTCTCAAACAAGGTGCCTGGAAATCCTCCCAGGCTTTTACCGTTTGATCTCCAGATTACTTTAAACAATGCCTTTTTTGTTTTGTTTGGGTGATCATCAGGAACTTCACACCAAAATAATCTTGAGTCAATGTGTCATGATTTTTTTTTTTTTTAACACCCCCGCCCACCCCACCCCTCCATTCGACTGGTTGCTGTAAATACGTTCAACGCTCTCCCCTTTATCACCAAAAAAGAAACCAGCCCAGCAGAGCAGATCTGAATTGTCGCTCTTAAGACGCTCGTCCAAACCTCCTCTACAGATCCGCAGCGGTGAGTTCCTGTTTCTTTTTCTAAGAAGAGAGAAGTCTGTGCCGTTTAAATAATTGAATACAAACCTTTATTATACCACTATTCTAATCTTCATGAAGGGAAAATGAATGGAGACTGTGATTCATGTTGAAGCATCATACAGTGATTGCCATGAAGCAAAAAAAGGTTGTAATTAAAATCACAAGTAAGAATTATAATATATAACCCAATATACAATATATTTGATATTAACACAGCTTTTTGCTAAACAGAGGTTTCAGCAAATGATTTAACTCCCATCGGGCGTGTCAAGAAAAGTGTACCCCGTTTTCAGCCAAAGCTTTCAAGATGTGGTTAAATCACAGACAATCATTCATTGATAAGTTAGTCACTGATCATCACCGATAAAGGGTGCGTTGCTTGAAAGCAACATACAGTATGTGAATAAAAACACCCTCTCTATGGATGTATTCAAATTATTATTTTTGCATTAGTAGCAGCGACAAGAGTTGACTGAGAAGGGGAACACTTCACATACAGGAAACAGTAATAATAGTAATGAGAAAAAATTAATAATTTAAAAAAATCTAAAGTGTGTAACCGTTTACCACGACCAATGATTCATAAAGAGGCAAGTCAAAAGGGATGCAGGGATGTCAGCACAATTTCATAAAACTTTTTTATTATTATGAATTTATTTTATTGTATTATTTTGTCAATTATATATACAATTAACACAATAATAACCATTAAATAACAATCAATGTAACATATGACAATTACAAATTACAACAATATCACAACAATACTGCACAAGTGATAAGTCCTTATATATATACTGTATGTATTGCTTTCGTGTATTGGAATGAAGAGTTTGTTTAGTTAGTGTTCAAAGGAGAACTCGCACAACCGTTTTCATACAGATTCAAAGATTCAAAAGAGTCATACATACATATTGTTCTGTACAGCATGTAGTGACATGTTTTTTAACTCCAGAGAATGTGCTGGGCAGAGTAGTACAACTAGAAAATAAAAATAAGAACAACAAATAAAAATAGCAGTAAAAATTAAATTATTGAGCGTTGCAGTATAACAGCAATGAGGTGATCATAAAAATGATTTTGATTGACACTGGTTAGCTAAAACTTTCTTTGACGTTTCCAGTTATCAAGGGTGGATTTAAGACCCTTCAGAGTTTTCAAGGTCAATGACACTTAAATATATCTTCGGACATTATTTACCCCATTGAAATTAGTTGAACAATTTCAACAGAAAAAGGGTCGTCCATCAGGTTCTGAGAGACAAGACGAGATCTCGCTGAGGCTTATTGGGGATAGGCTCCAGATAGGTGGATGTACACGTATGCTCAAGACATTTTCCCTGTCCCCTGCAGGTCCAATTTCAGCCATGGACGATGATGAAAACTACAGACTTTTCATCCTGATGAAGAATTACACATACGACACCACCGACCCGTCCTACGTGGTCAGTGATACCGTGCAGCACTGCCCCAAGAATGTCGTCAACCAGTTCGCTGCAAATTTCATGCCGCTGTTCTACTACATAAACTTCATTCTAAGTTACCTGGGCAACGGACTTGTTCTCTTTATCATCTACAAGTTCGAAAAGCTCAACACGGTTACAAACATCTTCCTCCTCAACTTGGTCCTCTCCAACATACTATTTGCGTCCAGTTTACCCTTTTGGGCCACGTACCATTCAAACGAGTGGATTTTCGGCGTGGCACTTTGCAAGATAGTCAGCAGCGCTTACTTCATTGGCTTTTACAGCTCCATCCTCTTTCTCTCGCTGATGACGTTTGACCGGTACCTCGCCGTGGTTCATGCTGTGGAGGCGGCCAAAATCAGGAAGAGGTCCTACGCCATCTCTGCGTCCATGGTGGTTTGGTGCGTCAGCATCGTGGCCAGCCTCAAGGAGCTGGTTCTCCGAAACGTGTGGGAACAAACCGGGTATGGCCGGATGTGTGAGGAGACGGGCTTCCCGGAGGAAACCATGAAACACTGGCGCCTCGTCAGCTATTACCAGCAATTCCTTGTCTTCTTCCTGCTGCCCCTCTTCATGGTGATGTACTGCTACGTCAGCATCACCATCCGCATCATGTCAACCCGCATGAAGGAGAAATGCCGCGCCATCAAGCTCATCTTTGTGATCGTCTTCACCTTCTTTGCCTGCTGGACGCCCTTCAACGTTGTCATCCTCCTGCGGGCCTTGCAGATCTCCATCGGCGAGAAGACCACGTTGTGTGCCGACACCGACACGCTGGACTATGCGCTGTACGTAACTCGGAACGTGGCATACCTCTACTGCTGCATTAGCCCTGTCTTCTACACGTTCTTGGGGAAGAAGTTCCAGAGCCACTTCAAAAGGCTTCTGGCCAAGAGGGTCCCCTGTCTCAAACGCCACATAAGCCTGAGCAGCCAGAGCAGCAAGACAACGTCGCATCGGACGCCGCATACCACATGTGACTATTAAACAAAGACAGAAACGTATTTGTTGAAAAAAGAAATTTCGGGCTTCAACTGGGAGGATAGTGGTGCTGCGAAGGTTTAGACAAAGGGGCAGGGTTAGAATCTAGGTCCTGTCTGCACAGGGTTTCTATGTTCTCCCCATGTTTTTGTGAGTGTGCTCTGCAATGGATGGGTGGATGGAAGGTCTATATTTACACAAGCAGGTAGTGTATTCAATTGCTAACTTTTGGGGCCCTTCCGAACATTTGTTAACACTTCTCGTATATTCTGTCATCACAATACACAATATAATCCATTTACCTTCACATTACAAAGAAAGATCTTTGGTCGCTCCTGAATTTGGATCTTGAATTCAGCGCTTCATACACAGATGTGGTGGGGCCCCCTAGTGGCCACGGGGTCCAATATCGTCTTCCGTTTGATCGGTGCTTTCTATGCGTATCACAGCACTTTTACTGTCAGGATTTTGTAAGTATATCCATTTGTTGGTATAATTTTATTCATTTTCATATTTTGGTTTGAAATTTTTTTACCGCTGGACTTTAGAAAAGTATAAAAGTTAAATAGGTGTCTATGTATGCAGGTGTATGTGTGTATGTTATCTCTTTGTGCATGGACATGAAAAAAAAAAAATTTTTAAGTGCATTTGACCAGGCATTTTTAGTTTGCAAATATAAAAAACACTTCCTAGCTTCATTTCTGATAGTTATGTTTTTCTAACCAGATTATTCTAACGTGCTAGTATAATACAGTATTGAAAGCATTTCCATTGATTATTATACCATTCATTTCCAGATTTTTTATTTTATTTTTTTAGAATGCAATAATAAAAGGATTTATAAAAGTAGATATGTCTTATCAGTGCAATTATTATGCTGGTGTCTAAGTATGCTGTATGTCTATGTACATATCACACTGTGCGTGTATATGTACAATTATGTTATACAAATTTGCAAATTTACCAAATGTGTTTGACTGGATTAAATGTTTCATTTCAGCTATGAAAAAAACCTATGTTGCTCAAATGGCACCTCCTGCATTACCTCCTGGCTTACATCATTGGTGGAACAACGGCTGCAACCATACTTTGACAGCACTTTCAACAATGAGCATCGATGCAGAAACGGGTACTTTCCTAACTTCCTGAAGTTATTTGAATCATGCTGAGGTTTGTGCTATATAAGTCACAGACACACAAATCATTTCGTGGTTCTTGTCAAGACTTGAAAATAGGAAATGTTTTAATCTGTTACCTGGAAGTGGGTTGTTTGCTGATGTTTATCAGTTGTTGCTGTATTAAAGAAGGATGTCTTGCTATTTAGCCTATTTATTCCCATTATATACTGTATATATATGCACCGATCAGTCACAACATCAAAACCACTGACGTGAAGTGAATAACATTGATCATCTCATTACAATGGCACCTGTCGAGGGCTGGGATATATTAGGCAGTAAGTATACAGTCAGTTCTCAGTTGATGTGTTGGAAGCAGGAAAAATGGGCAAGCGTGAGGATCTGAGCAACTTTGACAAGGGCCAAATTGTGATGGTTAGACAGCTGGGTCAGAGCATCTCCAAAACGGCAGGTCTTGTGGAGGGTTCCCAGTATGCAGTGGTTAGTACCTTCCAAAAGCAGTCTAAGGAAGGAAAACTGAACTGGCAACATGGGCACCCAAGGTTATTGATGCAGGTGGGGCGCATAGGGTAGCCCGTCTGATCCCACAGAAGAGCTACTGTAGCACAAATTGCTGAAAAAGTTAATGCTGGTTATGATGAAAGGTGTCAGAACACACAGTGCATTGCAGCTTGCTGCGTATGGGGCTGGGTAGCCGTAGACCAGTCAGAGTGCCCTTGCTGACCCTTGTCCACCACCGAAAGCACCTACAATGGTCACCTGAGCATCAGAACTTGACCATGGAGCAATGGAAGAAGGTGGCCTGGTCTGATGAATCACATTTTCTTGTACATCATGTGGATGGCCAGGTGCGTGTGCATGATTTACCTGGGAAAGAGATGGCACCAGGATGGACTATGGGAAGAAGGCAAGCCAGCGGAGGCAGTGTGATGCTCTGAGCAATGATCTGCTGGGAAACCTTGAGTCCTGGCATTCATGTGGATGTTCCTTTGAGACGTACCACCTACCTAAACATTGTTGCAGACCAAGTACACCCCTTTATGGCAACAGTATTCCCTGATGGCAGTAGCCTCTTCCAGCAGGATAATGCACCCTGCCACACTGCAAATAATGTTCCTGAATTGTTTGAGGAACATGAGAAAGAGTTCAAGGTCTTGACTTTGCCTCCAAATCCCCCAGATCTCAATCCGATCGAGCATCTTTGGGATGTGCTGGAAGAAGAAGCACAATAATAACACCTCGCAATTTACAGGACTTAAAGGATCTGCTGCTCATGCCTTTGTGCCAGATACCACAGAGCTGGTCAGAGCTGTTTTGGCGGCACAAGGGGGACCTAAACAATATTAGGCAGGTGGTTTTAATGTTGTTGCTTATCAGTGTGTGTATATATACACAGTAGATAGATACTGTAATTCTCTAGATAACAATAGGGTTAGGTTTGGTTAATACAGTAAATATATGGTTAGGTTAGTTTATTAATAATAATAATAATAATAATAATAATAATAATAATAGTAATAATAATAATAATAATAATAATAATTCTATATATATATCTAATTTATTATTATCATTAGGGGTCTAGCCCGCAGATGTCCTTTAAACCGCTATGTCACAAGGATCTCATGGTTTAAATCTCATCCAAATCGATCTACATACTGTACATAGTAAAAAACTGAACAACCTTGACCCGAGTTGGTCATGGTTAACTAAGACGTCACACGTCTCGTTCGAAATTAGGAGATGAGATTGACAGTAAGACGCATATTATTTACTATAAATGAAAAGATTCCAATTGAGAATGTCCAGTTAGTCTATGTCCATTGGGCGGCGTGGAATCGGTCACTCTGTAGTCTTTGGAAGTTACCAGTCTATTGATTTCCATGTATATTTATATCGCTTCGTACCTTGTCGATGTCAGTAGATCTGTTCGTTTGATATTTTAAATCCATGGTCCACATTACATTACTTTGCTGGATTAATGAAAAAAATTATTAAAAATAGTCCTTGAAATGTCATCAGCGCGTTCCTCGAAAACACAGAAATGTGCGACTCAGTAATGCCTTTCAAATCCAACATGGCATCAGAAAATTAGAAGCCGTGCAATGGTAATTAACCACAGAAATATCAAAATGTTTGTCCTTTTTCATGGAAACGAAACTTACTGAAAATGTAATCCAACTAAAAAACAGAACTCTGAAACTTTCCAAAAAAGTACGTAAATTACACTGATTTACGATAGTAAATCAATGTAAATACGTCATGATTGATGTATACGACACACAATAGCCATCACAGAAACTCTGGGTGTATATCAATACAGCAAGGTATAAAAAGGCTTTCATTTTTTTATTTGAAACTATATGTTGTCATTGTTATAACTTTATAACAATGACAACATATAGTTTCAAACAAAAAAATGTAAGCCTTTTTTTTGGCAATAAACGTCACGTATAAACATTGTTCTATAACTACACTTAAACTGTAATGAAAAGGCAGAAAGTGTTTATGATCTTGAGTAATTATTCCATAATAATTCTAATTGCAAATTAATGTTAAAGTTACATGAATGTTATCTGCATTACAATATAGACAAATAATCTATTAAAGTAAATTTTACAATTGTACATTACTAACATAAAAAATACAATAAATAATTTTTACAAATAAGTAATTACAAATATATGATATTTATATATTGTTTTAATAAAATGTATTTATTATTATTGTATTATTATTGTGGTATAAAGTTATTTTTGTGATCCTTACAGATGCTAAAAAAATAGCCGAAAATCAAAGGCAATAAAGAAGCCACTGCCCAAAAATCCAGTCATCAAGGTCAGTCACAATATAAAAAAAATAAATAAATAAGTACTGAAGAAAAATCTGATGAAAAAAACGTTAATGGAAAAACTTTCAATGTAAGTCTGGTATAAAGAGACTCATTTCCCCAGGATGATTTACAATTTGGAGACTCCAGAAATAAACAATGTGCAGCTTTGCGTTTATCAGCTATTCTGAAAAACAAAATTCCGAATGTTTGCACATGGTCACAAAATGACCTAGATTATGTTTTGATTAAAGGGAATAATCTTTATCAGAAGATGAAAAAGTCTGGTAGAATAAATAATAACATTCCAGGAAGAGCTTATAACAGAATTGCCAACAAGAGAAATTATGTTGAATACAACATTCCAAGTAACATATGCAAATCCATTAACTGGCTGTATTGGTGTAGATCACTATGACTCTTTGTTGTATAATATCACTATGCCAATTGATAGAGCACTTAAGAAGTCACTGTTAAATAATGATGATACATATTTATTAACTCTCTCTGGTAATACATGTGCAATTATCAAAAAGTGGTCGTGGTATGCAATTGATGATTCACACACAAGGATCATAATAGGCCTGAATAAATATGACGCACTGACTAGTTCTGTAGCTTACTAATACTAACCCTCACACTAACTTACTAACTAACTAAATCTGTCTGTCATCATTTCTGAAATAGTAATAATTTATTCTGCCAACCTCAACCAATATTTGAAATAACCGGACTACAGACAAATATTATTGACACACAACGACAACACCAAATAAGTGAAAATCGCAGAACACCCAGTTGCAAGAAAGTCTACGAAAGACATGAACTCCATCAAAAATACACCGGAGCGAACAGGTTTGTCAATATTTTCGAAAATTAAGACAAAATAAAATCCTATATACACGGAAAAAACTGAAAATAAATACAATGTGTGTCATGAAGACCCACAACAAAAAAAAAAATAATTGAATTACAAATTCATACTCACTACAAATTACTGAAAAAATAGAACAAAAATCTATGAATATTTCAAATATTACGGAGACAAGTCAAGTCAAGTCAAGTCAGGTCAAGCCACACTTTATTAACAGAGCGCATTTCATACCAGGGCAACACAATGCGCTTTACAAAGAAATACAAAAAAGAAAGAGAGAACATAGTTGTCAGCCGGTCATTACAAAACAATGCCCCTGAAACAACAGCAACAACAAAAGCAACAACAAAGACAACGAAAACAACAATAAAAGCGACTCCAACCACAGCGGCAACAACAGCAACAGAAAACAACACCAACAGCCACAGAAACAGCAACAACGGCAGCAGCAACATCGACACCAACAGCAACAACAGCAGCAGCAACGTACACGCAAAGACTTCACCGGAACCGGAGGTGGTAGCTCTCACCGGAACTGGAAAGGTCACTCAGGTTAGAGATGGTTAAGTCGAGGTATAAGGTTACGTTAAGTTGAGGTATAAGGTAAGTGAGGGTTAAGTTGAGGTATAGGGTAAGTGAGGGTTAAGTTGAGGTATAAGGTAAGTGAGGGTTAAGTTGAGGTATAAGGTAAGTGAGGGTTAAGTTGAGGTATAAGGTAAGTGAGGGTTAAGTTGAGATATAAGGTAAGTGAGGGTTAAGTTGAGGTATAAGGTAAGTGAGGGTTAAGTTGAGGTATAAGGTAAGTGAGGGTTAAGTTGAGGTATAAGGTAAGTGAGGGTTAAGTTGAGGTATAAGGTTACGTTAAGTTGAGGTATAAGGTAAGTGAGGGTTAAGTTGAGGTATAAGGTAAGTGAGGGTTAAGTTGAGGTATAAGGTTACGTTAAGTTGAGGTATAAGGTAAGTGAGGGTTAAGTTGAGGTATAAGGTTACGTTAAGTTGAGGTATAAGGTAAGTGAGGGTTAAGTTGAGGTATAAGGTTACGTTAAGTTGAGGTATAAGGTAAGTGAGGGTTAAGTTGAGGTATAAGGTTACGTTAAGTTGAGGTATAAGGTTACGTTAAGTTGAGGTATAAGGTAAGTGAGGGTTAAGTTGAGGTATAAGGTTACGTTAAGTTGAGGTATAAGGTAAGTGAGGGTTAAGTTGAGGTATAAGGTTACGTTAAGTTGAGGTATAAGGTAAGTGAGGGTTAAGTCAAGGTATAAGGTTACGTTAAGTTGAGGTATAAGGTTACGTTAAGTTGAGGTATAAGGTAAGTGAGGGTTAAGTTGAGGTATAAGGTTACGTTAAGTTGAGGTATAAGGTAAGTGAGGGTTAAGTTGAGGTATAAGGTTACTTTAAGTTGAGGTATAAGGTAAGTGAGGGTTAAGTTGAGGTATAAGGTTACGTTAAGTTGAGGTATAAGGTAAGTGAGGGTTAAGTTGAGGTATAAGGTAAGTGAGGGTTAAGTTGAGATATAAGGTAAGTGAGGGTTAAGTTGAGGTATAAGATTACGTTAAGTTGAGGTATAAGGTAAGTGAGGGTTAAGTTGAGGTATAAGGTCAGTGAGGGTTAAGTTGAGGTATAAGGTTACGTTAAGTTGAGGTATAAGGTAAGTGAGGGTTAAGTTGAGGTATAAGGTAAGTGAGGGTTAAGTTGAGGTATAAGGTTACGTTAAGTTCAGGTATAAGGTAAGTGAGGGTTAAGTTGAGGTATAAGGTAAGTGAGGGTTAAGTTCAGGTATAAGGTAAGTGAGGGTTAAGTTGAGGTATAAGGTTACGTTAAGTTGAGGTATAAGGTAAGTGAGGGTTAAGTTGAGGTATAAGGTAAGTGAGGGTTAAGTTGAGATATAAGGTAAGTGAGGGTTAAGTTCAGGTATAAGGTAAGTGAGGGTTAAGTTGAGGTATAAGGTAAGTGAGGGTTAAGTTGAGGTATAAGGTTACGTTAAGTTGAGGTATAAGGTAAGTGAGGGTTAAGTTGAGGTATAAGGTAAGTGAGGGTTAAGTTGAGGTATAAGGTTACGTTAAGTTGAGGTATAAGGTAAGTGAGGGTTAAGTTGAGGTATAAGGTAAGTGAGGGTTAAGTTGAGGTATAAGGTTACGTTAAGTTGAGGTATACGGTAAGTGAGGGTTAAGTTGAGGTATAAGGTAAGTGAGGGTTAAGTTGAGGTATAAGGTTACGTTAAGTTCAGGTATAAGGTAAGTGAGGGTTAAGTTGAGGTATAAGGTAAGTGAGGGTTAAGTTGAGGTATAAGGTTACGTTAAGTTGAGGTATAAGGTAAGTGAGGGTTAAGTTGAGGTATAAGGTAAGTGAGGGTTAAGTTGAGGTATAAGGTTTCGTTAAGTTGAGGTATAAGGTAAGTGAGGGTTAAGTTGAGGTATAAGGTAAGTGAGGGTTAAGTTGAGGTATAAGGTTACGTTAAGTTGAGGTATAAGGTAAGTGAGGGTTAAGTTGAGGTATAAGGTAAGTGAGGGTTAAGTTGAGGTATAAGGTTACGTTAAGTTGAGGTATAAGGTAAGTGAGGGTTAAGTTGAGGTATAAGGTAAGTGAGGGTTAAGTTGAGGTATAAGGTAAGTGAGGGTTAAGTTGAGGTATAAGGTAAGTGAGGGTTAGGTTGAGGTATAAGGTAAGTGAGGGTGAAGTTGAGGTATAAGGTTACGTTAAGTTGAGGTATAAGGTTACGTTAAGTTGAGGTATAAGGTAAGTGAGGGTTAAGTTGAGGTATAAGGTTACGTTAAGTTGAGGTATAAGGTAAGTGAGGGTTAAGTTGAGGTATAAGGTAAGTGAGGGTTAAGTTGAGGTATAAGGTTACGTTACGTTCAGGTATAAGGTAAGTGAGGGTTAAGTTGAGGTATAAGGTTACGTTAAGTTGAGGTATAAGGTAAGTGAGGGTTAAGTTGAGGTATAAGGTAAGTGAGGGTTAAGTTGAGGTATAAGGTAAGTGAGGGCTAAGTTGAGGTATAAGGTTACGTTAAGTTGAGGTATAAGGTAAGTGAGGGTTAAGTCAAGGTATAAGGTTACGTTAAGTTGAGGTATAAGGTTACGTTAAGTTGAGGTATAAGGTAAGTGAGGGTTAAGTTGAGGTATAAGGTTACTTTAAGTTGAGGTATAAGGTTAGTGAGGGTTAAGTTGAGGTATAAGGTAAGTGAGGGTTAAGTTGAGGTATAAGGTTACTTTAAGTTGAGGTATAAGGTTAGTGAGGGTTAAGTTGAGGTATAAGGTAAGTGAGGGTTAAGTTGAGGTATAAGGTTACGTTAAGTTGAGGTATAAGGTAAGTGAGGGTTAAGTTGAGGTATAAGGTAAGTGAGGGTTAAGTTGAGGTATAAGGTAAGTGAGGGTTAAGTTGAGGTATAAGGTAAGTGAGGGTTAAGTTGAGGTATAAGGTTACGTTAAGTTGAGGTATAAGGTAAGTGAGGGTTAAGTTGAGGTATAAGGTTACGTAAAGTTCAGGTATAAGGTAAGTGAGGGTTAAGTTGAGGTATAAGGTAAGTGAGGGTTAAGTTGAGGTATAAGGTTACGTTAAGTTGAGGTATAAGGTAAGTGAGGGTTAAGTTGAGGTATAAGGTTACGTTAAGTTGAGGTATAAGGTAAGTGAGGGTTAAGTTGAGGTATAAGGTAAGTGAGGGTTAAGTTGAGGTATAAGGTTACGTTAAGTTGAGGTATAAGGTAAGTGAGGGTTAAGTTGAGGTATAAGGTAAGTGAGGGTTAAGTTGAGGTATAAGGTAAGTGAGGGTTAAGTTGAGGTATAAGGTTACGTTAAGTTGAGGTATAAGGTAAGTGAGGGTTAAGTCAAGGTATAAGGTTACGTTAAGTTGAGGTATAAGGTTACGTTAAGTTGAGGTATAAGGTAAGTGAGGGTTAAGTTGAGGTATAAGGTTACTTTAAGTTGAGGTATAAGGTTAGTGAGGGTTAAGTTGAGGTATAAGGTAAGTGAGGGTTAAGTTGAGGTATAAGGTTACGTTAAGTTGAGGTATAAGGTAAGTGAGGGTTAAGTTGAGGTATAAGGTTACGTTAAGTTGAGGTATAAGGTAAGTGAGGGTTAAGTTGAGGTATAAGGTAAGTGAGGGTTAAGTTGAGGTATAAGGTAAGTGAGGGTTAAGTTGAGGTATAAGGTTACGTTAAGTTGAGGTATAAGGTAAGTGAGGGTTAAGTTGAGGTATAAGGTAAGTGAGGGTTAAGTTGAGGTATAAGGTTACGTTAAGTTGAGGTATAAGGTAAGTGAGGGTTAAGTCAAGGTATAAGGTTACGTTAAGTTGAGGTATAAGGTTACGTTAAGTTGAGGTATAAGGTAAGTGAGGGTTAAGTTGAGGTATAAGGTTACTTTAAGTTGAGGTATAAGGTTAGTGAGGGTTAAGTTGAGGTATAAGGTAAGTGAGGGTTAAGTTGAGGTATAAGGTTACGTTAAGTTGAGGTATAAGGTAAGTGAGGGTTAAGTTGAGGTATAAGGTAAGTGAGGGTTAAGTTGAGGTATAAGGTAAGTGAGGGTTAAGTTGAGGTATAAGGTAAGTGAGGGTTAAGTTGAGGTATAAGGTTACGTTAAGTTGAGGTATAAGGTAAGTGAGGGTTAAGTTGAGGTATAAGGTTACGTTAAGTTGAGGTATAAGGTAAGTGAGGGTTAAGTTGAGGTATAAGGTAAGTGAGGGTTAAGTTGAGGTATAAGGTAAGTGAGGGTTAAGTTGAGGTATAAGGTTACGTTAAGTTGAGGTATAAGGTAAGTGAGGGTTAAGTTGAGGTATAAGGTAAGTGAGGGTTAAGTTGAGGTATAAGGTAAGTGAGGGTTAAGTTGAGGTATAAGGTAAGTGAGGGTTAAGTTGAGGTATAAGGTTACGTTAAGTTGAGGTATAAGGTAAGTGAGGGTTAAGTTGAGGTATAAGGTAAGCAAGGGTTAAGTTGAGGTATAAGGTTACGTTAAGTTGAGGTATAAGGTAAGTGAGGGTTAAGTTGAGGTATAAGGTAAGTGAGGGTTAAGTTGAGGTATAAGGTAAGTGAGGGTTAAGTTGAGGTATAAGGTAAGTGAGGGTTAAGTTGAGGTATAAGGTAAGCAAGGGTTAAGTTTAGGTATCAGGTTAGCGGCACCAACAACAGCACCAACGACAACATCAGCAGTGACAATACCAGCAGCAGACAACAGCAGCAACCAAAACAGCTGAAATTAATTTCATTTCAAATGGTGTAATTATAGTAAATTAATCTGACAATGCAAACTTTCAATTCCTACCAATATATCAACAAAAGAAACGTTGTTTAAAATGTAACATTTCACATTCAAATAAAAAAAATGTAATAAACAAAATCCAATGTGTCTGATGGTAACTGCTTTTTTTTAGAGCGTTAGCATTTTGAATAAATGGAAATGAAGGAAATCACAGGAAAATGTGATTTATGATAGTGAAACAACATTAAAGAAAATGATGATCTTATGATGGCTTGGTTTATGTACCACATACATGAAAAATACCAAGCTGTCGTTATAAAAATTAACTTTCTAAAAATGTTTATTTAGTAAGAAAACGACATATAACACAATGTTTATAAACCCTGTTTACTTTGACAATTTTAGACTTTCTCATTTATTTTATTTTCTTAAGATTGCCATTTTAATAATATTTATTGATTATTTGTCATGTGATCTTTATAAATACTGTGATATTTGTTTACTTATATTTTTCAGCTGTTTTTGACAACTGTTTAATGAAACAATTACCTGACTTGTTTTGTCATTTGTTGTGCTAATTTGCGAATTATTAATACATTTTTCAATTACAAACATTATCAAAACTAAAAGCAATTCTCAGCAATTTGGAACAATTATTTATAATTGACCTTTCTCATATATCTATGTCAAAATCATAAATAAAAATCAATGTTTGACGTCTCGTTAAACTGGAACTGTCTTACCTCATGCCATACACCTTAGATTCATAACATGTCATGTATGTAACTCCATTATGTGTACATGTCCAGGTTAGTCCGAAGGTCAGTTACAAAATTCGAAAACAATATTCGATGTATGTCGCTACACAACGTAACTCCACAATCTTTGATTTTTATACGTTAAGTATATAATGATGTGTTGCACAAAATGATCAAGAAAACTGTTATACTTATAGTGGTGTGGGGGTGGTGTGGTTTGAGCAGCCACACCTGACCTGGATCTAGGTGATTGGGTCAGGGTGGCTGCATACCTGTTGCTCGTTGGTTGGTCTAACGAGCAACAGGTTAAAACCCCCATCCCCACACACACTCAGGAGAGGAGCCCTGTCATGACATGTTCTATCTGCTCCTGGCTAATTCCAACTGGCCCACTCTCTACAATATACTGGTGTTTACAACCTCGTCTTCTGTGTTTCTGTGCCGGAGGGCAAAACGGCCACACTTACCTGAAACGAATACGCTGGACCCTGTGTATTTCTGCCTGCAGCTCTATTTATTATTATTGTGCTCTTTTTCAATTTTCTTTCTTACCTGAACAAAAAGCTAATCTCAGCCAAGAAAAACACCATCTTCTTGGTAAAAGTTACTCTTAAATACTGTTGGATGATAATTAAACCAATGCACAGATACTGTAGAGGTTCATGTATCTTGTTTCTTTGTGTTTCTTTGCAGCAATTCAAACCTTACATTGAGCTGCTGATCATTTTAAAGACGAGAAGCAATTTAGGACTACTATGACTAATTCTGAAGAAGATCTGAAGATCTTCAAATGCCTTTGATTTACTCTTACTAACAATAACCAGTATATACCTACACTACCTACAACATGTGCTGGTTCATTTCATTTTGCTCACACAGGCCACATCACATTCCTCTTAAGAGATAAGAGTTCCAGCTGTTACCATGCTCCCTTTTTCTCCACAAAACCAGATGTAGATTTCCCCTCCCTCCCCTCTCTCTGTGCAGCCCCTCTCTTTCTCTCTCACACACCTCCGTGTTCAGTTATGACTCTGAAACCACGAACCCTTTGTATTTGTATTATACTCTGGTAGGCCCTGTGGGGTGCACATGGACAAGATACCTCGCTGTTATTCAATTTACTTAAAGAGGACCGATTATGTGTTTCCTTATTTTCTGTCATATACGTATATGTTACAATGTTGGATGTTCATATTAGACATGGCCAAAGTGTATGTGGTGGATGGGATGGTGTGAGCAGCAACACCTGATGCTCTTTGGTTGGGCTGACGAGCGGCAGGTTTAAAAACCCCAGCCACACACGCACTTATGATATGGGAGCCCTGTGTCATGACATGTTCCATCTGCTCCTGGCTACTTCACCTAGCCTTCTCTCTGCAATAAACTGGCGCTAACAACCCCCCGTCGTCTGTGCCGGAGGGCCCTGAAGACACGAGTTGTGGTGGCAAAACTGCCAGTGTCAAATAATGAGAAACTAATGACCAAGTAACTGCTGTGAACAAACGCTCAGGGTTCCAACTCGGTTTTCAAACGTTTTTCCTACTCCCTGTACGAGCTGACGTCAGCTCGTCACGGATTTCTTTATATGGTCATCTGCTCCATCCCATCTGCTGTGCGTTTCTCCAAACACAACCAATAAAAATTTTATTATTGTAGATGTATCCATTCATTTTATTTTACAACGAAAAAAATGGTGGTGCGGTGTCCATGTCTCCCACAAGCTTGGAGCACGGCAACCAAAGTCGGAAATACATTTTGAATAAGGCCTTGTAGATCTATTCAAATTTGTTCAGAAACAGATTTTGGTGGACTGAGGTGAAATCAGTGAAAGTTATGGAGTAAACAGAACGAAAGCCATGCTCAAACTCCAATGGCTCACAGAACATGGTCTCAGGTGGCTTACTCCTCCCATTCAGAGCATCAGAAACACAACGGATTTAGAGGCATGTTAGAATGGCTCTAATGCATAATCTGAGTGGTATTTTCAGCAAAAAACTTGGAGAACTTAGACCTATATGAATTTATGTAAAACGGAGCACAACAGGTCCACTATCAAGCTTTAAGAGTCGTTATTTTTTTAAGTATTTCTCTCCGTACTCATCCATCCCAGCCTAGCCCAGATGAAGTCTTCTACAATTCTCATAATTTTCTTGTATTTCAACTCTATTTATGATAAGTGCAGATAATAGAACAAGTCCATTCCAGTTCAGCGACAGCAGAGTAAACAAAAAGGTTTGTAAAAACTTGCACGTTTATTGATATACATGCAGTTTTTGCAAACCGCCCTGGTTTCTGGTTCTCAAGAAATCCTCCAGAAAAATGGTCACAAATATTGTAACAGCAGGTTCTTGGAAGATTGATTAAAAAAATGAATGCGTCAGTGCAAATGATAAAACTGATTATTATATACATATATCATTAATGCTATTGTCGATTGGAAAATCGTTGGTTCTTATTTGTAAGTGGAGATTAGTCTACACTGAGCTTTAACATTGACCTAAATGTGCGCTACGGCCACCCCGATACAATCACTGGCCCCCCCCTCGAGTCCCATCCAATCAAAAGTTTAGAATTTTTTTACTTTAGAAGCGCTCTCTGCTCGTTTTGCAGCCACTGTCTAGTACATCCCCTTCTCCAAAGTCTCAAAAGTCTACTTTACAAGCAGGGGCAGCACTGTATGTGTGTAATGTGTCAAAAGTTACTACATTTTTTGTCATTTTCATTGTTCGATGTGTATATACATCGATCAACCACAACATTAAAACCACCAATAATAACCACTAATATTGTGTAGCTCCTCCTCATTCTGCCAAAACAGCTCCGACCCATTGAGGCACGGGCTCCACAAGACCTCTGAAGGTGTCCTGTGGTACCTGGCACCGAGTCGTCAGGAGTGGATCCTTTAAGTCCTGCAAGTTGTGAGGTGGGGATCCATGGATCGGGTTTGTTGTTCCAGCACATCCCACAGATGCTCGATCTGATCTAACCCTAACCCCAGCCATCCATATGATCAAAGACCAGGCCACCTTCTTCCATTGCTCATGGACTGGGGTCAGCAGGGGCACTCTGACCGGTCTGCGGCTACGCAGCCCCATACGCAGCAAGTTGGGATGCACTGTGTGTTCTAACACCTTTCTATCACAGCAGCATTAACTTTTTCAGCGATTTGTGCTACAGTAGCTCTTCTGTGGGATCAGACCAGACGGACTGGACTGGCATCAATAAGCCTTGAGCGCCCATGACCCTGTCGGTAGTTGACCTGCCTCCAACACACCAACTTGAAGAACTGACTGTTCACTTGCTTCCTAATATATCCCACCCCTTGAAGGATGCCATCGGAACGAGATGAGCAATGTAATTCACTTCATCTGTCAGCGGTTTTAATGTTGTGGCTGATCGGTGCATATACAGTACATATACTGTAGATATATGTGCATACTCCTGGTGAGAGTGTGAATAAGTTCATTAATTATGCTAAAATGAGGGAACAAGATGACATTTTGGAGCCACAAAGCAATATTTTGAGTGCGCTGAACAATGTACTAAACACTAAACAGTACTTTGAGTGCTCAAGTTATGACCTCACTGTATTAAAATATCTAATTTAAAATGTTATGCAATACATCATTCTGGAGAAATTATTTGCTCTGGCTATATTGCAGACGGATTATTATTTAGTTATAATTTTATTGCATTGTCACCATACCGTAAAAAAATAAAATTCTGAATAACCATGTACATATACAAAATTCCAATTGAAATAGTCAAGTAACTACATCTTTCACAAATCTTTCAAAAGGCTGAATTTAATCTAATTTAAAAAATGGAGTCTCTGAAAGCAGAGCTCATTCAATGTGGTGTATTTAAATATATAATTACAATTCAAATCCCTGATGTTCAGATTGTGCACTGCAACCTGCAGTCATCCTTCTGCATACTTTTTTTTTTTTTTTTTTAGAAAGAAACACAAAATAATTATTTTTTTTACAATTCCATTTTCATCATCTGCTGTTTCTCTCAGTTGGTATTAATTCTTCTTTATTTTAAAAGATTTGTGCTGACCCGTAAGCCAACAGAGCCAGGGCCGGTGCTTCCGATAGGCGACATAGGCGGCCGCCTAGGGCGCCATCCCGAGGGGGGCGTGGAGAGGGAGCGATCGGGACACAATTTGCATCCCTGTTTCCCTCTCTGACAGTTTCGACGGTGCCCACGACATACCATCTATGAGCACACGCTTTCGGCACACCAAACGGCAGTTTTATTTTAGATGTAGGTTATTTGATTTTACTCCATTTCCTTTATGGAACGAAACAAGCACTCTGCTTACTGGGACCACTTTCTCCGTCACTCTCTTGGTGCTGGCCCTTAAACAGAACAGTTCTCGCCGGTGCTTGTTATTCTCCAGCCGTGGGGGGAGTTACTCAGATGGGGGGCAGTTCCAATTCTCCTGAAGCCCCATTTGAAATCTGAACAGGTTGTTTCACCACGTTTTATGAAATAGACAGCTCACAAAAACTGACTGGGTGACTGTCTTATTTCACAGTTTGTGTGTTAGTAGGCCCATCAGAGACCCAAAAGTATGTGCACAAGCACTGAAAAGTGAGTTTTTCATAAAAGGTCCCCTGAAGGTATGCGTGTACATCAATACCAAAGGAGAAATTTGTGCCTTATAATTAATGTCTTTATTTGTCAATAATACCGATGCCATTTTATTTTTAGGTTGCCATGTTTGGAATCCACATTTTTGATCTTGACACTTAAAACCGAAGCCGATTCAGCTTTAATCAACAATAAATCAAATAAATACACCAAAAAAATTATGAATAAACAAATATGCAAAAAAATAAATGAATAAATACATGAATAAATAAAGATGCATGTACTGTATGTAACATATTCAGTTGCATTTTGGTGTGAACGAAAATACCTGCAAAGAATCATTTCCATCATATGGCACTTGATGAGGTGTGGAAGCTCTTGATAAAATTAAACACATCCAATCACACTCCGAGCAAATTTTAAGCTTTATAAGCTCAAAAGAGTATGATAAATTCCTTTGAAGGCGGTCTATACGAGGAGGTGCTGCTTACTTCCATTACAGAGCATCACGAGACACATTTTCATAGATCAACTATCGCTGTGTCACAAATATACCTATGTGTGATAACAAGCACAACCTTTTGAAGGTGACAGTGTACATTCCTCTGCGTTGTGGGTTCCCTCTTAGGGTTTGGACAGTCATACAGTAAAAAAAAAATTAAATAAAAAGCCTTTTGAAATGATGCATTTTGATGGAGACAGCAAACTGCCATCTTAGTAGAAAAACATTCACGTCAGTCATTTATTACAGTCAGTTTTTCTACTGATGATTCACTGATGTCTGATGTCTGTTGCTTCATCACACTGGACCAAAATCAAAGTCCATTCTGTGATCAACATAGTAACTGATTCATGTCCAACAGCACAGAGTAGAATCCAAGAGGGCTTTGTAACCTGCCCTGGGGACATGCGACAGTTGACTTAGGGTTGAAGGGTTTATTTGTACTTTTGCATCTTTTTCTAAATTAAAACATGCTCTCATAAACTCATAAAACTACCCTGAAACTGGACTGAACGTACAATCTAATCAATCAAATTTTTGAAACAGCATAGAAAGTGTAGCTAATTTGAATAAGGTGAACTAAAATTACCTTGCTGTGAAGTTATTTTTCTGTTTGAGGTCCTTTCGGAAATTCCTGACAAGTGAAATTGAAAATAACTTCTGTGTCAATGTCAATGGGACTATAAAAAAATCCGAAATAATTTACTTTACTCCATGTTTGTTTGATCGATGAAGCCAAAACTAACTAGTAACTACTAACACAAGCCAAGGTTATTAAGCTCACCGTGCTGAACACACAAGTCTCACAAAATTTCGCAAAGTTTTCAGGTGGAGGAAAAACAAGGATCCGCTGTCAACATTGATCCCCTGCTGTCACCTCGGAAAAACTGGAAGTTAAATAGAGGCCCGGACTCTGGACCAGCCAATCCGCAGAGGCCACATCACTGGATGTCAACTAATCAGCACTGGAACAGGTACCTGTCAATTAACACACTGATCCTCACAAAGAAAAGAGAGCCCTCACCCTCCAACAAAAACACTTCACACAACATAAAAAAAAACAATGCAATTACAGTGAGAAAGGCGCTGCGCCGGCCAAACGAGGCAGCTCCATAGCACACAAACAGCTGTTGCGACAATCGAATTGAAGCTGTAGGGTCCATGTAGCACGCCAAACCGCACATGGGATACAAACAGTGATGACACTCCTTCTGCACATCCTGGTGAGAAAGAGGGAGAAAAGCATTGAGGATAACCACCCTCAATCAGCACGAGCTTGTAAATACCTGAGGTGTAAACATCGGGTTAGAATGTAACTCCGCACTGCTGCGACCACCATTAATGGCTCAGCCGGCACGTTGCACGGACAGAGCGCACAGATCCCCAACAAAGACAGCAGCTTCAACGAATCTGAGACACAAGTACGAAGACCCTACAGAGCCCGTCCAAAACCAGTTCCAGATCCCACTGAGGAGCGAAGGCACGCGTCACAGGACATGCGCGACATGCCCATTAGTAAATGCTTCACGAGGGGATCAACCAGGTGCATGGTGCTCCAGCACATGGGCAGGCAGGGGCGGAGGAGACCTCGGTGCCGGTAGCAGGGTCGGTGCTTCGCGGGACTTTGCGGCGCACCGCTTCCGTGACCACCTCGCTGATGCAGGACCCAGGTGTGAGGTAGGTGGTCCGGCGGCCACCGTGGACCGTGGTCCCCAACACTGCGGAACGACCCTCGCATGCGGCCTGCGCCTGGGTTAGGTGGAGGGTGAGGGTGTCAGCGACTCCCTGCTGGTGGGTAAGCGGGAGAGCAAGCCCATCAGCATCACCACATTGGACATCGCCACCTCTGCCTGAGTCGATAACACATATATCTTATCAGCCAGCAGGGCAATGAACTTGTCCTTCACTGATGGCAACATCGGTCTTTTGAATGACCAAGATCCCACTGAGATCAGGACAAAGTAGTGCACCAGCGACTCCTCGAGATGTGGGATCTCGGTCCTCTGCACATCGTATCCCACAACGTTCATGGTGAAGAGGTTGTAGGACACCAGGGCGCGGGCCTCGCAGGGGGACACCCAGGATCCCTGGTATTAGTGGTCAAGGGAGAGCATAGAGGGGCCATTGGTTCCCAATCTACTCCTGATGCACGTACACCCCACCTACCATCATGTCCTCATCCGTGGCCAATGGTGCTGGGGACATTGGAATCTCCAGGTGTCCTGCCACAGGGGACAGAGGGGTGAAGAAGTCTGCCCGGAGGGAGGGGACCGGTGGTTCCCCACTGTAGGAGTGTGCCGACGTAAAGGAGGCCTGGTTCTCGCCGAGCGCCTTGCCTCTGGGCCCGAAGAGAGTGCAGAAGGAGGCTGGGAGATGAGGGGTTCGTCGTCCTCTCTGTCAGTGGTGTGGGTCAATCACGCCGCCATTGTCTCCATGGTTGCCTTGCCTATCGGCACGAAGTCTGTGAAGAATCCGCTCCAACTCGCTCGGTGGCCGACACTGAACGGCAGGCAACGCACAACGGTGACTCCACAAGGTTAGCTGTGGCGTGCTCCGCCTCTGTCGTGGGCATCGCCCGCTACCATCAGCCCTGTGCATATACAGGTGGCTATAGCCGGTAGAAGAGCCATTTTCAAACGGCCACATAGAGTCTACTCAAGGAGGTTAGGGTTAGGGGTTAGGGGTTAGGGTTAGGGCGGGGTTAGGGTTAGGGTGATCTTGAACTTGAACTAGGATTTCAATTAGAAGGTGAGTGCTCCACATCAGTGGCTGCTGAATTACAAAAGAGGACTAAGTGGGGCACTTCCGGGATTTACTGTATGTAAGCTATGCTGCTTCATCCTGATTAGCTGAAGCGAGCGCACGTGATGAATTTCAGAAGTTCCGCTAAGGGGCGGAGCCTCCTGACATAGAAAAAGATTTTTGATTAAAAAAAAAACAAAAAACAAAAAAAAAAATAAGAAATTAATGCTAGAAAACTGCATAGTTTTTAATCATTGTTTGTTAAAAAAAAAAAAAATGCTTACATGCTTGATGTGTTCTCATTTTCTCTGTTACTTGTGACATGTTCGAAAAAAAGGTTTAAAATTTTAACCCAACCAAATGAATGGTAATGCTGCAGCTCACAGTGGCCGATGAGCCAAAAGTTCCCATGAAATTACTCCTTGAAAGGCTTTGAAAGAAAGCAAATATTTTGCAGCATTTTTGGAGCATTTGATATTGGCTATCGCATCGAGTTCCATTGTCTTGCCAGAAACTGAGATATATTTAAAAATAAATCAACTATTCTTACACCAGTTAATTTTTTTGGGATGAGATTAACATTGCTAAAGGCCACCTGCAGCCAAATTAGGTGTTGAGCCTTTACATAAAATGAAAAAATATTGATAATTACCTAAAACCCCAATGGTTTGAGATTTGACCCCATTTTGTACATATTTGATCTTTTTAACCATATCTTCTTGCCTACTGACTCAGCAGGCAAATGCGAGCGGCCACTTAGACAGAAAAGTGAAAGAACTTGGACATGTTGCCTCTCCCGAGTAAGAAGAGACTGTTAACAAGCTCATACTGCAATTATTCAATGTGGCCGGAACCCTGAAAGTGGATTTAGTGAAATCCAAATGTACGTCACCCATAAGTGGCTGTACAGCACCAACCCTTGGGATGACACCCTAACACCCTTTAATCACAACCTAGAAGTAAGTAACTTTTGGAACAGACAAAGCCCAAATTTCAGTAAGTTTGCAAAGCAAAGGAGTGTAAAGCATTTCACTGAGTTAAGGCGTCAGTACAGTCACAATAAAACAGTGCAGATTTTTAAAGTAAAATCCCGTATTTAGAATGAGACGTAAACAAAAAGTTTCTGAATTAGTTTAGTTGGTGTCAGTGTGTGCTGCAGTTGAGTTGAGTTGATAATGGTATTTGAGGGAATGTTCACTTGTGGTGATGTGTATAGCCTCTGTAAAAAATAAATAAACAAATAAATACATGAAAATCAATAAATATAGTGGGAAGTTTGCGGTGTGTGTGTGTGTGTGTGTGTGTGTGTGTGTGTGTGTGTGTGTATGTGTGTGTGTGTGTGTGTGTGTCTGTGTGTGAGTGCAGCGATGATAAACCCATCGGGCTGTTCGTCCGTTTGTGGAAAATATTTCAAGCCCTGAGATCTGAGGCTGTACAAGCAGTGTATTATGTAATTGATTTGGACATTTCTGTATAGTTTCTCCAATCTTGCAACAATCTACAATGCTTTTTGCACCAATGTTGAAGCCCAGGCCAACTTCCCTTTCTGCATCTGTTCATGGAGAGTTAAATTTACATAGCTGGCAAAAAAACCCAAATATCTATTATACAATAAGGTATCGATCGGATGGCTATTTCCTTGTTCAAGCAGCAATAGATAGAAATGTTCGACAATCCATAGTCCTTGGATGCACACGGTCCACTCCCAATGAACAAAGCCAGTGGCTGGTTACTTGGTTCAAACAAAACAAAACGAAACAAAACAAAAAAAAAACGAAAACAAACAAACAATCAAATAGATAAAAATTGTATAAAAATAGTCATATGTTTTTAACAATAATTTCATGACTATTTTTATGCAATTTTTTATGGCCGGGTATTGCGCAGAATCTCACGATTTGATTCAATTTTGATTCACTCCGATATCGATGAGACGACTCATGATATGATTCTATAATAAATATATTTACATTACTATAATATAATAATTAATAATGAGAATTCTCACCAACTTTTCAGTTTTACCGTCTGGCATTCGAGAAATATTTCAGAACTAAACATCTGAATAATTTCATAACTTAAATACATTTCATAATTTCTATTTCGATTAATTCAATTAATTTTAAAATTACATTTTTACAATTTTAATATAAATTCAGAAGTTGAAACAAAATATTTGAATCACATCAGAGAATCAACTTTTTTTCAACCCAACCGTATTTTTATTTTATTTAAAATTTTCACAATATATATCAGAATTCCATAGCAGCAATATCTGCTTCTTTGCTGTTTTGTTATTGTTGTTCATGTTCTCATGACAATAAAAACACACAAAAAATAAAAAAAATAAACAAAGAAAATCTGTCAAAACAGCCAGTCCCAATCCAACTTCACCCGACTGTCTGCAGATGGTTCTTTTCAAGTCAACATTCAGAACATTTTTTAAATACGGCCATTAAAGGATTAATTTTAGTTATTTCTCATTGTCAACTTAGCCTTTGGAGAGAAAACAAAACCTCCAATGCATTTCAAACAACAACAAACATGTGCAATAATATGATCCATCTAGGTAACGCTAGATCCTAACTGACGCTGGATGCTAGATGGATTATTAAGATGAGGAGAACTGCATTGCGGGGTTTTGATCTTTTTGTAGGCTGTGTTAAAAACAACATAACTAATCAAATTGAGCCGGCCATATCCTTTAAAAACCTTTGTTTGTTTTTGAAACCTAAAAAAAACAATGGTGATCATAACATCATAAAATACAACTTTTTTTTTAAGTCTCTATTTATCACGTTAAATTATGTCAAAAGTGAAATTGATGTTTCAAAGTTGAATTGTGTTAAAAACATGTTTCCAGATCTTTGGCTTTGATTTCCCGAACTGAAATCTCTTACACTCTCTTACCGTCCTCTTAACCACTTGACAATCTTGATTCTTACGCTCTTGCGGCTACGCCAAGACCTGCCGTTGTTGTTTCCGCATGTTGCCGTGAACATTAAAAGTCCCGTGCTTGTCACTTTGAACAAAAACACAAAAGTCACAAGGTGGCTATGTGTGCGGGTTGAGATCAGCCCCGGTGTGGCTTGGGTACAGTAATGCGCGGGTGTCACAGTGCTAGATCTGTATTTGAAGCGCACTTCCTCCAGGGGTGAGGGGGGGGGCAGGGGCCGGGATCAGTGTGGTTTTGGTTTGTTCGTTTTGAAAGATGGCTCCTTTGCACTGTCGGTAGATGTGGCTTACACTCTGTCGGAAACCTTCCAGATTTTAACGACAGATCAGATCCCTAGGCAAGTCCCTGAGAGTGCATTTATGTGAGTGAGTGTGTGTTTGTGTGTTACTCGAGTCCAAATGTGCTCGTCTCCTCCACAGCGATGAGTAGTTTGTCATACAGCATGTTGCATGATGGGTAAGGGGGGAGGTCCAGTCGGTTAAAACATGTGTGAGCCCTGTAAAAAGAGATGCAGGGACGGAGTTATATTTCACATCGGATTATCGGTTTGCTTCTCCAAATAAAAAAGAACTCCAATCCATGAACAAAAAACTCCCCGATCCTCAATATAAGTGCTTAATTTTCTTAAAAACTATGTTGAAATTGACTGTTTTACCATATGTTTTACTTATTACTTAGAAGTAGAGTTAATTCTGGCATTACAAAATTCCATTATCAAGGACTTCACACGAAACAAATAATATGATCAATTTTCAACGTGATCTTTATTAATTTAAATATAATATAATCTTAATCTCAGTGTCTATTATTTATATTAGTATATCTATTATATACATGTTGATTATTAATCTCATTGTGATCCACTATTATAAGTTTCTATTTCCAACCATGCTGGATTAAATTAACCATTCCCTGGTATCATTCTTGTCATAAAAGCGACTCTGGAATTTTTAATATGTTACAATATAAATAACAAAACCAGGGGAAATATCTGAGGTTTTGAATGATACCATTTTTCAAGGACTTTTCAAGCACTTCAGCACAAAATGGGGCTATTTTCAAGGAATGCCAGGACTTAAATCTCTGATGACAAAATTCAAGCACTTCAAGCACCTCAAAGTTGGGGTAAGAGCTCTATAAAAGGATCAAAGTGTTACATAGGTTAAACTCAGTTCTATGAAGGTCAACACGCCACTGTATGGGTCAACAGCATAGCAGGTTAAGTCAGGAGGGGGATGTAGTGCGGCAATGAAGCTCATGATGGACATTGCAGTTCAAATATAAATTGTGTTGCTGATTTGAATTGAATAATTCTGCAAGGAGTTCCAATGTCTGGTTCTGTGAGTCACTGCTGCAATGGCCACATGTGACACAACCCCAACGCCACAATCCGGGCAGTTGCAGCCATCAGGCCAAGCAGGTAGGCCGCACTTTACAGCAACCTGCTTCTCCACAATGAGCTGGGGTAACGTGTGCGTTTTAGTTTAGCATAGTTACGATAGTCCTTGTCTCAGTAGAATAGAAACCGATTCTCAGGAAGCAACAAGAGAATGTACACACAGACACGCAGCCATATTTATAGTTGGTGACGGTATGTCCACCGGTAGTGCGGCTGATTTGCTATACAGGTTCCGAGACAGCTCCCCCTCTCGGCGAGGCTGACCCATACAGTGGCTTGTTGACTGATTTGAAATAGAAACTCCAATTTTGGGGACATAAAAAAAAAATAGGGATTTTTAATAAAAAAAAAAAAAGTTGTTTTTATAATCTGCAACCAAGCTTCGACAATGTGGTTGGAAAGCCCAAAGCCCTTTGGAGAGCCCAGACTTCTCCTCTCTCCGCTATGTGCCTTTTGCTGATCATAGGCGAGAGCAAAGTAAAATCACATAAATCCACTGAAAGATGATAGGTGATAGTATGGACTTTGTAGATCTTGTGTGTATCTTAACACACATAGAGAGATCCCTACCACACACACACACACACACACACCCACACACACACACACACACACACACACACAAATATTCCTTCCTGTATTAATTCCAAGTGACCTGGGCAGCGAGGTGATCTTGCCCCACTTCTCGATGCAGAAGCGGCGGAGTCCGTTGGAGCCACGCAGGGCGATAAAGCCCTCGTAGGGGACACTGGACGTCCCTGTGACAAACTGGAGGAGACGCAGACGCTGCTCATTGTTGAAGCGCTCAACCACAGCCCAGAACCACCTGATCACTATGTGGCCGTCATGGTAGCCTGGAGGGAGGGAGGGAGGGAGGGAGATAAGATAAGATAAGATAAGATAAGATAGATAGATAGATAGATAGAGAGATAGAGAGATAGAGAGATAGAGAGAGAGATAGAGAGATAGACAGACAGACAGACTGATAGATAGATACCTCCTCTGTATTCTGTGTTATTCCTCCAATCGTTCAGATCTATCTCGGCCGTGCCGGCTATGACCAGTTCTAACTCTCTGGCGTCAAACACAGACACCAGCCTGGAGTCCACCACCTAGCGATAGACAGAAGAACGATCAGGAAATACTACTATATACTATATACTATTTTAGGATATTAAACAACATTTCGATCTATATATAACACAGGTACCTCGTAGAATCCCCTGACAAGCGCCTCCGTTTGCTGAACCACCCCTCGTTCTACCCGCCAACGCACCATGCGATCTATGTACTCTTTCTTGTTCTTCTCTGTCACGTTGATGTTGGAGCCCCCTGATTTCAGCTCTCTTTCTGTCACCTGGAAGTTTCACAGACAGCCGCTCAGATGTTATCAAATCGTAATTTGGGATACCATGTCTGATACAATGCTTGTGTACTGGTGCTCGGAAAAAAGCTCAGATGCCCAAAACCAGGTATGTACAGTAGGTATGTGACATAGTCACGGCAAGTTACTGTGATAAAGGTTAGGTTCACCATTTTTTAACCCAGGCCTGATTTTAATGTTGGTTCCCGTTATTTATGACTGTTTATAGTTATAAAAAGCGTTTAAAATGAAAGTTAAATATCCTTTTCGAACAGGACGAACAATATTGTCAGAGAAAAAGTGTCCACAAATGAGCTCTTTTCTTCATATCCACGCTAACATAAGAGACCATCATAACAGAAACAGGACCTTGCACTTCTTCCTACAGGCAATCAAATGTACTGCAGCCATGTTACATTTGAACGAATCGCATTGCAAAAAGTAATTTTAAAACATGACTACACAAAGACACTTGTGACTGTTAACGAAGTTCTGGAGATTTTACAAGTTTTCTTTAATTTATTTAACATTTGGCCCATTGCATTTAAGCACACAGTGGGAACCTGTACCAACAGTAAAGCATTCAATGAGGTTGTGCTATGAACAGTTATAAATGAGTGATCAGAAACGGAGTACAGTGGTTAGTTACGGAAGTTTCACTTCTCCTAGTTCACGTTTGGGTGTCCTTAGCAACCGCCATTCCTGCGGGATTTGGCTAAAATGGGGGTTCTACTGCAAGTTATTTGAAAAGAAAAAAACCTTCATCATATCGTGAAGAAACGACGATGATGGTGCAAACACCAGAAATAACCACTTTTTTTATGGCTATATAATGCTAGCGACATTAGAGAGGAAAGAGCAAAGTGAAAGTCTACAGACCTGACCAAAGACCTCCTCGTTGACGGTGAAGGTGAGCTCCAGGACCTCGGTGATGTCGTTCTCCTTCATCCACTGCAGCGACTGGTGGAACTCCTCGTCGAGATACTCCAAGTCGCTGAGGTCCGTTGCTCTGTTCCAATGAAGATGCACATTATTATTCATCATGAATCTCCTAGTTAAGCAGTTGTGCAAAATACATACACCATGTAATACATTTTGTGATCATTCTGCTCATTTGAGGTAATGTCATGACTGACGCGGTTGGAAGTTATTATTACCTACTCTTTCAACTTATTTACGGGATGAACATCTGTCTGTACTTACAGTCTGAGCAGAGCTTTGTAAAATGGCCGCGTGAAGAAGGCATCCAACAGGTACTGGTGGATCAGTGCCAGACCAAGAACTCGACCACTGAACCGGAACCTGTGAGAAATGAATTGAGGGATGCAAAACAATAAAGGTATGATTAGATTCACTGATTCACTTTGATGGGAAAGTTGGAGGCAAAGTACAAAAGTATTTTTTCTCTTGAATGGTGAGTGGTCAACATCCAACGTCCATACACGATTAAGCTAGCAGTGGCTTTGAGACTGTACCGAAAGTGTCAATGCATCCAGCATTCTCCACAACAAAACCACCTGTTAATGATAATAATAATAAATAAAGCTTCAGGCAGCAATACACGTTTTACAGATTACCGGGTTCTCTGAAACGCAGCACGATTTTCCAAGTTAACTTGAACGCAGCATAGGCTCCTCCGGTCTGTCGTCTCCCGGTTGCTCACAGAGCAACCACTAAGCAGTCTACACAGCGCAACCTTCCTGTCTTTAAAACAACCGTCCATGTTTTCCTGTAAACCAGAACTTCTCATTGTTAGAACTCACCATGTTGTATCTAGAAACAGGGCTGCACTCTCAGTGAGAGTGGCCTTTGGTGCTGTGTCGTACACGTAATTTATTTGTTGAGTTTTTTCCTTGGATTTCATTTTAAGTAAGTTACATTTCCATGAAATACAAAAAAGATTGAGGTATTTCTGTGCGTAACTGCTATTGCACCGCTTTTAATTTTCCTACGCCTTGCTGGATCTTGAATGCATCGGTGTCACAGCCCCAGCCGTGCCTTTCTGTCCCCTAGTCTCCTTATGTGTCTCTCCTCCCTTTCCCTCTTGTATCTAGTATGTCCATGTCAATGACTGACGGAGCAGCGCGGGCGTGGCTCCTGATACTAGGCCCGGTTGGCCCAGCTGCTCCTTGTCCCACTTATCTCCACTCTCCATAAGAATCTCGGCTCCTCATCCAGACCTTGTGTGATTGTATCATCGCCTTATGTGGTATTCGCGAGACTGCTCTCTGTTGGATTCTTATGTATTTGTTGCGCCTTGCCTTACCTGACCCTGCCCGCCCCTCGTCTCTAGAAAACCTCCCACGTGCCTGCCTGCCTATGCCTCACCACTGGCCTGTCCACACTCTGAGCTCTGTGCCTTCAGCCTGCCAGCCTGGACCCCGAATGACCCACCTGCCCTTTATTCCATCCCACATCACCCAACATGTCTGAGTCCTATCCACCTCGTTCATGACAATCGACACTGACAAATTTTTAAGGATTTGTTTTTTTATTTATTTTTTTCATTAACCCGGCAAAGTAATTTGGACACCAGATTTAAATTATCAATCGAACAGATCTACTGACAAATACCAGGTAAGAAACAATATAAACGTAAATCCTTAGTTTGGTAATGTCAAAACACTACAGAGTCCACGCTGCACACTGGACACAGTCCAAATGGACATTCTCAATCGGAATCTCTACATTTATAGTAAATAATAAACGCCACTTACTGTAAATCTCATCTTGTTAATTTTAGAACGAGACGTGTGATGTGTCAGTTAACCAAGATCAATTCATTATTTTGGGTCAAAGTTGTCGGTTTTTCACTAATATCTGCTCCGTATGTGGATTGATTTGGATGAAATTTAAACCACGAGATCCTTGTGACATAGCTGTGGCGGACCGACGGGCGTGGTCAAGCACTGGCGGCAGACAACAGCACGGTTCCCTTCTCTGCGGCCGACAAGCTGCCCGGAATCGGCCTGATCAGCAACCCCGCGGTGCTGATTGGTCCGACTCAAGGCAGGGAGATTTCTTAATGTTTGTCTGTCTTGCAGAGGGGATCAGCGCAGAAGCTTGTCAGCCGACCAGGAGCAAGACTGGAATGTCATTCCTCCTGCGCCCAAAATCATTATTATTATCTATTATTTATACTTGTGGCCAGCAAGCCATTTTGTTCTTCCTTATAATAAAAACTCTCGCTATATTGGCAAACCATAGTAAGAAAGACTCATTCCCCTCCCTAAACCCCTACCAGAGACTCCCACAATAACTTTTCAAGCAACAACTGTGTTTGTAGATTAGGCTGAAGTATGTGTGTTCAGACAGAGATTTAGTATCGGCTCATCGGTGTAATATCGGTCAAAATTTGGTTGGTTTTTCGTTAATATCTGCTCCCTATGTGGATTTATTTGGATGAAACTTAAACCACAAGGTCTTTGTGACAACGCGGTTCAACAAGATGTAGACAGTGTTTGTGTGTTATGCCAAAGTTGCTTTTTCAGATAGTTTTATGCTTCAAAATTCCGAGAATATTTTCCCGAACAATAACAATAAGGGGCCGCCGAACAATAACAATTGTTCTGCTGGACTCCTCATAATACTGTAGTGTAGGAGCCATATTTAAGTTTTTTGAAACTAAATATTATCCATTTTTTGGAAGAATATTTTTTTTGATATGTGGTAACTGCAGCCCATATCATTTGAATTAACTCTCTTTTTTGGTTAAACAATTTGAATCATATGCAAACTTTAAAGAGATGGCACCTCAGGATTGACATCTTCTCAATGTTTCTAGGCAGCCCCGATTCATCTTTGGGGGCCGCCGGGTAGACATTCAATTCCAAAAGACGCTTTTGACAAAAGCTTTTGCCAGTCCATACCTGGATTTCTCTCTCTCCCCTGGAACTCCCTCTTGGCATATTCGACTCACCATTCCAGATGGTTCTCCACGAAGGCTGACATGGGGCTGATCTGAACGGTGTAGGTGTCGTTGGCTGAGTACTCAAACAGGCCATAGTAGGGGTTAAACAGCTCCTGGGACAAGAGGAAGAAGAACTCTCTGGAGGGCCCACTGTAGTCCAACCTGAAGGGGAGTAGTGCGACCATATAGATTAACAAGATCTGAGGAATTCCACTCAGATATTGTAATCCATAACAATACACTTCAAGTCCCAGAATTCCATTAAAAAACGTGTTTTTCACCCCAAAGTCCGGGTATAAAAGGATGCCTTCTTCGATTGCTATTTGGTTGTGCGTGCAAAGGCAGACCCCGCCACCAACCAATTGAAACCGCATACAGAGGAATACATACAATAAACGTCTATGATACATCACCAGAAAAAACATGGTAATGAAATAAGATCGTAGTGCATGATCTAATGAAAGTAATTTCTATGCCGTAATGACTAAAATGATATCCGTGCCAATATCATAATAAAAACCATGGTAATTAAATAAGATCATAGCGCCTGATCTAGAGAAATTTAAGGTGTTAACCTCAATCGCTGTATTTAACGAGCTGAGGAATGATGGCAATCCTTCATGGTCTCAATTGATGACCCCAAATCTGAAAATTAGCTTAATATTTACCCTTAATATTTATATTTAATATTTTTTTGGTCGGGGTGGTCACCGTCACACTACATGGGGTAAAGATGGCCGTTTGTTACTCCCGACCCTCGTATTTGGGCCTAACGCTAACCACAACAGAATCGTGTGAACATCGGGCTGAATTAGTGTAGTTTGATGGCTCCAGCTACATTATGGAAACTAGGAAAACTGTAATACGTACCTAACACAACTAAACTGAACCCTGTGTATTGCTGCCTGCAGATATATTAAATATTATCCTTAAATGAAAAGAGTGGCAATCAAAAATTTGACTTGTTTTCGTTTAGCTATCTTTACATTGCTAAATCTCTGCTATCTTCTACGTGGCGGGAATTTGTTAATGTCATTCAATCTCAACCTGAGCGCATTCCCGCTCACCCATCACACTTAGTGTTAACAGTTAGTAATTAAGCCTGTTTTACGGTGTTATTTCAATGGTGGTACCAACTGCAGAACATTAGTTTATGTGAAGGCCGCGCTCACCCCTCCTCTCCAATGAAGGTTATGTAAAGCTTGTTCCTCTGCAGCTCTTTCCGTGAGTAGGCCATGACTTGGTTGAACGTGCCCTCCAGGAGGTTGTCTCTGCGAACCATCAACCTGAAAATCCAACGGAATAATGATAGCACGATACCTTGGAGTTTAACAGCCTTGAAACACTGAGTGTGTGTGTGCGTGTGTGTGTGTGTGTGTGTGTGTGTGTGTGTGTGTGTGTGTGTGTGTGTGTATGTGTGTGTGTGTGTGTGATCTTACTTAATCTTTCCGGGTCCCTGTCCGTAACCCTTGGCTTCCAGTTTTCTGTAGAAATTTCTTAACTTAGCCTCAAAGTCCCGCCTATAGGGGGCTGGTGCTCGGGCTCTTTGGGTACCTGCAAAAAATAAATGGCAAGATCGCATAATAGGATGGGGGTTAGGGTTAGCAATCCCTTTGCAATCATTTTATTGACTTTTGTACATCTCAAAATGAGCTATTTTGGCCAAAACACAGTTCTGTGTCTTCTCAACTGGAACCTCACCTCCTTAAAGGAAATGTAATGTATTGTTTGAGGCTTAAACGTTTGCCCGGTTGGACTACATTCAGGTACAGTGAGAAGCTGCAGCAGAGTGGTACGTTTCTCAGAGGTCAAAAGCCTTAGGGAGGTTTTATTGGGACACCTATTCATTCAGGCATTTTGAGACGTTGAATTCTCAAGACGCAACGCACCTTTACCAGGTGAGTTGCGTGGCGACACTCCGGGGGAGCAGTGTGGTGAGAAGGAGAAGCCATGATGAAAGGATGCAGGGACATAAGACATGATGTCCTCCTCAAATAAGCTGACAAAAAGAACGAGGGGGAGAAGGTTAAGATATTTTTCTTTAAGGAATACACAGTTACAGTGCTAGCCACCCAGAGTATGGCAAGCCGTTTTAACATTTGATCCATAGGATGAACTATTCACTTGTCACAGTTACTAGTAACTATTTTAGTTTTACTTGTCAAATGTTTGAGGTACTAGTGCTTATTTATTAGATATTAATAACTACTCCAATTGTTACTAGAAACAATGTTACAAGTAACTATCACTAGCAACACTCAATAGTAGTAATAGCACTCAAATAATAGTGACTAGTAAAATCGGAATAGATACTAATGGGAGGCAAATATTTGTTATCTCAAACACAGAGCCCCATAGGGTTCAATGACAAAATTGTCCAAATTGGTACTGGTAACATTGCAAAACCTACTAGTAACAATAAGAATAGTAACTTGAATCGAATAAATAAGTAATTGTATCTAATACATCTTGACTAGTAAAACTAAACTTGTTACTAGTAACTGTTGGAATAGAAACTAGTAACTAAAATATAAGTACTTGTGATTTTTAAAAAGTGACTAGTTTGTCCTGTGAATTGAGCTTTAGTGTAGTCACCTTAGCAGCATAACTAGATCAGCATCACAGGACAGACGCTCTAGTCGCTGAGTTCCCTCTGTCCTGATATAGTGGATCTTCTCCCTGTTTACACACACACACACACACACACACACACACACACACACACACAGGAAGGTGTACAGTATGTCTTCTTCAGGTCTGATAGCACAGGGGTCTCTACATTTTTTTTTGTATGGCCTGAAGTGAACATAAAACTTATCTGGGCTGAAGGGGAAAATACTTATTTTTTTAAACTAAAATTGAAGGACTCATGGAAGATATAGCCATGTAGCCTAAAATATATTTTCATAATGGGCTAAGTCTTTGGCATGCTACCTTAGGGAGTGATTCCTGGACAGGTTGGGCTGGCGCTCCGTCAGGATATCCAGGATCCCCGGCTGCCGCAGGAAAGCCACAATCTTATCGTTGTAGGCTGGAAGAAAAACAGACAGACAGAGGAATGAGACAAAGGAAAATGGAGGCAAATAAGGACATTATTATTATTTTTTTATTATTATTATTGTTATCACACAACACTGCGTTGGAAATAGTTCAAAGTCAATTTTTAGGGCAGGGGGTTCCCACACCATGGTCTGCACCAGGGTCCATGAAGGTATTTCAGGTGGCCGCAGCTAATTTTCCTTCGGTTTCTCCGCTGCAGAGCAGATCGCAGATTACTTCTGAAAAAATTCCCCGAACCATTGTTTGACAACCCTTATAAGGAATAGGGTTTTATTTTTTCGCTGTCAGGAGATTTGCACTTTTTGTCAGCAAATAAGTCAGTGGAGGATTATATAAATTAGAGAATTTCATATATATATATATATATAGAGTTCAGTTTAGTTTTTCTTTTGGCCCACGAGCCACCGTTTGATTTTAAAAAGAACACTTAATAAACACGGCAACTGACGCCTGCCACCTCTTCCTCATTCCCCTCCTCGTTCCCTCACAAGTGGCACCTGAATAAACTTGGAGCAGCACAAGGCAGAATCCTCGACGCCCTCCCCCCTGAAACAGATGGTCGCAGCCCTCGGCACAATGCAGGAGCCATAAGCCCTGCAGTTCCAGGAGATGGCGAGGGCCCACGAGCGGGACCAGGGGGTGCTCAGGGAAAACCAGCAGGCCATCCAGATCCTCCTCCGGGAGCGCACCAGACCCGGCGAGGAACGACCGCTGGGCCCCTCCCGTCCCCCCGCTACAGAAGATGATGGAGGAGGATGATCCCGAGGCATTCCTCGCTACCTTCGGGCAGATGGCTGAGAGGGCCGGAGGGAAGAACCGCGAACAGGCGTGGCGGCTCGTTCCACTTCTCTCAGGAGAAGCCCAGCTGGCCCTACCGCCGGAGCAGCTAGGCTCTCGTTCGGAGGGCAGTGATGGAACGGATTGGGAGGACACCTGAGGGTCACCGCCTGCGCCTCTGGTCACTTCCCTACGATACTGCGGGCTGGCCGTTCCTACATGCCCAGCAGCTCCTGGCCCAGTCGTGACTCAGACCAGAGGAGCGCTCCCCGGACCAGATTGTTGAGTCAGTGGCCACCGAACAGTTTGTGGACAATCTACCGGCCCTCACCGCTAGCTGGGTAAGATACCATCGACCAGCCTCCCTCCAAGCTACCATAGGCCTCACGGAACCCCCAGTCCATCCCATGGAGGACTTTCATCTGGAACAATCAAATTAACGATTCGCTTTGAGCGGGTAGATAAAATCGATGGTGGGTTAGTGCGTCCGGAGGCTGCGCTGACTCACCCGTATTTTGCGATAATTAGGGATAGATTATATCGAGTGAACCGTGACGCTCAGTCAGAAGAAGAGGTTACCCAATTGTTAGTCCCTAAAAGCCGTTGGGATTTAGTCTTCCAGGCGGCTCATTATAACCCGATGGCCGGTCACCTAGGACACTAGAAAACACTCGAGCGGATAATGGCCTGTTTCTATTGGCTGGGCTGGTTCGGCAACGCTGTGCTGCCAGTCCCGAGTGTCAGCGGGTGAATCCACCAGCTATTCCCAGAGCGCAGTTGAGGCCCCTCCCCTTAGTCGAGACTCCATTCGAGAGAATCGCTATGGATCTCATTGGGCTATTAGACCGTAGTGCTTGGGGCTATCAATTTGTGTTAGTCCTAGTTGACTACGCGACCCGATACCCAGAAGCAGTGCCATTGCGCAGAATTACGGCCAAAAATGTGTCGCAGGCTCTGTTTCAGGTCATCTCCCGGGTCGGGATTCCGAAGGAAATCCTGATCGACCAGGGCACTTAGTTTATGTCACGCACACTGTGCGAGCTGTATGGGTTACTGGGCGTCCGCTCAATTCGGACTAGCGTTTACCACCCGAAGATGGATGGCCTGGTTGAGGGCTTCAACAATACGTTGAAAAACATGATCCGGGGGTTCGTCCACGATGACAGCAGAAATTGGGACACATGGCTGAACCCCCTGTTGTTTGTGATGCGGGAGGTTCCCCAGTCCTCCACAAGGTTTTCCCCCTTTGAGCTACTGTTCGGCAGGAGACCTGGGGGGTGCTCGATCTGATTAAGGAAAAGTGGTCCCCCAATTATGTGAGAACTTGCTCCAAGCCCAGGAACGTCAGCGCTGTCTGTACGACAGGAGGACTCAGTTAAGACAATTCTCACCAGGAGACAAGGTGTTGAAATTACTGGCAAAGTGGCAAGGGCCCTTCGTGGTCACACGACGCGTGGGGGAGGTCTATTATGAGGTCGAACGGACAGACAGGAGAGGGTCTGCCCAAATTTACCACCTAAACCTCCTAAAACAATGGAGGGAAGGCGTGCCCGTAGCACTGGCCACAGCAACGATTGAGAGGGACGAGTTGGGGCCGGAGGTTCCAAAGCCGGCAGATCGCACCGCGGCCCTTTTAAGTGACAATCTCTCTCCCGACCAGAGCGCGGCAGTGAGGCGCGGCAGCGAGGCGCGGCAGCGAGGCGCTGCAGCAGCGCTTTGCCAACGTGTTCTCTCCACTGCCTGGCCCTACCAGATTTAACCAAGGGCTACTGGCAGATGCCCTAGTCCCAGTAGTCCAAGGATATCGGCCTTCTCCACTCTGCAAGGCCTTTACCAGTTCCGAGTGCTTCCGTTCGGGAAGTGTGGGACCCAAAGAAGTACACAGTTGGGCGGAGGGAGGTACGGTATTTGGGGTACAACTTGGCAGGGGTGGGCCCTGCTTCGACCGCAGGTAGATAAGACCGCCGCGGTTTTTGGGGCTGGCCGGATACTAAGGGAGGTTTGTGCAGGAATTTGCGGCACTGTCCAGCCCCTTGACCGACTTAACTCGAAAAGGTGCTCCATATCCGGGGTAGTCAGCTGTCGGCCGGATACATCCGGCCTAAGTGCGACAGTGAGGGTATGTGGTGGACCAAGGGGGCGTGGCATTGCAAGCTCCCATCCCAACGGAGGGACTCCGCTGATTCGCCTGATACCAAAACAGTAAGGAATAATTGTTTGTTTGTCCCCGCAGTAAGGATCGGCGTGCGAGGAAACGAGATGCCCAGGGCGAGTTCCGCCCTGGGCAAACTGCCCGAAAGGCAAACTTCAGGACAATCCATGGAAACTATTATTCCACATGGACTATGTATATATTGGCCTGCGAACCCTGAGTTTTTCTTTTGGCCCACGAGTCACAGTTTGATTTTAAAAAGAACACTTAATAAACACGCCAACCGGCGTTGTTTCGCCTCCGCCTGCCTCCTCTTCCTCATTCCCTGGTCTGGTGCCAGTACGCACCCTCACAATATATTGCTGAACAAAATGCTTATTCCAAACTAGAGCCCTTACCTTGAGGTATGTTGTCTTGCTGGTGCTGAGTGCGTACGGCGGCCACTAGACTCTTACCCTGCCGGCACATCAAGCCTCTACTGCGGGACACTTCAGAGGCCTGAGATGGGAGGTAAAATTAATAGATTATACTCGAGGTGGGAATCTCTTGGCATCCCCGCAGTTCAATGTCTATTTCTGCATCAAATGTTCGAGAAATAATGCTTGCACATGTAGCACTGCATGTTTTTGCGTAAAATTATCCACTCCATAGTCACTGTTTATCCTTGCAAATGACATTATCCTAGGGACATTACCAAAACTTCCTGCCTGGCTACTACTGTAGCTAACACTATCTGCACTGACTGGAGAGTAATTTTTTGCCAAGCAAAAAACTGTTAATTTAAAGTATGAACATAATATATACGAAAATGTTATTTGAAGTGAATAATAATGTTTATTTTTAACTAATGAACTGTTTTACACTTTAAGTGACGTGATAAGGAAGTGACATAATTTCAGCCTTCAGAGAAGCTCAATTCAAAAGCTGGCGTATTAAAATATTATTTATTATTAAAAATGTAATGTTTTATAATGATTGATGGGGTCTGTCAAGAAGGGATGCTAATTGCTATGCTAGAATTTTTTTTCTGACAGCCAATCCTTTTTAACTGATCATTAGCCATTATCAGACAATATTAAAATGTTCAAAAATCATTTATAATAATGATATGATAAATATGATTTTTTGATCATATTTGATTTGATATGATCATATGGTGATAATGCCAATATTTAGACTGGTTGACAATGGTAGGGATGGGCACGCGTACTCGAGTACTCGATTTGTACATCATGCGGAAAAACAATCGCATTACTTTAACTAATATATATCCAGTCACTATCGTTAATTGGTTTTAAACAGTTTATAAATATAGCATTTGCATCTTGTTACATTGTTTTGTTCATAAACAGCTTAGCTAACCGCAGCCGGCACTTCCGGGTTGGGGAGAGGCTGTGTAAGCTGTCCTCTTACGTGCCTGAAATAAAAAGCATGTGTGGTTGCACGTGTTGCCCCCATGAGTTGTCTTGAAGAAATTAATTTTACCACGCAACAAATATTTTTTTACTTACTTAAAAATTAAAAATGAAATAATATATTTTTTTACTTTTTAACTGAGGGTATAAATCAGTCAAAATTCTTATTGTGGGTTAACAGTTAAATGGTTGATTATTAACATCCCTACTGTCAAGCATAACCTATCCACCCCGTCAATGATAGATTGAGGAAAAAAGTGTTTTTAATAAATACTTTGTGATATTTATTTTAAAAAACATGGTATTTACCATTATTTAACACTAATTATTAGCTAATGAATTTAACCCCAAGTACACTTTTTTGTGTGGTGTTCAATTTAGGATGAAATGTTCCACCCTGTCACAATGCCTCCCCTCACAAGTAATACATGTGTAATGGATGATAAAAATAAGGTGGGGGTGGTTTTCTGGGAAGTTTAACATTAACATATAAAATACATTCTTTGTAATTCGAAATTCTGAAAAAAGTCACCCATCTCATTGAATGCCTCTGGAAACTATCTCTTAAGCTACTTTCACACATGCAGACAGGACAATGTCCGGACCTGATTATCCGGACATTGGTTTACACTTTCACACATGTAGCAAAAAAAACAGAGATTGTCCATGTCAGACGCATTTACACTTCCTGGAAATATCCAGCTGGTTAAGATGAGGGGCGGAGCCTGGGTAGAGGGTACAGGAGGCAGGACGTGACGCAATGATGTTGCAGAGTTTTATAGCACACCCAAGATGGAGGACGAGGCTACAGACTTGGTAGTTGGGCTTTTATTTGCGTTGATATGTATCAGCAATATAAACAAGAGAGTGGAAAGGAATAATAAAGGAGTACACAACAGCTACGCTCCGTGCACAAAGATCCGCACAAGGATAAATAACTGGTGCATGGTAGAGACTTCATCAACACGCAACACAACCACTTGCTCGTTGTGAATGATCCGGACAATCACCTGCTCTGTTCACACATACCGCTCAATTACCTGGACTTCGTATTAGGGTGCTGGCTGGGTAAAGTCCGGTAATGTCAGGGTCAAATGATTTGGACATTTTAGTTTCACAATTTATTAATTTGAGGTTGAAAGTATGTGTGTGAAAGCAGCTTTACAAACATCTATGTATGTGATCTTTCAAAAAAATTCAAATGGTGAGAAATGCCAATGCATAACCATTAATTCTCAGTCACAATAACAGCAAAATAAAAATCTGTAAGATCCTGGTGGAGATTTTCACATTGTGTAGTTGACCAACCTCATATCTCTGGAATGAATACAAAACGAGACGATACCACAGCAGGTGTCCCACATCTTTGCAGCTTTACAGGTTGCCTTAGCAATGACCGGACGTACCTCCCCAGCACTGTAACTGCGGAGCCTCTGAAGATGGCGTCTGTGTGTGAGATGATTTGGCAGCCGGCCATTCTGTAAGGGAATCCTGGGGTCGATGAAGGTCGTGGCTCGGCTATTGTGGTCCACAAAGAAGTTCTGTACCCAGGACAAAAAATTTAATCAAAAATCAAAATGTACCCAAAGCTTTTTTAAATAAAATCATCCCTGTCTAAAAAACCGGGAGACACAGGGCATTGGCCGGGCATTTGGGCAGATGTGTGTAAATGGAGCGCCGCGTGTCCTGAGTGCCAGTAAGTCAACCATTCGGCTACGCAAAGAGTGCCGTTGAGGCCCCTCCCCCTAGTCCAGGTCACGTTCGAAAGACTCAGTATGGTCCTCATCAGGCTGTAAGACCGACCGCAGTGCCCGTGGGTATCATTTTGTGTTAGTCCTTGTGGATTATGCAACCTGGTATCCAGAGGCGGTGCCATTGCGCAGTATTACGGCCAAAAGTGTGGTGCAGGCACTGTGTCAAGTCATCCGGTGCGCTCTCGGCCGTATCGCCTGCTCAAACATAAACGCAAGATCGTGCAGTGGAATTAGAGGCCATGCTGGACATGGGTGGGCAGGGAGGGGGAGTCCACGAGTGGAGTAGAGGAGTCCACGAGTGACTGGTGAGTAAGCTCGATGGGTCGGTCGAGTTCTGTGTAGATTACCGAATGGTGAACGCAGTGTCAAATTTCCTCACCTACCCAATGCCCCAGGTCACTGAACTTCTCGACCGGTTAGGTATGCCTCGTTTTTTCACGACACTGCATTAAATTGAGAGCTACTGGCAGATTATCTTGTCTCAGGAGTCCAAGGAAAAGTCAGCATTCCCTACTTTGTTCGGGTTGTACCACTTACGCACACTTCCATTCGGGTTGTTTGGTGCCCCAGCCACCATTAGAGACTCATGGGCAGCATCCTGCGTCCTCATGTAGCATATGCCGTGGCCTACCTAGGTAATCATTCACAGCGACACCTGGGAGGGGCATATGCAGCATCTGGCCACAATGCTAAGTCCCTGAAGCGGGCGAGGCTCACCGCCAACCCAATGATGTGTGCCGTGGGACGGAGGGCGGTACAGTATCTGGGGTACCACTTGGGTGAAGGCCTACTCTGACCCCAGCATGATGAAACTGCTGCGGTCGTGAACACGCTGAGACCCAAGACCAAGAAGGAGGTGAAGCAGTTCTTGGGGCTGGCTGGCTATATATAAAGGAGGTTTGTACCCAACTTTTTGGAGCAAATCAACCCCTTGTCTGACTTAACTTGAAAGGATGCTCCACATCCGGTCCAGTGGTCAGAGAAGTGCCAGCAGGCGTTTGCGAAGGTAAAGTCAGCTCTCTGTGGGAAGCGGCCAGTGCTGTACCTCAGCCGCAAACTTTCAGAGTGGGAGTCGAGGTACAGCACAGTGGAGAAGGAGTGTCTGGCGATCAAGTGGGCTGTTAGTTCCCTCTACTATTACCTCCTGGGGCGTGCTTTCACCCTCTGCTCTGACCATGGCCCACTGCAGTGGCTCCACTGCATGAAGAACCTGCCTGGATCACCAACCCACCTAGTGTCGGGCGGTGGGAGTATGTGGCGAACCAAGAGGCATGGTTAAGCTGCGGCTGCAGTCGGCCAAATCAGCGCCCACGCGGCACTGATTGATCCAATCCGTGGCAGGCAGCTTTCTTAATGTTTGTCTGTCTTGCAGAGAGGGATCGGGTCACAGGCTCGTTAGCCGACCAGGAGCCAGATCAGAACGTCATTCCTTCTGCGCCCAACCCATTATTGTTTATATATTGTGTGTTTATTTATCCTTTTGGCCAGTGAGCCTTTTTGTTAAAGATTTGTTATAAAAACTCTCGCCATATCGGCAACCCACGGCCGGAAAGACTCCTTCCTCCCTCCCTAAACCCTTACCAGTGGGCAGATACAGATAATTTTGAGGTTCAGCATCACAGACTAAATTGAGGAAACCTGAGGAAAAAACAAAGACCTTGGAACAAAAGTCATGAAAAGGATATCCAAATATGCCTGGATGATAAATTAAGTGATTGAGGTTGTTATGATATTAATACATTTGTAGCAGACATAGCCAGGGCTGTCCTCTCTGGAATCCATTCTCCAGAAATCACAGGATAGAGAACCCCCGCTGAGACCCTGGATCTGCTGACTCTTGTCTGCATCCCCAAACAATGGAGGTGCGAATTGGGACTGGACGAGGGGACCAAAGGAGTGTGTCGCCTCGCCCGAGACTAAATCAACAGACTCCCCCCTCTCTTTCCTTCTCTCTCGTCACACGTAAACCGCACTCTTTTGTTTGAGCCCCCTTGGAGAACCCTTGTCTTCTAGACCAGGCAATAAAATGAGAGACTCAGCTAAATGATCTTAATCCACAATTTATCTTTTCTTAAGTGGACTAACATTATTTTTACAGATGTTTCTTTGAAAAATGATCTAACCCTCTTCGCTGTACACTGCAAAACGATAAAATTACAATAACACCAATTAAAGGTATAAACTCTTGTACAGCCAGGCTGCCATCTAGTGGCCAGCGGATATAAACCGCAATAACCACCAGTACTGCAATGCCCTTTATTAGGAGTGTTAAAATATGTTTTAATCGTTAGTAATTAGAAACTGTCCTAATAGTTAATTAGTGAGGAATGTTATGTTGCTGATAGAATGGTTTTGAAAGATGACTGACATTTCATAATTAATTTTCATTGTATTTTATGGTTATGTGTCAAACATTATCACAAGAGTTTGTTTTAAAATCATTAATTGGTTTGAACATAGTGTTGTTTGAAGCTATGTGATTTTGCTTATAAATAAATTACATTCACTAGTTCGCAAGAATAAGCAGCCAGTTAGAAAGGAGGTGCACGAAAACTCTACCTCACCTGCCATTTTGACTCTCACCTGGTGAGTGTTTTAAAAGAAGCCATCGACCACTATGTCTTCAGGCGGGTCCTCACTCGAGTTTAAGAACTTTTCCTTTTATGTTATTTTGAATTTTTCAACGTCTTTTGGTCCTTATTTTCGATAAAATTTGTGCGCAATTCACATTTTACTAAACAAGCATGCTACAGCCACCCAGCTGAATAATTGTTTACTTATTTTCTTTCTTTTATTTTGTATCACTAAACCTTGAATTTTTTTAACATTACATTATTTTCCTTCGTTTTTAACCAATCCACAAAAGATTGAAGCCTAACTGATTAAAGGTGGTGTAGCTAGATTAATTTGATTTGGCGCTCAACCACAACAAGAGAAGCGCACCGAAGCCATGACCATTCAACCCGGAGGTCATCGGAGAGTCGAATCAGTTCACCCACACTGACTCCTGGGAATCATGGCCCGCGGAGAACGCCGCACCGGGGCCTTCCCAACTGTTCCAGTCCGCCTGTGAACTTTGGACCTTTTCCCTGGCACCGTCCAAACCGCCGATCACTGACGCCAACACGACGTGGATGAAAGCCACTGGTGGACGAGATGAAACTTGTCGTGGAGCGCTGAAACGCTCCACGACAACTCGACGATCCGTAAGACGAAAGGTTTCCAATTCTGCTTCTTGATGAGGGTTGATGTCAAATTAAATTTATTCCCATTTTTTAACTGCCCGTAGTGTGTGCCTTGTTGTCTCTGGGTTAAAGAGAGTCACCATTTTTAAATCTTGTATTCATATAATTATTTTCTTTATCATTTATTTTCTTTAAAAAATATGTTACTATTATTTTAATTTTTCATATGTTTTACTAGTATTTTCATTTTTCAAGTTTTACTGTTGTTTAATTTATTCAATTATTAAGGACAATTAAATAAATCCCATTTACCAGAAAGAAGTTTGTATGTTCGTATTTCTTAGGAATTTAAAACAGTAGTAATGTATCGGACCAAGAACTCCAATTGATCAATTACAGTTAATGTGGTTAATTTAACTGTTCTCCCTGCTGGGAGTGGTGCCTCATAAATAAAAGACCTTATGATAAATTAATAGTTTAATAAATCATATAACATCACATAAATATATACCCTTTTTTACAAGTGCAATTTTAATTGTTAATGTGGTTGTAACGCTACACATTTAACACCCACCTTCCCGGAGGGATCCGTCTTAATCTCCCAGCCTCCGGGCAGCTCCAGCTGCGGGTCAGAGAACCGGTTGAGGAACGTCACCAGGTCACGGTTGTGTTGGTAGCGCTCAAAGTTCCTGGCGTCTCTCCTGACCTTGAGAATCATGTGCTTCAGACACGTACTGTTGGTGAACATCCGATACGCACCCTATGGGTGGGTGGGATTAGATACAATTCAAGGGATTAGATTACTCTGTGTAATTCTTTCAAAATATCTATGAATGACTTCTCGCAATTTGAAATTGTTGTCCTAGCAAAGCAGCTTTATCACAATGCATTGTGGGATACACTTGCCAACACAGTGTCCAAAATTTGCACAATACATTATATTACATTATTTCATTTAGCAGATGCTTTTGGTCCAAAGCGACATATAATAAGTACATTTGTCACAGTATCAAACCAACTGTATGTCACAGTCACAACTAAACATTCTCTAGAAACAAGCAGTTCACCGTCCATGTAGGCCTTCACTTTTCATCTGAAATTGTCTGTGGAATACTCAATTCTGATTGGTCAAGAGCAGCCATTATGGTTCAGTTATTTCTGAATAACGGCCAAGTCTGTTGATGATGACTGTCGATACAGGCAACCACCCCAGCCTGGATTCATGTCCGTCGTATCGCTCTGCCTGCATGCTAATGCTAACACTAGCAAGTGGCGAGACCTTGTGATGCTGCATAGAAACTATACCAACGCTTGAAGATATGAATGCGGTTATGTCTGATTTCTATTTTAAGTGAAATTCGCTCGAAAAAGAAATCAGACATATCCGTAGCTAACTATTTAGAATAGTCGGCTACGCTATTTTCCTTAGCAGAAGCTCTTAAACAAAGGCACACTCATTATAAAATCATTTCATATCAATATTTGATGTCATTGTATTATTCTATTTAGTAGCAAGCCTTATATTATTATGGATTATGTGCAGCCAGCCGGTCATTATCGCAAAATCACCAACTACCTATCAGTGAGCGACACTGGGGGATCAGATAAGTCGCAACTTAGGATAGCATCAACCACCTTTTTTAATACGATATATCACGGGATGCAGTGTGTCATCCTGGTGCTTTTCGCATACCATTTGATGCTACTGTGGTTTTGGACCTGCTAAAAATGCTCCCATACTAAATTGGTGAACTAAATACCAATGCTAGTATTTGATTTCAGACAGAGTGACGGTGCACTAGATAGTACACGGGCAGGAAAAAATAGCCAAAATAGACAGCATAAGTGTATAATGGCATTACTCTGGTGAGTTCTGCTCCCTCCAGCTACTACAAATAAAATGAAAAGCCTGCTGAAAGCCTGAAAATAAAAATCAAATAATAAAAAAAGCAGCTTTCAAAAACATGACTTAATGTTAAAATACAAGTATGAAAAAATGTGTGTGTGTGTATGGTGTTATGTTTTCCTATACTTGTGAGGGCTGAATGGACTCTTTTTTAGTTTGGAAGTGCACTAGAGACACGGGTCCTTTGGTCCTCACTAACCAGGTGTATTTATTCTAACTTTGCTTTGATTCAACAGTTGGTACAAGAGTGTGTGTGTGTCTGTGTGTGTGCATGGAACTCACGTAGTTTGCATGCAGCACAGTGAAGAACTCGGGGTGTGTGACAAATTTCACGGCAGGGCTTTGGAGGAGAGCAGTCACCTTCTGACTGTTGACGGAGGTGGAGGAAGAGGAGGGAGAGGAGGAGCTGTCCCCGGGGGGTTCTAGGCACACACACACACACACACACACACACACACACACACACACACACACACACACACACACACACACACACGAAAATCGAAAAATTCTCTGAATTAATTTTGTCTTCCTGGAGGAACTGAACTACTTAAAAAAAACTTAAACTTAATATTAAATGTTTTCCCTTATTGTTACTTTGCTCTAGTTATTTTTTTTTGTTTTTAACCTTTTTTATTGTTATTGTTTATTGTTTTATTCTATTAGCTCTGGATCCTCCAACAAAGAAAATGCATGCTGGGGATTAATTTCTACAAGTATCTATTACAAAATTAGATGTATGACACCACCACTAGATGTCAGAATGTTTGTCGCGCCAGTTGAAGTGAACAATCATTTTCCCATGTGATGATTCTCGCTTCGACAGCATGATAGATAATTAACAATAAAAGATGGAAATTTTCTGCGAAAATTGCAGAATTAGGTGTGAATTTATTCAATTTATATTGCTATGGAGTTGAAATTCATGATCCTAATTATATGCAATGTAATGACAAAACCATGACCATAACGTGTAGCTTGAGATTGGCATGGAAATAGAAAAAGTGCTCAATTATAAGTTGTCTTTTTGAGTATGGCAGGTTTTTACATCTCCGTAGACACTTTAACGTAATATGTGTGTATGTGTATACTGTATGTGTCAGTAGTATGAGTTGGGGACCTATTGCATTGCAACGCAACGGCTTTAAGTGCATTGAATTACGCAACTGATCATTGCTACGCAATTCTCTTTTATAATGGATTAGAATTTAGGATTTATTAACACACCATCCACAGTTGCTCCTGAACAACATAGGATGATGATGTTTATCACACCAGTATACCCAAAACAAAGGAAAGGACTCAATTTAGATGTTTTATTCAAATGTGACAGAGTTGAGTGTGTTTTGGTTCCTAAGTAGGCTATGGTCATTTTTTGCTGTTACAGATTATGAAAGTGCAGGTTGTAAGATTTCAAATGCTGTATCATACATTGCAATATGAAAATATTTGAAGAAGACATGCTTATTTAAATGTTGGTACACCTAAACTCCTCTAGCAGAGAAAATCCCCCTGAAAGATGGTGAGTTTTTCACACATCACAGACAGGTAATGGGTGGGAACAATAGCTGTTTAACTCCACCCCTACCAGACAACCTGTCATTATCTGTCAGGAAACAAACTTGCAGGGCTGACATGTTTAAATTGCTAAATGTACACAAAAAACAACTTCAACCATTATATATGATATGAATAGAACAGTATAAAATAAGATAAGAACAAACCTATACAAAATTTTATTCAACTGTGTGTGTAGAGTACAAAAAATAACACGTGAAAATATGACACTCCCCGGTTTGTGCCGTTGTTCCGAGTTCAATAATGCGTGAGTGACTCCAAAACTCAGTTTTGAAAATAAGTTGAGAGATTGAAAAAACTCTCACGAAATTTTGTCATAGATTTTATTATCAAAGATCTATCTTTTAGCTTGTCGAACGACTTGTTTTAGTCATGGAAAATAGGTCACCCGAGTATAAAAGTGTTGCAGCAGAGGATAGAACTGTGAATTGTGTATGTTGTTCTGAGAAACTTTCGCTCATCATAGATCAGAATAGATCAATGAAATAGAGAAGAATAGATGAATAGAAATCGATAGACCAAGTTCCCAAAAGAACAGTGTCTGTTATCTGCTGACAATGATGCTGTGTTGCATTTTGTTTATGGGAGGTGTTTCAAACAAAACTCTGGAACAACAGCCAGTGAAACCAAAGACGAAAATCGATCACCACATCGACACAATGCGCTGCAGACGCGACTAAATCAAGCTTACTTTGGTGACAAACTATACGTATTAAGTGATCCTAAAACTGTTGTTTGTTACATTGAGTGGGTTCTTCAACATTAAAAATTTCATAATATGACAAAAACAAAATGAAAAACACATAAAAAAATATATATTTAACTTCCGTGTTGCTCACAAATGTTTGTAGACTTGCACATTTGGTCTTGCATGTGCAAGCAACATAATTGTTATTTTTGGTTTAAAACCACCGAAAACAATGCTGGGATACTAAATATGGTGTATCTTCATTTGGTAAATCTTAAAAAATAATAATGTTCTGGGAGCATGCAGTTCTTGCAAATAAATTTGATATTGTGATGCTATGAGGGAAGTTTTTTTAATTTAAATGTTATCTCACCACCGTTATTGGCATCGTTGTTTGTTGGCGAGTCTGTGTCACCGCTGCTGCAGTTGCTCATGGCCTCTCCATCCCTCCTCCAGTCACTCTCTCCATTCTCCTCTCCACCCTCCCCATCCTCCTCCTCCTCTCCTTCTCCACCTCCTCGTTCAGTTGCCATGGTGCGCTGAATGCTCTGGTACCTGAGGGAAAACAAACGGGAAGTCTGAGCAGTGTTGGGGTCGCCCAGGGCTTCCTCCACTCTCCCCCCCAGCCACGCGCAGCGAGGATGAGGCCGTCCGGAGCTGACGAGGGGGGTCTTCCTCAAACACCACAACACATGCACACACTCGCACGCACGCACACACACACACACACACACACCCAGACACACACACACACACACACACACACACACACACACACACACAGATCATTGTATCAAAAATCATCCAATCGGTGATCTCGATTGCCGTGCCAGTGGAGTTAGAGTCCGAGGGAAACCTGTGAATGCTGCAAACAAACTTTTGAACTAGACCGCAGAACTTAAATGAGGAAAGACTCAACAGTATGGCATTTCTAGCTCGGCATTTCTTATTTCAAATACTCTCCGAAATAGATTTCTGACCGCGTCATCCTATTATATGCTTTTGAGAAAAGTGAGTAACTCCATCAACATGAAAAATGCTTCAATTTGTCAAACCTTGATTTTTTGGTTTTCTCAATTTAAAATCAACAAATTAAGTCATAACATTTAAATTGAGCAGACAGAAAAAAATATATCAGTTTAATAAATTAAAGCATTTTTTTAATGGAGTATGGAGACTGATAAAGGAAAAAAAAACGTGACTTTTTACTTGAATATTAGTAGGGCTAAGCAATGTGGAGAAATTCATATCATAATCAGAAATCATAGGAGGGTATCGATATACAGTTCTGTATATACTGTATATATGAGCAAATCTGCTTACATTTATGTAAAGTACAATAGCTACAATTATTTCAGACCTCATATGGAAAGATATATTTGATTATATTTTCCTATCATTAAGTAAGACCATAAAATAAAATAAATGATATTATCAAAGTATCTAGAAGAGTCCGCTGTGTAGGAGGTCTATCGGAATGACGAGCCATCCAAACCTCCTGTTGAGCTGCGCCATCTGGTGGGCAGAGCCGGAGCGCCTCATGTTGTTGGGGGTGGCGGCGACGGTCGGCCTCTGCCAGGTGGTGGTCCTGTTGACGTGGTCCACATAGAACACACGGCCATGGCTGTCCACACGGGCTTCCCAGTCTGTCGGGAGGACGGGCAAACACACACATGCACCGACTGAGGGCAGGAACTAATGAACGCACTCATGGACATTATTAAAATGTTGGTTCCGACAGTGGTTGTTGAGAAGTCTGCCTGCGTGCGATTCTTACTGGGGGGGAGCGGCTCATCGATAGTTGGGTAATGATCCGGTCTCAGAGCAGGTATTTGTCCAATGGAAGGCTGATTGGATAGGCCGGGACAGTCACCTGCAAAACCACCGCAAAGTTTTTAATGTGGAAAGAAATGGACACTTTTTGAAATGACTTGAGATACTCACACAAATGCCAAATTTGGTCTTTTTCCATCTGTATGAAATTTCATCCCTATTGCTCGTTTTTAATGTTTTCTCGATCGCTACAATTCTCCTTGTTGTAAAACAGCAATTCCAAACGGGTAGCGCTATAATTATTCAGGCAGCTCCCACTGCAGGGAAACCTTTCCATTAGCAGTTCCGTGAATTATTCTAATCAAGGGTGTCCAGGTGAGACATTTTCAGGTAAATTAAGTCGATGGCAGAGCTACTGTAGCAGAAAGCAGTAGATCGTTTTTCAACCTCTAGAGCATGCATCAGCAACCTGCGGCTCCCATGGGGCTCTTTAGCCCCCCCCCCCCCGGCTCCCTGTGGCTTTGACAAAAAATTATATGGAAATGAATAACGGAAATTTTTCAACATTTTAATTTACATTTATCATTGTTGTAGGCCTAAAGTGATTCTTACATTCTTCAATTGTAAAAATGTGTAACCTATACACCGTTTTAACATTTTAGTTAACTAAAATGTGCATCAGTAGGTTTAAGTTTTCCGAGTTCCAGCTTTGATGGAACGCAGCTGCTTCGTAAGCACGCCACAGGAACCAGACGAGACGGGTCCTCACGTGTTGAGCAACCAATCAAAATCGAGTATTCGGCCCCTTACTCGCGCACATGCAGATATTCCAGCCAATGGGAGAGCAGACAGCTGGAGTGGATACTGGGTAGCAGCAGCACGCGCTCTCCGGGAACGCACTCTCCTCATATTTGGAACTATTACACTGGCATTACAGTAGCTATGCATTCCAAATCCCCAAAAAGAAAGGTCTCGGAGGAAAATAAAATTTTTTAAAGTGCGTGGACCGATTTGTTTACTTTCACCGCCAACGTTGCTGGCTTACCGCTATGCTTGATCTGCGGCGAGAAATGAGCAAACAAAAAAGGTAATACTGAATAACATTTCCAGAACATACACACTGCATGAAAAGTATCGGGCTGAGGATGATAGAAAGCAATTTTGGAACTGCTGCAGAAAAGCAGAGCAAATGTACTTTTAAGAATTGTAAGAACATAAATAAAAACCTTTCCAACAGAAATGTATGCAGCAAAGGCACATATTGCTGTGTAAAAATTCAACACAATGCTGGAAATCAAGTGGTTCACACTCAAAATGTTATGAAGGAGGACGCCCAGCCCCCGCCGCTTAATGTGTCCCCCCCAATGTTCAGACAAAACCTAAGTCACTGCTCCTGCCAGCGGGAGCTTCCAGCCAAATCACCTGAGACGTCTCTTCAGTGTCCTGCCTTATTTTGCACTTGACTGCATAAAAAAACAAAAACATATTAAGGAATGCTCATTTATAGTTATGTTGATTAGCTAATTCAGTCTAAATAGGCTGTGTTACCTTCATTATAAGGCTACAAGTTGTTTTGTGGCTCCAGACAGATTTTTGTTTTTGCCAAAAAATGGCCCTTTTGATAGTAAAGGTTGTCGACCCCTGCTCTAGAGGGAGCATGAGTCTATTTTGCCCTGATTAAGTCGATTCCGAGTTGGAATCAAACTTGAAACTAAATGTTGGCGAGCTATTTTGAGGAACTTTGGATTTATTTTCCCCCCATGCTATTAAAACTGGTGATATTAATATTCTTTCAACATATCTACGTCAAAATGTTAAGTAACATATTCATACATATGGATATTAATGAATCATATTCATTCATATGTTCTTTGTCAAAAATAATAATAATAATAATTTTTTGTTTGGACCTTTTGCTCTCTACAGCACTGTACTACTTTCACAGTAAATGGTCTGTGTACAGGCGCCCCAAGGGGTACTTAAAATGCAATCTATCTGCTATGCCTTTGTGGATTGAGTTATCTTCTGTTGCAAAGTGGATTTGAGGTACTATTGGGGCAAAATAATGGATGATCTTTTGCCATCTCGCCTGAGCTAACCTCTGCTGGCCCACTGTGGTGAGCGGTCACCGGGCGAGCGGGCCTTGGCCCCGTTGACTTCCACGTCCTCCTCAATGTCCTGCGACGAGAAGAGGCCACCACCTGACCTGCACAACACAAAGTACAAACAGAGCGTAGTTTACAGGCTTTACTAGTTTACTTATTTAAGAGCAACTATCAGGTTTTTTATATTTTATTTTAATTAATTTACAATGTTGGGTGAATGGAGAAGATAGTTAGAATTTTTTTCAGGCAGAAAGGGCAAAAATACAGGAAAATGTATGTGTTAAGGTCTTCATGGGTAAAAAAGGCTAATTAAAAATAAACAAAATGTACAAACGTTAGGGTTAGGGTTAGGGTTTTCATAGCAGACCTCGGACCATGTGGAACTTTCGGTTGTCTAAATAGGGTAATATCCTCATTTCAGGCAAAATAAAATTTTGTTTTCTTGCGCAATTTCAACCCTTCGAAGTCGCAGTAACCACCTTCGATACAAACAACTTTTTTTTGTTGAATGTAAATAGCCTCTTAAATCAAAGCTGGCAATCTGAACTTTAAGCTCATGTTAATGTTTTGATTGTTAATCAAAAGATTAAGAATACGGGGCCAAAACAACAGAAAATGTTTCACTGGTCCAATTACATATGGTCAGTAGAATGCCAAGGTGAAGAATTTTTACTACCGGTTAACAAACTCATGACCGGACATTTGACAAGGTGTGTGTATGTGTGTGTGTGGGGGGGGGTGACCCTGAGTAAAATAAAATACATCTAAAATAAAAAAGACACTGTTCTCAATGCAGTAATGAGAGGGACGGAGATGAGCAACGGACGGAGATCGTGGCCACAAATTACGCAGGAGAGGGAGACAGGTCCCGATCTAGACCCCATCAAAGATCTTCTAGAGCCTTCTTTCTCTCCTCTTCTCCGTGATAAGTGAAATGTGATTCCGCAGACTGTGCTGTGAGTGTAAGAAGCAGACACTTTCTTTTTTGTTGCGTCCAACTGAGAATTGATAACACGCAATAGCACAATTTTTTTTTTTGATGGACGTGGATCGGTGTTTGCCCAAACACTGTAACAACGGTAACACCGGTAACCGCGGCAAACCTAATGGTCAGCACTGTATATGTTGGATACACGGGTGTGTGTGCGTTTGTGTGTGTGTGGTTCCAGACCTGTGCACAGCGGCCAGAGTGGATCCTCCTCTCTGCGTGAAACAGGAGTTGCTGCAGCAGGGCTCACAGTCCTCCTCGTCGCCATCATAATCCGTCACGCTCGCCTTGCGCCCTCTTGCCTGCACCTGAGGAAGGAAGGCGGCCAGTGCCTAACCAATGAGAGGTGCTGGGAAGCCTGTTGGCCGTACATTGTTCGTTGTGACGGGCTGTTCTGGTGCTAACATTTTAGTCCAACATAATTGTATTTCAGGATATATTTATTGCCACACACCTGCACAGGAGCTGCTTTCAGCAAATGAGATTTGACAGTGTTTGATGGACTGAAAGTGAGCTGATTTGCAGCTTCTGATGTTATGGTGCGTTCAAAAACCTTCAACTTTTGGTTAATGTTGAAAAACCTCGGAATTTTCAGTAACGTACTGTGTCTCTGGAAGATGTAACTGGTACATGGCTGAACTTCAATAAAAAACACATGGTAAATGGTTTGTATTATTGTACTGATATTAAACAGCATGTAAAACCCTATTTCAGATTCGTGAAAACAGAGAAAAGTTGGATTTCACTGGTGATTTTTTTAAACACAGGCCATTTAAGATCAGGTCTAGATAAAAAAAACGACTGTTCTCATTAGGGATGGGCTGATTGATCGGATGACATGACGATCCGTTACGGATATTTTATGTTTTGTCCGATTACGATTGATGTTCAATCATTTTGACTTTATATTCGGATCGGAGAATCACATTTTCTTATAGTTTGGTCTCATTGAGTTGATCTACTCTCTGTCAATGACAAATACATCACGTGGTCGCGTGATAGGAGAGCTGCACATACGGTCCCTCCCTCCCATAGTCCCTCCCCTAAGATTCATGGAAGACGGCGGTGTGTGTACAAGGTGAGGCTCAGCATCTCTCCAGATTGTGTAAAATAATAGTTATCTCACTATTTGTTTCAAGTGTGTTCACTCAGAACAGTCTTGCGTACACATCGTACAGCCAATGGGAATTTTAGGACATAGGATCTTGCAATATTGACAACTTTTTCGGCTATCTCGAGTTCATTCCAGAGATGGCCAAGACACCCGAGACTACCAACCCGGCTACGCCGATGGGAAGTGCTCACAGGCGGCGGCAAGACCGTGAACAAAGGCGGGGGAGGAGAGGAGGGCTAAGTACTGGGCTAAAGCTAACTCCTCACCAGCTATCTACCCAGCATTTTTCTCACCAATGTTTGGTCTTTGGCGAAAAAATATATGGATGAGCTGCCGCTGTGGATCACCACTAACACATGGATTATGGACTGCAACATCATGATTTTCATGAAAACATGGCTCAACAGCGGCGTTCCTGATAGCACCATCCAGCTAATGGGGTGCTATGTCCAGGTGGAAAGAACAGCTGATGACTTCGGTAAGAGCAGGGTTGGGGGACTGTGCATTTATGTAAACAAAGCTTGGTGCACGGACACTACTATCATCGAGAGTCACTGCTCTGTTCCCCTCAAGTATCTTATAGTTAAGTGCTGCTTCAGATGGCGGGATATAAACAGCAGCACTGATGCTACTAGCTAGGCGATAGTGGCGCCGCCCCTAGCAGTCGCCTGCGCTCCGGTTGACTCTTACACATTTTAGTATTTTTTTCCATTATTACATTTCACTGCATATATGTATGAAAGTATGTATATGTAAGTGGCGAATAAAAATCTTGAATCTTGAATCTAATTGCTAGCATTAGCTTGCATGGCTAGCCTGCTAGTGTACCATTGCGTTCACAAGCTGCTAGTAGCCTAACTTTAGACATATACACGTGACTTCCCATTATTGTACACATTCTCTCCCATTTTCTTATTCACAAAAAAGCGAGTAGACCCTTTAAATGTGTTTTTTTTTTGGTAACTCCGATTCCGACCATCTGTTCACGACTATTAGGGTACATTTTACGGATATGAATCCAATTACGACTATCAGGTGATCGGCCCACCCGTAGTACTTATAGTAGTCAAACCTGGACTAGATTATAATAAAAAGCCTTAAAAGCATTTCAAACCCTATTTCATATTCATGAAACCTTTATTATATTTGTGAAATCAAGAAAAAGGTGTATTTCACTGTATTTTTTCTGTCTATCAACGAAACAGAACTAACGGAAATAAATCTAAATTTAAAATAAAACCACACAGGAACTGTAAACATCATAACTGAGTATATAAATGGTTAATAAGGAATTATAAATATGTGATTATGGCCGACAAAACATTTTATAGAAAATATCTAGGGGGTCTCTACTCTGTTAGTCCATCCTCCATGGGGTCCTTTGGCTGAAAAAGGTTGAAAACCTTTCAACCTTCAACCTCTGCTGTAACCTGCTTTAGGCTACAGCAGAACCTTGTTAATTCAAACCTCTGCTACGTTGGTCAGTTACTAGGTAACGACAGCTACAATTCCCAAAAGATTGTCGATACTGGTACACTGGATGTCTATTCTGAACTCCATGAATACAAAGTTCAATGTATTGATTTTATATTTGTGAATCATACTGTGATTAAATAACATAGGATATTGTTTTTGGTAGAGGTTAAATAACCCACTTTTTGTGTATATATATTCGTGGTTTGGTTGACCAAACGACCGAACCGCATCTCCCGAATGACCGTTACTCACAGAGTTTGGACAGAACGAGGCTGTACTGTACAAAATTGCGCATTTCGGTAGCTCTGGAACGTTAACAAAAGATTTCTCGGGTTCTACCTCTGACTGCCTCTCCTGGTCGTCTAGTAACATGGCCAGGTCAGACAGGCGATCCACAGACAGGGAGCGAGGCAAGGTGCGTCTGGGCCCCGGGGTGAGGGGCTCGACCGGCCTCTCATCTGAATCTGACCCCCCATCCTGGCTCAGCCCCCTCTCTGGGACATCCTCTGTTAGACAAGTAAGAGGTACATTAAGAGGTCAATTGCACATATAACAACATCAAATAAACAAAGTATCAAAACTTAAAAGCATTTCAAGATGATGATCAATGGGCACGTACTGAACACCAGGTTTTTTTCTTTTACTTAGTAAACTGAAACACACAAGGGAACATTTTCTGGGTCAAAATAGCCGCTATGCGGCTAACGTTTAGAGCCGGATTAGCTGCGGGGAAGAAGTGAAGTCACACTTTCAGTCTTCGTAATCCTTGAATGTTTATCCAAACCAACCCCGAATAGCCAAAGTACAACACCAGTGATGGTCAGATACAGTACATCGTCTCACCCAGGTGGCCATTAGTAGTGACCGAACCCGGCTCTCCATTCAGGCCTGGCCCTAGCGACTCTCCCGACTCGGCCTCCCCATCCTCCGGGGCTCCCGACTGGCCAAAGGGCAGACTGTGCAGCAACTGGTGGATGCGGATGTAGTGTGACCTGCGTTTAAAGATGGGGGTCAGAAATGGAACGTTCCAATTTGTGGATATAATGTTATACTGATACATTGTTGTCGCTTTTCTATCTTTTACATATAGAATCGGGTACACAATTTAGCACTCTGTATAAACAGAGGCGGTAGTCATGTTCACTCAGTCATGTTAACTTAGATCATCTTTTAAGAGCAATTGGTACTTTTCTGATACAATACGCCTCCTTTTAGTTTACCATTTTTTCAGAATCAGTTTTTTTCAGGCAGGCACATTTACATATATGAGGAATTTCATATGGTGAGGTTTGGTGCATTTCATTATGGACCTTAAGTGTTCAAAAATAAAATGGCTCGACAGTCCAAAGAAATGGAGAATAAAAAAATATATATATATAAAAAATTATAAAAATAAATAAAAAGTAAAAAGTGAAGTGAAAAAAAAAATTCTAATGTATACAACTAATTCAAAAGACTCAAAACAGAAATAGTCAGATATACAAAGATAGACATACAATATACAAAATATACAAAAGGTGATACTATGCACAAGAGAAATTATTGTTATGGCCATATAGGGTATAAATTATAAATATAAATGATTACTATGCTAACTAGCTTATTACAGCTCATTACATTATTATTATTAATTTTGAAAGATCTACTTTTAGAGATTTTGTTTTCTCCCATCGGACCCCTTTTTACCTTGGCGTCTCGGGCTCTCCGCAGGCCGATGCGATTACAGTCTCCAGTTTGGACACCGGCAGGGAGCACGGCCTGTTCTTTCTCCTGGGCGTCGTCCTGATTGTCACCGAGCAACCCTCCCCGTCCATCTCTTCCTCCTCCTCCTCCTCTTCCCTCGCCTCATCCGCCCTCGACCGCTCCGCACTCTCCTCTGCATCGGACCGTTCCCTCCTGGTCTCCTCCTCTTTGACGTCCCGACGTGATGTCCTCCTCCTCATCATCTCCTCCTCCTCCTCCTCCCTCTCCCGAAGTCCGTTGGCTCTGGCTGTGGCGGGCACTGTGTCTTCCCCCTCTTCCTCCTTCCCTCCCGCCATCCCTTCTTCCCTTTGCTCCAGTGCTCTCGCCATCACGTCCTGGCCAAAGAGCTGCGGGGTGGACGGCGTGAGCTGGCTTCTCTCCTCGCTTGACTCCTGCACCGTGGGTAAGAACTCAGGGGCCGTGAGGCCGTTCAGTTTCCCGAGCCCGAGCTTGGTCTCCCAATTCTCCTGGTTGCTCTCCTCTGGCCCTTCATTGACCCCATTGGCCCCCAATTCACTGGAACACACCGACTCGGCTTCGCCGTTGCCGGTGAGTTCGGGAATCCCCAGCCCGCTGTTTTGAGAGAGCCTTCGACTTTGGATGGAGGAAGTCCCCTCTCCACAGTCCCGGGACTGAGGGCTGTGATTGCCCCCACTGGGCGAGCCTGTGGGCTGCGAAGACCGGCCAGACGCCTGGCTGGCTGTGCAGGGGGCTGGTGAACACTCCGAACTGAGGGATGTGTCTTCATCATCTAAGCGAGAGCAAGAGGGAAGAATTGGTTGTGGTGAAAATATTGACTTTCAATAAGTGGGCATCCCAAAATTGGGAGTATCGGTTAGTAGTAGCACAAATAATGCTGCTGCCTGATGCTGACGCCAACACAACCCATCATTAAACAATCCGTATGGGAACTGTAGGAATGAAAATTGGGGGTCCATCAATTTGAGGGCAAGTTATCCGTATCAGTTGCGTGGGGAATCACAAACATATGTGACCCACTGGGTACTTAGGGTCATTTGGGAGCTTTCGAGTTTTTTTTCTTTTTCGCATAATTTGAAAGTGAAGAATCAGAGCTTCCAAACAAGGTGTCACTTGTCAAATCAAGCAAAAATTTTGCTTGAGCTATGACTTGTTAATGACAAGGGCGTGGCAAACTGTGTTTCTGAGATAATCACCTTCAAAATTTGACCCACACCAGGTTCATTCAGCCAGCTCCCAGAATGCAAATGCGGTTGGCGGACAAACAAAGCCTCATGGCTACTTAACATACTGTTGAATGGGCCAATCACGAAAAGCTAAACATTACAACTAATTTTGTTTAAAAAAAAAAGCTTTTATTTAACAGTAAGAATATACATGTTTTATAAAAGTGGAATTATTTTGGAGTTTAAAAGTATGGACAACACAACAAAAATGCAGAGTCTATCAATATTATGAGTCTCAGAAAATCTAAAATCTGAAAATCTGTCACCAACCTCAACAGACCTCATCACGTCATCAACTTCTTCCATTGTTACAACGGACGTATTGTCGGTCTCAACCAGTGGTTCTTGAAAATATTCAGTTTCATTGTCACATTAAGTTTGTAATCCGCTGTTTGAAATGTTCTCCAAGTCTGGAGTAATATCAGATTCAGCGTTGCTGTCATTCTCCGCGTCGCCGTCAGAACTGACTCTCATTGCGGAAAATGAAGTCCAGTACGCGCTGCTAACACTGACTTGGATCTATCGCACTGGTCAGATTAAGGTCCGAAATATGATTCAGAGCTTCCTCCACCCGCTTCTTCTAATCCATAACGATACAGAGAAGAAAGTTTTCACAGACAAGTGAGACCGAAGCACCCCCGTGCTGCGCTTTAACTGTCTGTTAACGGAGGTGACGTAGGTGCGTGATGCAAAGGGTATTTCTTCTTCTTCGTTTCACAACAGTGGCTCCGTGTGTGTAAAAGTAGTACGATATAAAGGTTGAATTCTATCAAAACGGTTTCACATTGTGACTTCATATCACATGGAATATGGATGAATGATCTTCACCTGGACGCTCGCTTTAAAGGAAACGATCGATCGGTGTTATTCAGCGCTGTTCCGCGTATCGGTAAGTGAACTGCGTTTCCCCATGTAATCTAATGGGAATATTTAACTCCACGGTTTAACATCTTTCTACTATTTATAAACCAAACTCAGTTTTGAAAATACATTGAGAGAAACACAATGGAACACGAATCTGGAAAAATCTCCTTTTCCTTGAAGAAAGGTATTTTTCAACTTATTTGGCTGCTCATGGCGATTTTAGAAATGTAAGAGATGGCAGATTTTGCTGTGGTGTGTCACATATACGAAAATCTACTAAGGCGTCAGATTTCTGTCATATGTCCTGAGAGCCATATGATTTATTATTATATTATTTCACACCTGCAGATATTAGCTGCCATACACGATGTAAGTCCTTACGCCCAAATTGAACTACCGAGAGTTGTACAGGCAGCTGCGAGCGAGAAGCAAAACATAGGGAGAGGCATAGAATGGCACCTGCGTGTGTTGAACTACGTGTGTGTGTGTTGGGCATACCTGCGTGTAGACCTGCCTCTGATTTATATGGCAGCATGTCAGCGCTGAGAAATGACTTTGCTGTATAAGCTTCTGAAAATTATCCTCCTGTCCGATGGCGCAGGAGATTTATAATAGAGTAATCTGACACTCTCCACAGTAACCAAGTTAGTTAATCATTCATTGAGCAAGTACAGCATTAGCCATGGCCCAAGGCTGTGTCGGACTGTGTCCGGTGTAATGTAGACATTGTAAACGTAGTGAACGTTTACAGTAATTGTGGCTTCCTCGTTAAGTTAAAATTTCACTGTACATTCGAAGTTGGACTAATAATTGCTGTACTTTGAAATCTTGAGTTGAGATGTGTACTTTTTTCTGTATATATGTTTTTTTTCTCAGGATAAATTAAGATAAAGATAAATTGACAAATGATTCTTCATAGAATACAGAGAATCTTCATAGAGAACATAACTTTTCATAAACAGCAGCCTTTCGATAACCTTCACTATGAAAGAAGACGTCTTTCCTTATTTTACAAATGCAGCGATTTGTGGACTGTTTTAGAACGAGGGTCTTCAACCTTTTTCAGCCCAAGGACCCATGATAGATAAAGAAACAGAGCAGGGACCCTCAAAAAAAAAAAAAAGAAATACAATTTATGAAATGTGTTCATTTAATAACACATTTACATGGCCTATAATAACATATTTATAATGCCTTATTAATCAATTTATCTTCTCAGTTATGATGCTTAGGGTTCCTGTGTTTTTATTTTAGATGTAGAATAATTTCTGTTAGTTTAGTTCCATTAGTAGAGTTCCGTTAGTCTGTGTGGAAAAAATACAGTGAAATCCACCTTTTTCTTGTTTTCACAAATAGAATAAAGGTTTCACAAAAGGGTTTGAAATGCTTTTCATCTGACTTCCTGACGTAGTCCCGGCTTGACTACTGTAAGTACAGGAGTCGTTTATCTAGACCTGTCTTAAATAACCTATGTGTAGAAAAAACAGTAAAATCCACCTTTTCTGTTTTCGTGAATAAAATAAAGTTTCCAAGAATATGAAATAGGGTTTTACATGCTGTTCAATATCAATACAATTACAAACCATTTACCAAGTGTTTTTATTGAAGTTCAGCCATGTATCAGTTATGCCTGTCAGAGACACATTATGGTACTGAAAATCAAAGAGGTTTTTGAGCGTTACTCAAAAATAAGAGGTTTTTCAACACACCATAATGTCAGAAGCTGCAAATCGGATCACTTTAAGCTGATAACTGAAATTTTAAAAAATGCTGCTGTTCTAGCGTTAATGGTTGGAGTTTACGCAATATAATTGTTTTGTCTAAAATACATTTTTATATTTTCCACAGAAATAATTTTGACACAAAATCAAAATTGGCGGACTCCATGCAGTACCTTCCCAGTTGAACACCACTGTTTTAGAAGAATCTTCCAGATTATCCCCAAGGCCCAAACACGCCTTTAAGACAACTATCCTACATGCAAACTCTGCACGTACAAACCTGGGTGTATTGAGGACGTGATCTCAAAGCGGAACTGCAGCTGACCAGTGACATGCTCCGCAGGCAGCCGGCGACCCAGGGAGTAGCTCACCACCCGGTCACTGAAGAGCAAACCAAAATTTCGAGTTTCGATCAAGTTAACTTTTGAAGCGTATTTCAAGTCAAGATGGTAGGTGGGGATTAACAAGGATCCACTGCGGTCTCTTACCCAATTGCATGTTTCTCCAGGAGCCTCTGGACCGGCATGGACAGCTTGCCCAGGAAGCGCTTGATAATTGGTCTGCTTTTGGCAAATTTATCCTTCACTTCGATTTGCAGCACATCCGTTGGCAGCGAGACAAAGTTGAAGCGCTGGAGAGACAGACAATGGAAGAGTGATAGAACACATAGAGAGGCAAAGAGGGGAAAAAGTGAGAATGTAAGCCAGCCGTTCCATCGCGATAAAGTCGTTAAAACGTCACAGAGAAAACCTATACTTTTACATTGAAATTCCATAGAAAGATATTCATGCTTCACTTTTTTACCAAGTACAATTTTTACAAGAGCTTGAAATTTAGATCCTTTTGAAGCTTAACTCTATTATTTGTCAAACGTGTAGAGTGGCCACTGTGGAAAAAGGTGCTGCAGCGGGAAGTCATAGAAAAACTAAATTAAATTAAATATCTCAAAAACACAATTCAGCTTGAGGTCATCTTTAAGTATTTTCATTTTATTGGCAGAGCCAAATGGATTTCATTAGATGTAAGGGCGTTTCAGCTCCATAATAGGACCAAATGACCAAAGATTTGTAATATTTGCATACGTGTGTGTGTTTGTGTGTGTGTGTGTGTGTGTGTGTGTGTGTGTGTGTGTGTGTGTGTATGTTCACCTCTCTGCTCCACTGAGGGTTGACAGTGTTGTAGACGATGGCCGAGCGTTTCTCCTGACCGTGGTGGGGAAGTGACGGGAAGATGCTGTGTTTCCCTGGCTGGATAGAGATCTTCAAGTAGGGGTCTGGGTTGAAGAACATCCCCTTCTTCAAGCCAGCCGCATGGAAGTCTGGGGAGGAGACGGTGAATAAATGTTGTATAACTTTTTCTTGTATACATTTTTTCTAGGGACATTCAATTGTAAGGACCAGCACAAATTATCTGTTAATAAGGCTCCACACAAAGGCAAACTTGAGTGTTAATTCTTCATACAAAGGTGTATTGTTTATTTTTTACATTTATCGTATGTTGCCAAATTTTTATCATTTTTCACTTAGTTTTATGTTTACTGTATATTGGCAATTTTTTTCTATTTTTCACTTGGTTTTAGGTTTATTGAATATTGCCATTTTTTTCTATTTTTCAGTGAGTTTTAGGTTTATTGTATACTGCAATTTTCTTCTTTTTTTCCAGTTAGTTTTAGGTTTATTGTACTGTATATTGCTAATTTTCTTCATATTTTTCAGTTAAATCTTTGTTTTATTGCATAATGCCAACTTTTTATATTTTTGTTTTTATTACTTAACAAAATGAGCTAGAGATAGCAAAATCAATCAACTGGACAAAATGGAATTATCTATTGAAAGGTCTTTTTTGACTGTGGTATGTACAGAATTTTCAATCTTAAATCTTAAATACTATACGCACTTAAGACCCTGTGTGAACCTCGGAAAGATGGAAAACATTATTCCACACTAGATACGTTTTAATGTGGCAATGTGGCAGAACTGTGTGTGTGGGTAACAGTATGTATGTATCCGGGCACATTCAGGTAAACGAATACGGGTTGTGTTGTGTTTGTGTACTTGCCTGACAGGCAGAAGCTGATGAGTCTTCTGGCGGCCAGGGACTGAGGCGCCTCTTCAGTAGACGACTGCTTCAACACCTGGAAGAGGAATTCCATCCATCAAACAAGCCAGAGGCTGTTTGCTGCTCCTATATGCTGCTATGACTGTGCTGTATTTGCCAACCAACCCTTACCCTATATTTGCCACCATATGCGATATGTTCATTAGTATCGAATATCGCCCCCCCGCCCGTCTGTCCGTCCATCCATCCATCCATCCACAGGACATGCGTTGTTTAGATCACCTTCATTGTATGTCCAAATAATAACAGCGTAATAATAATAGTGTAATAATAGCCTAATGGCAATTAAAACAACAACTAGGCCACTAATAATAATAGTAATATGTATAATAATAATGAATCCAAACAGGCTTCTACATGTCCAGCAGTAGAAACGTAGTCATATCGCCCGCCCGTGCCTCAAACCAGAGAAGGTGAACATGCTCGTCTTCTTGGCACAGAACTGCGACAAAGTCTAAGTCAAAGTATCCTCATGCATACCATCGTGGGTGCTCATGATAAAAAATAAAAATAAAAAAAAGTTTTTCATCAATGTCAATTGCGATCGATGGAGTTGATCGCCACTTGACGATTTAATCGTAATTCTACCCAAGCCATTGCCTACTTTGTTTAGCACTGTAAAAATAAACTTTTTTTTGATTGATTCCAAAACATTTGAAAATGTTTAAACTTTGTTCTGTTTAAAGAAATAAGTGTTAATGATATTGGCTAGTTTGGCAGGAGCTGAACTAGAACAGAGAAATAAGACAACTCCTTCCCTCCACTAGTCTGGGGGTCCACCTTGGGCAAGTGAGAGTACCCCCTTAGCCCCCCTGCCTTGGGTCACAGGCTGAGCGAGATGAGTGGCAACCCTTGCCTGTACCTAGCCTCGAATCGACACTATGGATTGCTACACCCGGAACACAAAAACTTCCAGGGGCGGGAGTCCCCAGGAGCAACACAGTTGCGGGCACCCGTACGCGTCTGCCGGACACTGCGGCGGGGCCAGCAACACTGCGGAGCTCCGGACACTGATGCTGGACAGGATTGAGTAGAAGGCGGCGATTTAGGAGTCCCAAGTTGGTGTGTTGGTGTCCTGCACCCTTGCATCGCATTGCATATTGTACTTATGCTCTCCCCTCCCCAACCAAGACGAGACGATGATGCCAATCGGTTTGATTATTGGGTGACAATCGATTGGCAGCAAAAATTGGATGACTGGTCCAACTCTACCAATCAGCCTGTTTTCCTGGAAATAGCAGAGGGAGTAAGCCTATTACACAGAATTTCTGCAGTTCCCAAATGCATGGATAGTGGAATCCCATTTCAAGGCAAGTCCAGTCATTTTGACACAAAATGACTGGGGTATGTGAAGGGATGCAGATTTAAAGGAATTTCCTTAATCGATACTTAACCTCAACAAACAATCGTTGATTAATTGATAACATAAAATCAAAATATAGCTTATGATATAAAAAATACAAAATGCATGTTGTATTCCTCAATCAACCATGGAAGCAAGCAAGCAAGCAACCAACCATGAAAGCAAGCAATCAAGCAACCAACCCTGCAAGCAAGCAAGCAAGCAAAAAGCCAATCAACCAACCAGTCAGGCAGACAAATAGCCACTAGTCAATAATTTAAAATTGTTATATCAAGTAGATATCTGTGGGTCCAATGAAGCAATTCTCAAAATAAATAATACAATGCAGTAGGGCTGCCCCCTCAAAGTTCACGTGTGGAATCATCAGTTGTGAGTACAGATACATGGATAACATTGCAATGAAGAATTATAAATAAGGGAAATTATAAATATATTTTTCTATGAGTGAATCCTCCGCATCTGGACTAATGGTTGACCGATTGATCGGTCGGCCGATTAATCGGGCCGATATTTGCTAATTTTGACATAATCCGCATCGACCGATGCCTGCACTTACAAGGCCGATTAAGAAAAAATGTCTGCAGACTAGTGCAGATATTTCTTTACACATCAATTCAGAATATTTGAAACGGCATAACATTTTCCGCACTATCGATATACCGGTAGCAGCTGCGCTTCCTCACTCTCTCTTCTCTCCCACAGCGAGTCACACACACACCGCTGCAGCGTCCACATAGCCCTGCCTCCTCTCACTCACTCGCTGTCTTCACTTGTCTCATGCGCTCTGGTTTGTTATGGTGTTAGCTCAAGAAAGATGGCAAGTGCAGAGTCTCCGTCACCGATATTGAAAGAAAACAGTAGGAGTGCTGTTTGGAAATACGAATTTGAGGCAAAATGCAATCCTAACTCAGAGAATTGGAGTGGAGTTTTTTCTCTCCTCCAGACAGCGTTGCGCCGTGCTTGCATTCCTGTGTTTTTATCTTAGATCTATTTATTTTTGTGTATTTCCTAACTTGTATGAAACAAACATTTTAATCTTATTGGAAGTTAGAAGTAGGTTATATAGTCTAAATAATAGAAAATCAATTTTCGTCATTTCTCGAATACCATAATTTACTGTTAAGAGTACCACTAGCATCGGAGCTTATAGATACTATGGTCTTTAATAATTTAGCCCCAGGTGTCAGTACCCAACCCTAGGCATGCCTTGTCCCTCAATGCCCCCCCCAGAAAAGTCGAATATTCACATTGAACAGTTAAATCTGATTAGACTGACAAAATTCTGAGTCGGATACAGCCCTACAATGCATTGTGGGATGCACCTGCCAGTGTAGTCCCCAGTGTTTGCATACTACAATACTTCACCTTTGACTTGTGGAAAACAAATTGACGGTTTGGGATGTACTGGTATGAAATTTCACACTACGCTATGGTATCTATTTCACGGGATTAATGTTTCCCCCTTTGTTTTCTGTATGTTCAATTAATAAATAGTTTATATAAAAAAACTAGTAAAAAGGAAAACACTAGTAAAATCTAGTAATCAGAAGATTGCTGGTTCGATGCCCGGCTCTTCCTAGTAGCGTGCATATGTGTCCTTGAGCAAGACACTAAACCCCCTAACTGCTCCGCGGGCATCGCTATATGGCAGCCAACTGCTCCTAGATATGTCAGTTACTAGGATGGGTAAAATGCAAAGAAATGCATTGCGGATTTTGAAATATGTGACCCACCGCAGCAAAACCCGCTATCTTGCGCATTTGTAAAAAATCGCCAGGAGCAGCCAAATATGTTGAAAAAACCTTTCTAGAAGGAAAATAAGATTTTTCCAGATTAGTGTTCCTTTGTGGGGTTTTTTTAATCTCTCAACGTAACCGAGTTTGATTTATAAATAGAAGAAGAATGTTAATCCGTGGTGTTAAATATTCCTGTTAGATTACATTGGGAACCACAGTTCACTTCCCTTTAAAGCGACCGTCCAGGTGAAGATCATTCCTCCATATTCCATGTCACAATGTGAAACGGTTTTGATAGAGTTCAACCTTTAAATTGTACTACTTTTAGGCACACACACACACACAGAGACATTATTGTGTACGGGGTTACCAACGAAGAAGTAGTGACGTCCCTTCTGTAAACAACACAAGGATCCTTCAGTTTCACTTGTCTGTGAAAACATTTATCTCCGTGTTGTTATGTATTAAGAGAAGCGGGTGGAGGAAGATCTTAATCATATCGCGGACCTTAATCTGACCAGTGCGATAGATCCAAGTTAGTGTAAGCAGCGCGTACTGAACTTCATTTTCCACGATGATAGTCCGTTCCCCGACAGCGATGCTGAATCCGATACCAGCATTATCCCAGACTTGGAGAACATTTTAAACTACGAATTTCAACCTTAATGTGATGATGAAACAGAATTTTTTCAAGAACCACTTTTATAAAAGCTGTATATTCTTACTGTTAAATAAAATCCTTTTTAAAAACAAAAAATGTTGTGTGTCGATGATGCTGTTCAACATTCCCTCAAAACACAAGAACAATGCAGCGATTGAACCATTCAGCAGGGTCTCAAGTCCCCATTCAGCAGGGTGTCAAGTTGCCATGTGACAAGTAGCCATGCGGCTTTGTTGCTCCTCCATACCATTTGCATTCTGGGAGCTTTGCTGAATGAAGCCAAGTGTGAGGGAAAACGTTGAGGGGGGATTATTTCATAAGCACAGTTTGCCACACCCATGTCATTAACAAGTCATAGCTTTAAAAATATTTGATTGATTTGTGACACCTTGTTTTGAAGCTCTTTCGCTAATGCGAAAAAAAAAGTTAAAAGCCACAAAATGTACCCTTAAGTCTGCGGTGGGTCACATTTTGTTACCTCAGTACTTGTACTCTGTGCAGTGACCAATCTATCTAAATCTAATCTCAAAGAAAAACACATGGTAAAGCCTCTGACGCGGAGGGGCTTAATAAGCGGCAAATATGTGACCCACCGCGTACTTTAGGTACATTTGGTGGCTTTTGCCTTTTTTCGCATCATTTGAAAGTGAAGAATTAGAGCTTCAAAACAATGTCACTTGTGCAAATCAAGCAAATATTTTTAAAGCTATGACTTGTTTACGACAAGGGTGTGACAAACTGTGCTTCTGAGATAATCACCTCCAAAGTTTCCCCCGATGTTTGAAATGTTCTCCAAGTCTGTGATCATATCAGATTCAGCATCGCTGTCGTTCTCTGCAATGCTGTCGGAGAAAAGTTCAGTACACGCTGCTAACACTGTGTTGTATCTATCGCACTGGTCAGATTAAGGTCTGCGATATGATTTATATAATCCGCCACACGCTTCTCCTAATCCATAACAACACTGAGATGAAAGTTTTCACAGACAAGTGAAACTGAAGGAGCCTCATGTTGTTTACGGAAGTGACGTCAGTATTTCTTCTTCAATGGTACTTGTTGGTACACGCCCCCTCTACAATGATGTCTCTGTGTGTGTGTAAAAGTAGTACGATTAAAAGGTTGAACTCTATCAAAACGGTTTTACATTGTGACTTCACATCACATGGAATATGGAGAAATGATCTTCACCTGGAAGGTTCCTTTATAGGAAACAATCGATCGGCGTTGTTCAGCATCTCGGTAAGTGAAATGTTTCTCCCCATGTAATCTAACGGGAATATTTAACCCCGCGGCTTGACATGTTTCTACTATTCATAAATCAAATTTGGTTTTGAAAATACGTTGAGGGATAAAGAAAACACAAAGGAACTGGAAAAATCGAATTTTCCCTCAAGAAAAGTTTTATCAACTTATTTGGCTGCTTCTGGCGATTTTAGAAATGCGCGAGATAGCGGGTTTTGGTGCGGTGGGTCACATACAGTGGGGTAAAAAAGTATTTAGTCAGCCACCAATTGTGCAAGTTCTCCCACTTAAAAAGATGAGAGAGGCCTGTTATTTTCATCATAGGTATACCTCAACTATGAGAGACAAAATGAGAAAAAAAAAAAATCCAGAAAATCACACTGTCTGATTTTTAAAGAATTTATTTGCAAATTATGTGGAAAATAAGTATTTGGTCAATAACAAAAGTTCAACTCAATACTTTGTTATATACCCTTTGTTTGCAATGACAGAGGTCAAACATTTTCTGTAAGTCTTCACAAGGTTTTCACACACTGTTGCTGGTATTTTGGCCCATTCCTCCATGCAGATCTCCTCTAGAGCAGTGATGTTTTGGGGCTGTCGCTGGGCAACACGGACTTTCAACTCCCTCCAAAGATTTTCTATGGGGTTGAGATCTGGAGACTGGCTAGGCCACTCCAGGACCTTGAAATGCTTCTTACGAAGCCACTCCTTCGTTGCCTGAGCGGTGTGTTTGGGATCATTGTCATGCTGAAAGACCCAGCCACGTTTCATCTTCAATGCCCTTGCTGATGGAAGGAGGTTTTCACTCAAAATCTCACGATACATGGCTCCATTCATTCTTTCCTTTACACGGATCAGTCGTCCTGGTCCCTTTGCAGAAAAACAGCCCCAAAGCATGATGTTTCCACCCCCATGCTTCACAGTGGGTATGGTGTTCTTTGGATGCAACTCAGCTTTCTTTCTCCTCCAAACACGACAAGTTCAGTTTTTACCAAAAAGTTATATTTTGGTTTCATCTGACCATATGACATTCTCCCAATCCTCTTCTGGATCATCCAAATGCTCTCTAGCAAACTTCAGACGGGCCTGGACATGTACTGGCTTAAGCAGGGGGACACGTCTGGCACTGCAGGATTTGAGTTCCTGGCGGCGTAGTGTGTTACTGATGGAAGCCTTTGTTACTTTGGTCCCAGCTCTCTGCAGGTCATTCACTAGGTCCCCCCGTGTGGTTCTGGGATGTTTGCTCACCGTTCTTGTGATCATTTTGACCCCAGGGGGTGAGATCTTGCGTGGAGCCCCAGATTGAGGGAGATTATCAGTGGACTTGTATGTCTTCCATTTTCTAATAATTGCTCCCACAGTTGATTTCTTCACAACAAGCTGCTTACCTATTGCAGATTCAGTCTTCCCAGCCTGGTGCAGGTCTACAGTTTTGTTTCTGGTGTCCTTTGACAGCTCTTTGGTCTTGGCCATAGTGGAGTTTGGAGTGTGACTGTTTGAGGTTGTGGACAGGTGTCTTTTATACTGATAACGAGTTCAAACAGGTGCCATTAATACAGGTAACGAGTGGAGGACAGAGGAGCCTCTTAAAGAAAAAGTTACAGGTCTGTGAAAGCCAGAAATCTTGCTTGTTTGTAGGTGACCAAATACTTATTTTACCGAGGAATTTACCAATTAATTCATTAAAAATCCTACAATGTGATTTCCTGGATTCTTTTCCCCCATTCTGTCTCTTATAGTCAAAGTGAACCTATGATGAAAATTACAGGCCTCTCTCATCTTTTTAAGTGGGAGAACTTGCACAATTGGTGGCTGACTAAATACTTTTTTGCCCCACTGTATATCAAAATCCGAAATATTTGCAAAACTGAAGATGTAAACTTTAATTCACCTCACCTTATGTTGCCCCTGCGTGGTAGCAGACAGCCGAATGTTGTAATAATCCATCCAATGAGTAAGTTTGCCAACCGCCGCATTTAGCCATCTTTGTTTACACTTGCTTCCATGCGCGTGGAAATACGCAAGTAAGCAACGTATAAAATATTGGCCTAAGCATCTCTGGAGGAACGCGGCGCTTGGCAAAATTACACATTGGAGGGATTATTACACATTTGGCCATCTTCTAATGCGTGGCGGCAACATAAGTTTAGGTGAATAAAAGTTTACATCTGCAATTTTGCAACACTAATTTATACCGTGGGCAGGGTATTACAGGGAAGGCTTACGGTTCAGAACCATGGTTGCTTGATACCGCGGTATACCTTAAAAGGGTATACCATTACATTCCTACTGACTCTGATCTGACTCCGGAGTCCACGTGTTATTTCAGCACTATTTTCTGAACCTACCATGGCTGGTGTTATGGAAACAAAAACCTGGCCAAACACCGTGGTGTTCTTTCTGGCTCTAGTTGGAAGGATTTAACTATCACAAAAGCTTTCAACACAATCTATTCGTATTTAGCTTCATAAAAAAAAATTAATGTGAGGATAAATTGAATGATATGCTTAGCACGCACGCACGCACGCACGCACGCACGCACGCACGCACGCACGCACGCACACACACACACACACACACACTTACCGGTGCTGTAGGGTTCTTGACTGTGACGGTGGACGTAGTGGCTCTCAGTGCACCGCTAAATCCATGGAAGTACTTAAAACACACCTTAGTCTCAGCTGGGGAAAGAAAAGAAGTTACATTATCTTTAAATTTTGTCAATTTACCTCAATCTTACTGACGGAACCAAGACTAATTTGCACTCTATCATTCACTACGGTTCTAACATTGGTTTAAAATTCTGATTTAGAAATTTTGACATAGGTCAAAACGACTTACACTCTACAAAGTAGGAGTTGTCTTCAATCTTCCAGATGATCTGACCCTTGTGAGATCCATTCACGCCACGGTTCTTGTAATCCAGAAAGTTTTCAGACAACACTTCATCTGACCGAGAGAGATGCAAAGGGATATGCATTAGCTCTTTAAGTTTTCGCGATAGGGGACGCAAACCTCTGGTTTTCCGAATGGGCAGAATTTAGCCAAATATACTATGTTGTTTTGAATGCATTTTATTGGCCAATTGGGACAAAAGATGTTGACGCACACAATGAAGCCTGATTCACACCCAGTCCCTCATCGTATACGCCAGTCGGATCCTCCCGTAGTAGTCCCAGGATGAACTGTGTCTGGGTTTTTTCCAAAAATATGTCAGGGAAAATGGCAGAGCAATTTTTTTTCAGAACAATAGTGGGCAGTTAGCTCAGCTGGACATTTACCATGTTTCATGAATGAGAGTTTAAAAATACCTTTATATAGTGTTTGATTTTATTGATGGTGAATATGGTGACATCCAATGTTAACATAATAATGTCATTATTTTGAAATTATTATAAATTATTAAATTATTGTTGGTGACTGGCGTCACGTCCGGTTGTATTGTCGGATCAAAACTTGTGGCACGAGTCAAAAACGCATCTCGGAGCCTCAATCAGGCGAGGACATTCCGCACTGCAGCACATCACAGCTTTCTGCGTGTGGAATCCGCCTCTCCGTTCTTCATGTTTCTTGAATTAAGTGTGAAGCAGGCTTACCCCTTGTTCACACATGTGGCGACAAAAGAGACAAAAGCAACAGGAAGTCATTTATCCTCTATGGCAGCTAGTGTTGTCAAGCGACACCAGCGTTAGCGTCATCATGTGACAGCGGGAGGGTGAGCGTAGTGGCAAAAAAAGTTGAGTGTACTCCATTTTATGCAAATGAGACGAAGCGGCGACCTGAATGAACCATTCAGACGTCCGCCTGGCATGAACTCTAGAATAAAAAAGGCGGATTGTTACGATCTCTTAATTCTCTGAAAGAAGAATTGAAGAACAACTGGAGAAGAAGAATTGAAGAAGAAATAGGCCTTGCAGAAGCTGAATATCAATTCATTTCTCATCTATAATGGCCAGTTGAAAGGTTTGTGAACAACATCTGTGAGTTCTGGCCGGCAAGCCAAAACAGCCTGTGCGCACGTTCCATGAGAAACGTCCCAATTGGAGTTGAATATGCAAAACAGGGGGTACGAATGCAAGTGGCAGATTATGGGAGAACAGTGACAGCTACAGCTACATCTGTAGGCATCAGCAAACTGCTAAATATGCTAAGCAAGCTTTATGTTTGTTCTTTAAGGAATAAAAAATAATTGATTTCCTTTCCATTATTTTGTAAATGTAACCTCTATTTGATGGGTTGGGGGAAAAGTCCAACTCTTTATTCACTATTTCAGGGGTTACATTTTTTTTTTTATTCAAAAAATCTCACCAATCAGGTACATGCCGATCCAGTCCCCGGCATTCACTTCCTCCTTGATGTCCCAGCTGACCACAATTTCCTGTGATTGGCCAATGGTGTAGTGGGAGGTGCTTGAGGCCAGTGTTGAGCGGCAGTGGGACGTCACCAGGTCAGTGTCGCTGGTGGAGCGCGGGGTGGCAGTCAAGTCCTGGAACGATCCACCCATCATACACTTTCATTTTGACTACATTTTGATTTTGGGGGTGGGTGAAGCCTCATTAAAAATGTAAGCAAACCTATTTATATATATATATATATATATATATATATATATATATATATATATATATATATATTTATTTATTTGAAATTATATTCATTTATTTATTTATTTATTTTGAATGAAAAGTCAAACACCTGGACAAATTCCTATGTATCATGTTGCACTCTGGGCATGGAAGAAACTAGTTTTATTATCAGCACACCGATTGAGAAAATATTTATTAATAATTTTCCATCCACCATAAATCCATCCATCCACAGTAAATAGAATGAGTAATAAAGATGTTACCATACTTACACTAATAGGTGCGCAACAACATTTCTGGATTCTGGATTTCTGGACTCTTGGATTTAATTTAAAATAATCGTAATTTATTTAGCATCTTTGAGTTTGGGCATCTGGGCTCTACTGCTCAGAGCGATGAGCTTGAATCCCCCCCATAAAATAGAAGAATAGAGCCTAACAGGTGGATAAAGCAGGCAGCAAAGCAGGTAGGTAGGGCTCCAGACTAACTTTTTACATTGGTTGCACTGGTGCACCTAACAATTTAATTTACAGTAGGTGCACCCAAAAGGTTTCAGGTCAGGATTAGGCATCTTTGGACCAGATACAGGGAAGATGGTTGGAATGGTTACCTCCGCCGATGATGTTGGCTCTGGGCTGGGTCTTTCAGGGCAGGTGTAACAGGCACCACAGAATTTTTCTTGACGAAAAATAATCACTAGTTCTAGGGGTGTACATCTCTCCTTTATAAGACAATCCGATACATATCTAGATACATGGGCTATGATACGATTCAGGGACGATACCTTTTAATACAGAATGATTCGGTGCGATGCGTTTCGATGCAATGCAATAGGATGCAATCTGATACAGTTCTTAACATTTGTTTAATGTAGACATTAGCCGTTTCTCAATACCAAGTACGCAAAGTCCGGACTTGCGGACTTGGTAGTTCAGACTTGGAAAGTTCGACTTGGGAGTACAGACTCCCGGGGACCATTACCATTATCACTGCTTGGTGCGAAATGCATTCTGGGATACTTGGCTGTCCCAAGTCCACACAAGTCACCACCGATGCATCCTCGATAAAATGGGTGGAGCAAGTCCACATCTGGGCATTTGGACTGGACTTGGCTTGATGTGGACATTGAATTGGAACAGTACTTGGGCTGCGACTGGTGACGTTTCACAAGTCCACAAGAACACAAGTACAGATAAGAACGCAGATTGAGAAAGGCCTATTCATTTAAATCTAAAAAAAGTAAAAAATCGTTCTTTTTTTTCCTACATTTTTCGAACTTTACTCTTTATAGCCTATTAAAAATGTTCAAAATAAAACAAAAACTAACGGTACTGTTTTCCAAATGGGAACGTTAGGAGAGTATGCAGGTGCACGTGGCAGTGTGCGCTGCAGGAGTTTCTTCGAATTATCTTTAAGAATTCCGAGGCGGGCCTATCGTAGAGATTTTTTTTGTGCTCATGATGTAACCTTCCTCCTGTCCCGTACCATAATTCACGCATTTTGCACATATGAGCCGCCGTGAATAAGGTTAATTTCAGACGTCGCTTTGGCATCATCTCCCTATGTCAGACTGCCATCACGTGCGGGTAAAACCACACAGTTCTCTTAAGTTTTTGTAGCTGAATATGTAATTCATCATTATTAATAAATGTATTTATATTACCCTACATTCGCAAATGAACGCAAAATGATTCGGCAAAATGGTTTCATTTTCAGACATCACGTTAAAACCACTAATTTAGTTATTTCAATAACAGGTGATTGCTTTGAATGTTACAAAATTGTTAAATAAACGTTGGTGTGGCTATAGGCTTAGCCTAAAACATAGTAAAGAACAAATTTTGAACATCCATCTCTGCTACGGGCAACTGTGGTGCTGAAAGGACAGTGTAGGGAATTGTAAGGACAGTGATTAAGTGCGGCAAAAAGGCCTATCGTGAGAATAATCTTACATTAAAGGGGCAATAGACAACTTTTCCCCCCTCGACACCGGATCGCTTTACGTTTTCCTCTGTGCCAAGTTCTCTGTTAGAAATTTGTAGCCATCAACCCTCCCATTTTTCTTAGGGTTTTTCCCCATTTTTCCTACCGCCCTCTCAGATTTTTATTTTCCTGGAATTTGAACCTTTCAAAAATAATAATACAGTTTGCTGCGCCGCCGACCTCCACTGTTACGTCTCGCCTCCGCTGGTGATGGGAGAAAAACACACACACAACAGGCACTACGCCCCTGCCTGGCAGGTAATACTGCGATCCCCACTCCACTGCCTGAACCACTGTGTCCCCATTCCCGTTCCCTGTTTCTCCAAACAAAACCCCTAACATTAGTGTGTTTTTTTATTGTGTTTTCATTGTAGATGTATATATTGTGACAAAAAAAAACAAAAACGTGCTTAGCCGTGCTCGGGGACACTATCAGTTTTTATCTCCACCCGCAATGGGTGACACACTTCCTTTGTACCATAAATTGGTCCTTCATTGTACCCGGTGGCCATCCGTATTGCATAATGAAATTGAGGCTTATAGGGAACCAATCTAAATGCTGATGGTGTCATTATTCTAAACCCATTAAACTGTGCAATCAACATTGACTTCATAATAATAAGTAAAGGCAAAGAAGTTGGCTATTGCTCCTTTAAGATACATTTTGTGGTGAATTAAGCCATATAACATATACAATATATACCCAGTGTGTTTTAAAGGCTGATAGGTCTACATCAGAAACTTAAAAAAATCACAAAAAACAATGACTAATTGGTAAATGTCTCTGACACGCTGTCCCTAGCATTTAGATATAATAATATCTAATATATTTTGATTCTGATATAGTAATATACATCTATGAGCCACAACATTAAAACCACTGAAAGGTGAAGTGAATAACATTGCTCATCTTGTTCCAATGGCATCTGTCAAGGGGTGGGATATACAGTATTAGGCAGCAAGTGAACAGTCATGTCTTGAAATTGATGTGTTTGAATTAAGAAAAATGGGCAAGCAAAAGGATCTGAGCGACTTTGACAAGGGCCAAATTGTGATGGCTAGACGACTGGGTCAGAGCATCTCTAAAACGGAAGGTCTTGTGGGGTGTTCCCACGACAAGGTCATGGGCGCCCATCGTCATGGTCATGGTCATGGGCACCCATGGGCACATTAATGCGCGTGGGGAGCGAACTCTAGCCCATCTGGTCCGATCCCACAGAAGAGCTACTGTAGCACAAATTGCTGAAAAAGTTAATGTTGCTATAATAGAAAGGTGTCAGAACACACAGTGCTTCACAGCTTGCTGCGTATGGGGCTGCGTAGCCACAGACCAGTCAAAGTGCCCCTGCTGACCCCTGTCCACCGCCGAAAGCACCTACAATGGGCATGTGAGCGTCAGGACTGGACCTTGGAGCAATGAAAGAAGATGGCCTGATCTGATGAATCACATTTTTTTCTACATCATGAGGATTGCCAGGGTTAGGGTGCGATCTGATCGTGCATCTGTGGGATGTGCTGGAACAACAAGCCGGATCCATGAAACTTGAAACTTACAAAACTTAAAGGATCTGCTGCTAAGATTTTGGTGCCAGATATCACAGGACACCTTAAGAGGTCTTGTGTAGTCCATGCCTCGACGGGTCAGAGCTGTTTTGGCGGGCCGAGGGCTATACAGTATTAATGGTTATTACTGGTGTTTTTAATGTTGAGGTTGATTGGTTTATAATATAATATTGTAATGACCCTGGATGCAGTATTGTTAATTGTCAGTTATAATGTGTTATACTGTGGGCGGTTCACAAGTCTCGCGAGAGGGAATGTGCGTGCACAATCTGTTGCGGGGGGTGTGTGGTGAGACGGAGTCAGAGAGAGAGAGAACGCTGAGGGAAGTGTTCGGTTGTTTGGTTGTCGGTTCAACAGTGTAGGTTACGGCCAAAACGGTAGCCTGGAGGGTTCAGGCTGAATAGAGATCTAGAGAAAGATTTAGATTTATTTAGTTTCCTTAGTTTATTTCTAACACTGCAGAGTTTTAGCACAGCCAACCGACGTAACTTTTTTGCCTTTGATACCTATTGCCTATTTATTTGGACACATTATAAACAAAAGAGTGGAAGGAAGATAAAGGAAAGCAGAAAGGAGTACGAAGTAGCTACGCTCCGTGCACGAAGATCCACACAAAGGTAAAAGAAACAGAAACGTCATCAACATGCGACACGCCCACTCACTCGCTGTAAATACTCCGGACAATTACCTGCTCTGTTCACACAAACCGCTCAATTGGTCATACCCGGACTTTGACAAGGGTGCTCACTGGGTCAAGTCTGGTTAATGTCTGGTCCAAATGATTTGGACATTTGCGTTCACACATACAGCTTCTCCAGGTAATGTCCGGATAATTTGAGGGTTGCAGTGCATGTGTGAAAGCAGCTTAGGTTTATTCTTAAGATTGTCTCGCAAAGCCAGAGACATATCTCCACAAAGGTCTCCGGGACTGGAGAAAGGTCTGGCTCATATCACTGTCATTCTGGTATAGGGGAAAAAAGCGCCTACTGTATATTGAAACAGATCTTTATTCGTCACGCAACACACCACTACAACACATGCTTGCACACACACACACGCATATGCTTTTGATGGTGGCCGGTGAAATGGATCCTCTGCTTTTGACCCATCCTGGCTTGTCCTTCCTCCGGGGGCACAGCCAGGAGCAGTGGGCAGCATACGTGGACGCGCCCGGGGACCAGGTGATAAGTGTCCATCGCTGGTCAGACGATGATGGGTGCATGTTTTTGGTGGGGTCCTTACTGACAGAGGAAACCCCATGTGAGCACGGGGAGAACATGCAAACTCCACACAGAAAGGCTCCTATTTGGGAGATAACCCGCCGGAGCACAGTGCCAACAGCGCCCCAGGCGGGAATCAAACCCAGGACCTTCTTGCTGTGAGGCAGCAGTGCAATGCACTGCGCCACCGTGCCACACATTGTTGGTATTATTGTTGGTATTTTTGTATTTTTTTTTATCACAATCGTCTCGGATGGCGCTAAGCCCGGGATACAGTGACGGTGCCCTTGCAAAATCGTGTCGGGTGGGAACTTATTTTGGTGGAACTTTGGCACGTGGGAAGGCAAGCCCTGACATTAAAATGGCAAAGTCCCCGCCAAAGGAACGCCACATAAAGTAAAACAAAAAAGACGTATGTCGACTGTGATACGACTTTTACGAGTAAAAAATACAAAAATCACTTGATCACTGGTGATCTAGTCTCCACACTTCGATGCCTGGGCTAGAGTTGTTGTTCAACGTTGCGAAGGGGACTATTAATACGATAACACGCAGATAGCAGAAGGAGAGGAGATGCAGACGGAAATAGTCATCCAATGGCAGGCTTTATACCAACAACCTACATCCGGTTAGTCAGACAATACTAGAGTAGAATTAGCAGCAAAGCTTCAGTCAACCAAATGTGACTTTAGAATGGGGCCATCGAACGGTTCATGGTACATTTACATCGATCTAGGGGTCCGGGTATCGATGAAGTCACATTTTAAACATTAAACAGGCTTCCGATTTGTGTCAGTGAATCGTTACACACTTGAATAGTTCTCTTTATTTTGAATCAGGCTATGTTTTAAGATTGCGATTTTGTTGTGATTATGATAATGTTAATCTCGTTCACGCACAAGGATCGTGGGAGGAGTACAGGGTGTGGTCTCACACATACACATAGATACTGTATGCATGCCACATGTGCAAGATGTACATAAAATCCCGCTATATGCTGACAAAATAATCCACAGTAAATTAAAATGCACCCCCACCCTCTCACCTGTGGCAGGATGTTGCAGAGGTCCACCTGGTGCAGCTGTTCTGGGTTGAAGCTGTGGCGAACGGGGTCCTTTTTTCCACGCCGCCGGTTCTGGGAGGTCCGTGAGGGTGAGGCCATTGCTGCGGTGGCCGCTAGCCTGCACGTGATGCATGTCAAAAGCAAAAGAGAGAGGTCAGCAACTCCCTCAGCCAAAAATATATCTAAGTAGGAAAGACCCGGTCCTTGATCCGAAAGGGTGTACTGGATACTACACGCTGTCCTACTTTAGTACAATATGTGATTAAAAAAGCAAGAAAGATGGCCGTCCTGCCCTTGTCTCTAAGCAAAAAATTCCATTAATGCCCACAACAACCCCCTTAATTACTTCAGCATATTTAAAAAATATAACACAAATTAGTTAATTACAAAGCTGATTTATATTTTTTATAGAACGTAATCCCTGCCATTACATTTTTTTTTCCTGTTTGCAATTACGGCAGTAGAATTACAATTTACTATTCATACACATTTCCTGTTACTTCAGCTAATTATTCATTCATGAACTTATTTATAATCAAAACACATTATAATTTACAATTAGGGCTGAACGATTTGGGAAAATAATCAAATTGCAATTTTTATTCAAAACAATCGCAATAGGCGGGTGGTTAAGGGAGTCAAAGAGAAATTGTCCCATTACGCACTAATATTGTTCCATAAGGAGATGTAAAATAAAAATACACTGTTGTGGCATGTTGTGGCGTCTTTTTTTAATTGCATCCCAGAGGAAAGGGGCTTGGATACCGAGACCCAGTATTAAACAGGCCCCGCAGGTAAATTATTAAAAACCGTAGTATCGATAAGCCCCGATGCTACTGTTACCGGTACTGTTAACATTATTGGAATGAAGAAAATTTATTTTCTGTTTATTTAGGCCATACAACCCTTTTCTAACTTGCAATAAGATAAAGATATTCATCTCAGAAGCATTTGTGACCCACTGCAGCAAAACCCGCTGTCTGGCGCATTTCTAAAATCGCCAGGAGCAGCCAAATAAATTGAAAAAACCTTTCTTGAAAGAAAATACGATTTTTACAGATTTGTGTTCCTTTGTGGTTTTTTTTATCTCTCAATGTATTTTCAAAACCAGGTTTGATTTATAAATAGTAGAAAAATGTTAAACCGTGGAGTTAAATATTCCTGTTAGATTACATGGAGAAACGTAGTTCACTAATACCGAGACACTGAATTGCGTCAGTCCAGGTGAAGATCATTCTTCCATATTCCATGTGATGTGAAGTCACAATGTGAAACTGTTTTGATAAGAGTTCAACCTTTAAATTGTACTACTTTTACACACACACGGAGACATCGTTGTGGAGGGGGCATGTACCAACGTCTACCATAAAAGAAGAAATCCTGACGTCACTGGCGTCACTTCCGTAAACAAGACGAGGACGATTTCCCTGTGTTGTTATGGATTAGGAGAAGCGGGTGGAGGAACATCTAAATCATATCGTGGACCTCAATCTGACCAGTGCGATAGATCCAAGTCAGTGTAAGCAGCGTGTACTGGACTTCATTTTCTGTGATGAGAGTCAGTTCTCCGACGGCGCTGAGAAAGACACGCTGCTGAATCTGATATGGTCCATAACATTTCAAACAGCGGATTTCAACGTGAATGTGATGATGAAATGGAATATTTTGGAGGAGACCGACGATACGCCCGTTGTTGTTGCAACGGAAGAGGTTTATGGCGTGATGAAGTCATTGAGGTTGGTGATTGGCAGATTTTCAGATTTCAGATTTTCCGAGACTCATATTATTGATAGACTCTACATTTTGTTATTTTGTCCGTACTTTTAATCTCCAAAATAATTCCACTTTTATAAAACATGTATATTCTTACTGTTAAATAATAGACAAAAATAGTTGTGTGTTGATGACACTGTTCAACATTCCCTCAAAACAGAAGAACAAAGCAGTGATTGGACCAATCAGATGGATGTTAAGGAGCCATGTGGTCCATGTTTGTCTGCCAACCCCATTTGCATTCTGGGAGCTGGCTGAATGAACCAAGTGTAGGAGAAACTTTGAAGGTGATTATCTTAGAAACACAGTTTGCCACACCCTTGCTATTAACAAGTCATAGCTTAAAAGAAATTTGGTTGATTTGCACAAGTGACACCTTGTTTGGACGCTCTGATTCTCCACTTTCAAATGATGCGAAAAAAAAAAGTCGAAAGACGCCAAATGACCCTGAAGTATGCGGTGGGTCACATATTTAGTATTAGATGGTGTTTTCCCAGTTAATTTGGGTCACATCGTCATGAAAGTGCTCACATTTTCAGAAGAGACAGACAGATCTCTCCTCTTTCTCTCTCTCTGTCTCTCTCTCTCTCTCTCTCTCTCTCTCTCCATCGCAGGAGATATACGCAATCCCTCTGCCTCCCTCACCCGCACAAGGAGACCCTGCTCCAAGTGACAATGGCACGGCGACACAGATTGCGCCCGATTACGCAGAAAACAAACACGCCCAACAGTGCCCCAGTCAAGGGCGATGCCTGCCCCACCACAACCAGCCAGATGCCCCATCCAGCCGTGAACCCCGAGCGCCCATCTACATAGCTGAGTGTGCTCATCACAGGGCATCTGGATGTCAGGCTCCCTTGCTGACGCCTGCAGGCCACCAGATATGTGGGCCCTCCACCACCTACAGCACCAGGGGCACCCGCTACAGAGAAGCCGCACAACAGGAGCAAAGGCCGACAGCCGCCCCCGCACCTCAACCCACGACAGCAAGCGGCTCCCAAGGGACCCCGGAAGGCGCCTGGTGGTACTCTCCCCAGCCCCCTCCTGCCCTGCAGACCCAGGTCTGGTGGAGTGTTGTTCGTAGTAAGATTTATGTGTGATTGTATGTGTTCTAAGCTAATATGAGTGGTATTAAGGACGGACGAGAAGCCCGTCGGGGCAGGAGCATGATGGGCACATCCCAGCAGCTGCCTGCCACATCCCGATCCACATAGCTCGCATCCCACCTGTCCGGCAAACCCCACGTCTATTGATTGGTGTTTGTACTGAGTATGAGTTTTGGCACCGGGAGAGATAGGCGAAGCACAACCAGATCAACTCAGGGGTACAGCAGGCGGGGCAGTGGCGACACAGAACCCCTCCGGACCCGACCGTGCCCCAGCACGCCCACTCCCTGTACCCGGAGGCACCCAACCCACATGACCAGTCACAGGTGCAGAGCGGCCCGCCATGCGCCTCCGCTATACCGGGCACCTCCGCACCCCTTCAGGCCCATAACCAGCCCCCAGCCGTCACGCATGCAGACCACAGAACAGAGGGTGGCAAACGGCCCCCCCATACACAGCCCCGTCCCCCAGTAACCAGCGCGCCTCTCACCGAGAGCGACAGAGGACAGGTACCCAGGCAGCCCGGTGCAACGACAGGAGTCTGCCCCCAACCAAAGCAGACAACATGGGGAGCCTGCGCGGAGCACACCTGACCAGGATCAGGCCCTGCCGAGGTCACAGTACCAGACGGAATGTCTAACCAGCCCCGGCACGACGGGCCAACCCCCCGCAGAAGGACGGGGACACACAAGCCCCACCATCCCTTCTGGGGTGGGTGACCCCAGCAGTGCTGACCCGCCCGACTACAGGGCCAAGACCCCAAAACCCGCATCTGGCACCTCCCGCCCACGACCCGAGCCCCAAACTCACAACCATGCCTCAAACCAACACACGGACGCTAGCCAGCTCAACCCAGGGATAAGAGGAGATGCAACCACCCGGCCGCCCTAACACCCCTGTGGGTTTTTGCCCCTGGAGGGGGGTGCCTGCGCCCCGCCCACCCTCGGAGACCGGCCAGAGCGGGTGCCACCACCCGGCCCCCCTAACATCCCCCGTTGGGTGATAGGGGGGCCACTAAGCGGCACGGTCATCCCCACAGCCCGAGGGACCCCCACATTCCCCAAAACACCACGACATTGCCCGGACTTAGGAAGACTCAAGTGTTAACGGATGGAACTATGTCAGTGATAAAAGTACCCCATATTTCATTAAATTATCAACCTTGTTTTTGGATATTGCCAATAGCTTTTGAGATGTATTCTATTAATAAATGTAACCATTGGGATGTGGTAAGATAATCTCTGTTTTTCCACCTAAGTAATATTGTTTTATTGGTAATTGTTAAGGCAATCAAAATGGGTTGGTGGTGTTTGAGTGGTGGGTCAACTGAGGAGAGGTCACAGAGTAGACATACAGACTGACTGGAATGCTTTGACCCAGAAGGGTTAATAGCTTCTTGGTGATATTCGTCCAGAATGTTTTGATAGGTGGGCAGAACCAGAAGGCATGAAAGTAGTCATCTCTGGTATTAAGGGAACAATGAAAACAAACGTCTTTATCCACAAACCCCATTTTGAACATTTTGTGTTAGGTGATATAAGCTCTGTGCAAAATCTTATATCGGGTCATAGAAAAGGTGTTGTGTTGTCTCTCTCCCATTCCATGATAGTTAAAGACATAGTGTCATCTGTTTTAAATAATTTTTTAAATTACCTATATGAATCATCTGAGGTGGTTGTAGGATGTTGTTCCTTCATTTTACTTTTACTTTTACAGACTGCTGTAGCTGAAGGAATTTCAGGAAACTGTGACCACCAATATTATACCTTTGGGTTAAGGTTGGGAAGGATATAAGTCAGTTGTTTTCAAAAATGTGCTCCAGATGAATAATTCCTTGTCTTTTCCAAGACCTAAAGATTATTGGTCTGTTTTTAACCAGAAAATCCAGGTTGTGCCAGATTGGAGTGAAATTGTTTGGCAATTGATTGTGACCACTGAGTTTGTTGAATCTCCACCAGGCTGACAGAGTCATTGCGATGAATGGGATTTTAAACCAATTATGTTTCTTTATTGATTCAGTAAGGAATGGGAGATCAGATATTGATAAATCCTGACATTCTGTTTGTTCAATGTCTCACAATCCATGGCCCAATTGTTGCTCTGGTTGTAACCATTTAGTTATGAATTAAAGATGGTTCGCAAAATAGTAGTATCTGAAGTTTGGGGCTGCTAGGCCTCCACAGACTTAGTTTTTCTGTAGTTTTGCTCGTTAAAGTCTCAGTTTCTTGTATTTCCAATAGAATATATTGATTATTGAGTCTAGAGTATTAAACCAATGTACTGTTCGTTGGACTGGGATCATTGGAAATATGTAGTCTATTTTTGGTAGTATATTCACTTTCACTGCTTCTATCCTACCAATTTGGGACATGGGTAGGTTGATCCATCGAGTGAGGTCTTTTTCAATGGATTTGAACAATGGAGTAAAGTTAAGGGTCAAAAATCTGACAGATTAGTGGAGATATCAATACCAAGGTATCTAATGTTGCCTGTTGTGATGGTTAAGGGACGTTTCTGGGTTACAGCATTCCAGTCAACCCCACCAAGTGGTAAAACCGCAGTTTTAGTCCAGTTTATTGAATTGAAAATTTTGATATAGGATTGAATACTTCCGGTAGGGACAATATTGGGTTCTGTAAATATAACAAACTATCATGTGCATACAAACTGATTTTGTAAACAGTTTCCTGTTTGTATGCCAATTATATTACTGTTTTGACGGATGGCCCCAGCGAGGGGTTCAATAAAGATGGTGAATAGTAAAGGGGAGAGCGGACATCCTTGTCTGTGCCATGTTATAGAGTTAAACGCTGTGAAGTGTAACCATTGGTGGTGAAAAAAGCAGATGGTGAGCTCAGAATTCTGATCCATTGAATGAGTGACTCTCCAAAGCCAAATTTGTTGAGGGTGGAAAATAGATATGCTCAATTAACTGTCAAATGCTTTTTCGGCATCTAAAGATGCAATGGCAGTATTTAAGTTGCTCCTTTGAGATATGCTGATCAGACTGAATAAACACCCTTGACAAAGCCTGTTTGGTCTGCATAAATAATAAATGGAATTACTTTTTCAATTCTATTGGTTAGTGTTTTACTTATAATCTTTATTATTATTATTATTATTATTATTATTAATAATAATAATAATAATAATAATAATAATGATGATGATGATGATGATGATGATGATGATGATGATGATGATGATAATAATAATAATAATAATAAATCGCAATTAATTAAACCTATGGGTCTATAACTGGAGGTGAGGGTTGGGTCCTTATTGGGTTTGACCAAAACCAAAATGGGAGCAGTATTGATGTGCGGAGGTATGGTGGAGGATGACTTAATCTCTGTTACTATTCTGATTTATACTGGGGACATACTGTAAGTCGCCAGAAGTGTTTATAGAATTCAACTGGATAGCTATCTGATTCAGGTGATTTATTGTTGTGCATAGAGAAGAGAGCTTTCTTGACTTCTTCTAGAGTAAGTGGCTGAGCTAATGTGGTAGCCTGCTCTTATTATTATAAAAGTCTATAAAAGTATGTTATCCTACTCTGTGGATCTTTGATGGCTGTGATAAGTGTTTTTTCTCTATCGCGTTTCTATTGATTGTCAGGAAATTTACCTGATTTGTCATTGAATTCAAAATAATTCACTCTTATTCGTTGCATGAGGAATTGTGTCTTTTGATGGATGATATTAACTTATTATTATAAGTTCAGATGTAATTCATTTCCAATTTGCTCAGTGGGTGAGTAGGCTTGTTGGGAGTGCAAGTGTTTTACTTGTTGTTCTAGTTTATTTTGGCGTTCTTGTCTTTTCTTCTTCTTGTGAGTAGAGAAAAAATACTACTACCTCTCAGAGCCCCCTTTGCCATTTCCCAGAGTAAGGATGGTGATAATTCTGGAGAGTCATTCAGTTCAATGAAAGAAGTCCATTCTCTGGAAATCAAATGGTTAAATTCTTTCTGTCAGAAATAAGGTGTTAAACTGCCACCTGCCAGGAAGGTTCGGGTTTGTTTAATTTACGAGGTTGAAATTAATCAACCAATGATCAGAGATTACTATTGTGTGGATTTCAGGATTAGTGATTTTTGATATTACATTTGACAAGTTACTTGTCAAAAAAAAGGCAATTCTAGAGAAGCTTTTGTGGTGCGGTACGTTATATGTGTATTCTCAATTATGTGGATTATTTGATCGCCAACAATCGCCAAGAGCCAGATCACTTATACAGAATATTGTTTTATAGTGTCAGACGATAGCCAGGGCTTGGGATTATCTCCGGTTTGTGAACAGTCTAAACTTGCATCAAGTACTGTGTTGAAGTCCCCTCCCAGAATAATAATTATTAATAATAATTGAGTCAGAGAATTCTCGGAAGAAATTTAGGTCGTCCTATATTGTCGATATTGTAAAAACCTATTTTTTTGAGTCGTATGATGCAGAAAACACCTGATTAACCCATTTAGCTTTGAGTTTGAGGTGCTTGGATACAGTGAGGTGAGTTTCTTGCAGTAGACAGAAGCTTGGGACCATCCTGGTGAGGTGACTTAGAATTTTGCTACGTTTAGCTGCCCAAACCTCTGACATTCCAACTAACAAACTTAATGGGTGTCATTGAGGTTATTTAGGGGGTGATGGATATGGATTTGTTGTGTTCCCATACAGCAGCACAGTGCATCCAAGGCATATATTACCGTGCCCATGTTTTCCCATGGATAAGTCTGAGTTTTTCTCCTTTACATTCCTTTTTACTGTCCTAGTATTGCAGAATGTTTGTAGGACTACATATCTACACAAACAAATGACAAATAAACAAAGATAAACATAGAAAATTGCAGAGTCAGACAAACATACAGTGAGAGAGTGGATCGAGAGTAAGAGTGATGAGAGAAGTAGGGAGGGAGTGATTAGGAGGGTGAGATGATGAGTGAGCAATATTTACAATGTTGACAAGGATAAAATGCCCATTTCTACATCTCACATATCAGAATTATCAGAATCACCAGGGTGTGGTGGAGGAGTCTCAGAATAACAGACCGGCATCTCTCGTCGGTCGCTGATCTCCCGGGGGAATTGAGCAATCACACCCAGCGTGCTTCCTTTCAGCTCCCGTCCTTTGTTTTTAACCAGCTCCTTGTGCTTGAAGTGCTCAAACTTAGCAATGAAGGAGCGGGGACAGTTCCCCACGCGGTGTCCCAGTCGGTGAACCCGGTGGAAGGTGAACTGCTTCATGGTGTCTGTGGTGAGTTTCAGGGAGGTGTGGAGGAAGTCTTTTACCATGTTTTCTGGGGATTCCGTGTTGTTCTCTGGGATCCCGGAAAAGATGAGGTTGTCCCGCATACTTCTGGATTGAATATCCAGGATAGTCTCTTTCATTATTTTATTTTCTTTCTTTACAACCCCCATTTCCATTGCGAGACGCTTCACAGAGGTTTTAAGATCCGCATTGTCTTTTTGCATCTCGCCGACCATGCAGTGCAGGAAATCGAGGCTGGCTTTAATCTCAGTGATGGCGGAACAGACCATGCCCGTCCAGCTTCTTGTAAATATCATCCAAGACACTAACCTCTACAGCGCTAACAATTAGTTCAATTAGATCATCTGTATCAGTAGCTGAGTCTGCCTTCTTTCTTTTCGCTGGATTTTTACGGACCTGGTCCTCTTCCATCACATGCTCGTTATTATAATAATCGATATAACCCTCGAGGTCCTCCACTTTGAATTTGCCAAGTGTGCTTTTTTGTATATATTATTTGCAATTCACTTTGTTATTTGTCTGAAATGGAGCAGATTGACAGTGGTCGTGCAGTTGGGCGCCACCATGTTGGATCTGTACTCACCTCCATTTTCTCGCAAGCTCACAGCATGCTCCGCGTCCTACCCTCCCAGCATTCCCCTTATTTATAATTCCCCATTGAAATTTTATTCCTGTGCATTTTGTAGGCTTCTATCTGTTTTATCCTGTTATTGTAGCTCACACTGACTGACAAAAAAACGAATGAAAACAAAAAGACTGCTCGACTCTCGACGCTCAAATCTCAGTTGACTGATGGGTTACCGACTGATGATTCGACTTGCTGACTTTCAGGGGCCGGCCCTACATCTGAGGGTCAAGTTTTCAGAGTCAAAGTCAGAATGAGTTATTTTATTGTAGATCATGCTGCCTTGACCCGCTCACCACTGGCAGTTATTATTCATTTACGGGCTCCTAAAAAACTTAAACGTTTCTTCCACGCTTTAGTGGTTCGAAGTATAGATGATACTTGTATATGTAGCACACTGGTAAGTACACCAGTAACTACCATACTGGTGCGATTGACAAATAAGTTGAGGAAGACATGGAAAAAATATGAACAAAAATAGATGGTGAGAAGACATGCAAGATTTGCAAACAGTTCATTCGTATTGAACAAATCTTTCAAATTACTCAGGAGTTGGGAGTCGGTAAGTGCAGCCGAATTCACTCAAGCGTCAAATAATTTAATATTAATACAATCAAATACGCTCAAACAGCCAAAAAAACTTTTATAAGTCATAAGCCCACATTGGATGTGATGCGCATCATGCAGTACTACAAGGTTTGAAATGCTCTCTTGCAAGGAAATGACCTAAAATGAACTACACTGCACTCGGAACTCGTCAAACCCCATCAATGGTAACAATTTGGGAGTCATGATCATCTATTCAACGTGTAATATATTTAGAATTACACGGAACGGTCTGCTAGAAATCATGGACAAAATGCCTCCCTCTCACTACACACCACACTGGAAGAGTGGGGACCTCACACTTATTCACCTCCCGTCTGATTGAGTCCTAAACAGTCACTGTATATATTCACAGGGCGGACAACATGATGGAAACCCCGCACAATAAAATATGTTGGACAATTGTGACAATTAGTGATGACTAGTGGGCCTCTACAGGAGAGTTATGGGGAACTACACCAATGTTGACAAATATCAGTGTAGTTTCTGCTGCGAGGCAGAGTCTTCATAGCCATGAGCGAATAAAATACAACAGATTGTACCGTTAAATCCCTGTAAAGCCTTATCTTTGGAAACTTTGATATACTATCTTTAAAAAGCATTTAAAATTATCTAATTAATTTCTCACTTAGAGTCAACTGGTATGAAAACCCTGGTGCTTCCCTGTTTTGCAAATGTTTGTTCTTTCTATATCAAAACTTAAAACAGCATAGGAAATTTGTGGACAGCAATTTACCAAGTCCTGAACACTATATTGAAATTAATCACTTTTCACCTTTTTTGTAATCCCTATGTGCCAGTACGCACCTGTACTGTACCGCACTCTTTTTACATGTTTATACAGTTATGATAGGTTTGATTCTGTTTAGGAGTAGATAGTTAGTAATAAATTAATAAATAAATATACCTTGGAATAAATTTAGTGCTGGTGGTTTGGTAGAATTATCATACAGGAACTTCTCACTTAACGACAGAGTTCCGTTCTATCTATCTATCTATCTATCTATCTATGTTTAAGCTTAATGCACACTTTTCTTTTCAGTTCACTCTGTTCACTTTACATTATCAACCAAGTATATTTCCTCTCCTTACCGTTCTTGTTTTAGACACTTAGACACTAATATGGCAAAAAGAATGTTGGCGACGTCAATAAAGAAAGAAAATAAAATACTGGCAACATTTCTTATTTGAGAACCATTTTCTCCTCAACACAATGAATTTCTCTGTGCAGCTATTTTGGATGACATTCATTTGAAGTATTCCACAAATAGGAAAGAAGAGAAAGACTAAAAAGGACACAAAAATAGAGAGAACAATGTATCCGGTTTAAAGGAAATAACAATCAAAGCGTAAAAATAACCTATGTTAAGTTAAAGAAAGGAGGGTTTGAAAATGGTAGTTTCTATGTACAGATATTGTCTTGCTAATAATCTATATATATATGAATTGTTTCGTGACAGCCCAATACAAGGGTATTGTATTATTATAATATGTTAATAACCCTCACATTTCTGAAGGACTTAATATTCATAATCCTATTTGTAAGTATGTTTATTTATGTATTTTTTCTTAATAATCTTATTTCTCAATAATCAACGCCAGCGGTAATAATCAAGTATAATCTCATCTTATCTCTTATCATCTTATAGTCCCTCACTTTTGCCTCCAGTAATTACAGTGCTTACGTCACTTTCCAATCATTTGACGTAAAACTAAACGTTTGGGGATGACGTCACCCAAACCAAAAGTCCCAGTCAGCTGCCATTTAAATTCCCAATACGGGCTGTGTGAACAGGAGAGCGAGTCAGCTATGCACAAATATAGGAATATTTTAATAATAATAAAAAAATGAAAAATCTTGAATCCATACATGCTACTGCATCTGATTATTATTATTGTTATTATTATTATTATTATTATTGTTATATTTATAGGCTTGGATACACAATAATCGGAGTGATGGAGATGTTCTCATGTATCTCCATCCCTCCGCTTGCTACAGTTCAGACAGGACATGTATGATCCTCAATATAAAACAACAAAAGATCATTTGTTTGTTCTGCCAAAGAAAATTTCGTAATCCTTATTATCTGTGAACTCCGGGCCCTGGGATTTAACTGTATATACGCCGATGTGTTGACATTTGCAGTACTTACCTTGTCCGGAATCCACAACCCGATGGATTATTATGCTCCGCTGTCAAATTCCGCACCACACGTTTTGGTGTCTCCCTTCATGTTGTGACGCACGGAATCCCGTGGAAATACCGCAGTTATATTTCAGTATGGGGTAGTTGGAGTATCGCTCGGGGTGTTCGGCCTACACGCTATTGGCAGTAGACGGAACGATGCTCCAACAGCGTCTTCGATCCAGGGTCAAACGTACGGAAATTAATAAAAGTCCCTTATAACATCCTCTCCAGCTTCTTATTTCAAAATAAAGCGCCTCTACGCTCCTTATCAACAAACTGCTTACTAATTTCGACATGCTACGACTGTACTACTACTAATACCACTACCACCACCACTATTACAACTACTACCACTAAGAATAAGAATAATAATAATAAACATTCATCTTATAATAAACATAAATGCTTCTCAAAAAAAGAGAAAGCGACGTTGAAAAGGGTCAAAGAGTCAAAAACAAACGTCAAAATTTCAACATTTATAAAATAGTTTATTAGATATCGAATATTATAACAAAAAGGTCATGCAACCAAAGGGTCACATTTGGCAGAAAAGGCTTGGCTCCTCAACGGAGAGTCTAATTTCTACCGGAATTTGTATTAAACACATAACAGGACAAGCCATAATTGTCAACCGTAATTCGCTCCACGGCAACGTCTTCATTCCTGGACGACACACCCGAATGCTATAGGTCCCGGTGTCCAAAACCTCGACAACCCCTATGCTTTCATTTTGAAGGCGACCGCGTAGGAAATAAGGTTCCGCTGGAAGGGTTCGTAGGCAGCTTGACGCCGCCCCCGCCCCGCCCCCGCCCCGCCCCCGCCCCGCCCCCTCCGCCCCGCCCCGGACGCCGCAGCATCCCCGTGTGCTCGCCACGAGTCCTCCAATCAGGATCATTTTGGCAAGACTCACCGTATCCTGCCAGAGCCGCATCCCGGAGGATGCTTCCAGTGGCTTTATTTGTATCACCCAAGTCCTGTACCTCAACACATGATACAAATACTACAGAACGATGGGAATTTATTTTTTTTTATTAACAAAAGCAGTGATGCCTAGATTTTTTTTTAATGCAGGTTTGCAATATAAAATTAAAAAAACGTGGTTCATTTAGCAGAATGTGTAAGAGTAATACAATATGACGTACTGTATTTCCAAATGAAAGCCCAATTATACAGAAATGGGATATTTTGTCTTATCCGACTGGTGTGGGGAGAAATCGATTATATGGCCCTTGTCAACATCACAATTCAGTTAAGGATATAGTGGTTCCAGGTTTGGATTCAATTAAAAAAAATCCCCCCCTTCTAGTAATCAGACTTTTGTTAGTCAACGATGAGGAGTGGATTGGTATGTTATTATTGAATATAGCCCCCCCCCCCCCTACGGGTCAGAATAACCAATCACAGGACATGGACAACTTGTGCAGAGATAGATCAAACTAATATTCGCAAAAAGTTTAAAAAGAGAACCCCCCACCCACAAACAGCACTATATGACTTAGCTGTTGAAAAGCAGTAAACATTCAATTCATGACTCACAACCAATAATGAAATGGTAAGCAATGCTAATATCTACGACTTAATTTTTTTAACAATTGATTCCAGGAGTTTAAAAACAAAGTAGAAATATTGCACAAAATAGAATGAGTCATTTTATTTACAATTCACAGTGCACTTGTACATGGAATTACAAATTTACAGGACTGACCTCAAAAAACAAACAAACCACATCAAGAATTATAAGGAGCGTTAATGCTCATCCAGAATTGCCTAGCTAAAATCATTTGTGCGCTCATGCTGTCAGCGTCAGCTTCCTGTATCCAGACCCTCCGTGTGGGGTGTTGCCTTTGGCTGGTTTAAAAGATCAATAGTTTGCCCTTCCCGGAGTTGCAGCACTGCCAGCTTCAGCCGCCATCTGTTGGAAAAAGAAAGAAATGACTGCGAAAAGGCCCTTTTTCCAATAAATAAAACAAAGTCATTTCAGTTGTTGCGATGGGGCTGACGGAAAAAAAATCAAAACTGACTTCCCAATGACTTGTTGGTCATGGTGGTAGCAGTTCCCTCAGGTTAGCAAAATCCTTTTCATATTCACGTCTCCATTCTCACACCCCCTTTTTTTTTTTTTTTTTACATGACACTTTTCTGGGGACAGACTCAAGTGCTTTACTAGGGAGAAACTTACCACTCTGCTTGAAATGGAATCTAGGGAGGAACACAGGCATGCTGTGATGTTGCGAGAACAAGGTAGTGAGTACAGATCCAACATGACGGCACCCAGCTGCACAAACTTAAAAGACAATCTGCTCCAACGTAAACAAATAAAGTGAATTGCAAAAAAAAAAAATAACTACACACACTATGCAAATCCAAAGTGAAGGACCTCGTGGACTATATTGATTATGATCATAAACAGTATGTGATGGAAGAGGACCAGGACCGTAACAACCCAGCAAAGAGGAAGCAGGCATACTCAGCTACCCATAAAGACGATCTAATCCCCAGCGTGGTAGAGGTTAGTGTCTTGGATGAGATTAACAAGAAGCTGGACATGCTTGGTCCGCTTCTCCAAGACATCACCAAGATTAAAGCCAGGCTTGATTTCCTGCACTGCATGGTCGGTGAGATGCAGAAGGACAACGCGGATCTAAAAACCTCTATAAAGTGTCTCACAACAGAGATTGTAAAGATTGCATTCCTCTCCTCCCTCATTTACTGCCAAAACTATGCCAGGAAGAGGCCACGTGACCAGTTGTAGTTCCAGTTTTTCTGGACATAATTAACTGTTTTTCAATACATGTTGTCATCCAATGTTCATGTTTTTGTGTAAATGTTGTTTGTTTCTATGTTTATTTGTCTCACCATGGTGATTCTCCCCCTCTTGCAGTAGTGATCAGTTGTTTATAGACCCAAACATGATAAATAGTTCTCCAAAGAGGGGGGTTTGGTGGTGGCTCTCCATAACCAAAAACTGTGCTCTTGTCATCTTCCAGGTCATCCACAGGACAGAGATATTGCAGCATTTCTTGATGATTTAAGAATTAATAAAGAGTTACATTGCAGGTTGAGAACTCCACTTGCAGACTAACTCTGTCCTAGATGCAATGGCATACAAGTACTCTGTGTTGTATGTCCAGCATGCTGACAGCACAGGTTAAAAAATTGAAACAAGGTTGTAAAGAATGAAAATAAATTAATGAAAGAGACTATCCTGGATATACAATCCAGAAGTATGCGGGACAACCTCATCTTTTCTGGGATCCCAGAGAACAACACCAAGTCCCCAGAAAACATGGTGAAAGACTTCGGACACAGCCCTGAAACTCACCACGGACACCATGAAGTAAATCACCTGCCACTGGGTTCACTGACTGGGACACCGTGTGGGGAACCGTCCCTGCTCCTTCATTGCCACGTTTGAACAAGTCAAGCACAAGGAGCTGGTTAAAAGCAAAGTACAGGAACTGAAAAGGCACCACGTTGGGTATGAACGACCAATTACCCCAGGAGATCAACGATCGAGAGAAGGTGCTGTACCCCATCCTGAAGGAGAATCGGCAGATGATAAACGGGTGTAGCTGGTTGTTGATAAACTATACATAGATGATCTGTTATTCTGAGACTCCTCCACCACACCCTAGTTATTTTCATAATTTTGATATGTGAGATGTAGAAATGGGCATTTTATCTATGTCAGGATTGTAAATATTGCTTACTTTTATCATCTCACCTTCCTAATCCCTCCCTACTTCTCTAATCACTCACTCCCTATTGAGTCTCTCACGATATGGATAGTATGTCTGATTCTGCAATGTTCGATGTTTATCATTGTCTATTTGTCATTTGTTTGTGTAGATATGTAGCCCTACAAACATTCTGCAATACTAGGACAGTAAAAAGGAATGTAAAGGAGAAAAACACAGGTTTATCTATGAGAAAACATGGACACGGTTGTATAGCTATTGCCTTGGATGCACAGTGCTGCAGCATGGGAAAACTACAAATCCTTATCCATCGACCCCCTAACTAATCTCAATGGCATTAAGTTTGTTCAGAATTTGTTGGAATGTCAGAGGCTTAGACATACCAGCTCTAGGTAGCAAAATCCTAAGTCACCTCACCAGGATGGACCCCAGCTTCTGTCTCTTGCAAGAAACTCACATCATTGCATCCGAGCACCTCAAAGCTAAATGGGTTCCTCAGTTGTTTTCTGCATCATATATCATGAAGAAGAAAATAGGTGTTTCTATACTGATCAATAAAGTATCCCATACCAGAATAAAACAACAATATCATACACAGAAGGGCGGTGTGTGTGTGTGTATGTATATATATATGAATTTTACGAAACGCCAAATTAACCATAGCCAATATTTGGGGCCCCGATGAGGACAACCCAAAATTTCTTTCACAATATACTTTCAAAACTCTTAGAATTCTGAGTCGGACGTCAACACGGTACTTATCCAAGTTTCCGATCCAAGACCGTTCACAAACCCGAGATAATCACAAGCCCTGGCGTTCGTCACACTATAAAACAACATATGAGTGATCTTACTCTTGGCGATGGTTGGCGATCAAATAATCCACATAATAGAGAATACACATGCTACTCAACGCCCCAAAAAAGCTTCTCTAGAATTGAATTTTGTTTGACAAGTAACCCGTAATGTCCAAAATCACTAATCTTAAAACCCACCCAATTGTAATCTCTGATCATACGCTGATTAGTTTCAACCTCGTATATTAAACCAACCGGAACCCTTCAGGCAGGTGGCGGTTTAATACATCACTTCTGACAGAATCTTTTCCAGAGAATGGACTTCCTTCATTGAATTGTAGGACTCTCCAGAAATCTCACCATCTTTACTCTTGGAAACGGCAAAGGGGGTTCTGAGGGGTAGTATTATTTCATTCTCCACTCACAAGAAGAAGAAAGGACAAGAACGTTAAAATAAACTAGAACAACAAGTAAAAGACTTGCACTCCCAACAAGCCCACTCACCCACTGAGCAAATCCGAAATGACATCCGGACACTTACATCTGAACTTGAAAATATTATCCATAAAAAGACAATTCCTCATGCAATGAACAAGAGTGAATTATTTTGAATACAATGACAAATCAGGTTGATTTCTTGCCAATAAATTAAAAACACCATCGAGAAAACACTTATTACAGCCATCAAAGATCCACAGGGTAGGATAAGACATCAATAAAATATTCAGATACTTTTATAATAAGCTATATCACTCAAATAATGAATCAAATATATCAAACATTTACTCATTCCTCTGATATCAACCTCCCTAAAGTATCAGCGAGTATCACAGCGCAGGCTACCACACTAGCTCAACCATTTACTCTAGAAGAACAAAGGAAAGCTCTCTTTTCTATGCCCAACAACAAATCACCTGATGAGATGGCTACCCAGTGGAATTCTATAAAACACTTCTGGCCACTAAGATCCCAATTATTCATCAGAATGGTAACAGATTAATTCAACCTCCACCATGCCTCCGCACATGAATACTGCTCTCATTTTGGTTTTGCTCAAAGCCAAAAAGGACCCAACACTCACCTCCAGTTAGACCCATAAACCAGATTAATTGTGATTTAAAGATTAGTAAAACATTAACCAACAGAATTGAAGAAGTAATTCCGTTTAGAATTCACCCAAACAGGCTTTGTCAAAGGCAGACACTCATCCAGCAATATGTGCCGTTCATTCAGTATGATCAGCACATCTCAAAGGAAAAACTTAAATATTGCTATTGCTTCTTTAGATGCTGAAAAAGCATTTGACAGAGTTAATTGGACATATCTCTTTTCCACCCTCAACAAATTTGGCTTTGGAGAGTCACTCATTCAATGGATCAGGATTCTGTACAACTCTCCATCTGCTTGTCATCAACAATGGTTACACTTCACAGCATTTCAGTCTACAACGCGGCACAAGACAAGGATGTCCACTCTACCCTTCACGTCATCTTTATTGAACCCCTCGCTGTGACCATCCGTCAAAACAGTAATAACATTGGCATACAAACACAAAACTGTTCACAAAATCAGTTTGTATGCAGACGATATCTTTAGATTTACGGAACCGAATATCATCCCTACCAGAAGTGTTAGACCAAAATTTTCAGACATCTCAGACTATTAAATAAACTGGACTAAAACCGTGGTCTTCCCACTCAGTGGGGAAGATTGGAGTGCTTGTAACCCAGAAACTTCCCTTAACCATCACAACAGGCAACATTAGATACCTTGGTATTGATATCTCATTCTGTTAGAATGGTTTAACCTTAACTTTACTCCATTGCTCAAATCCATTGAAGAAGACCTCACTCGATGGAACAACCTACCCATGTCACTAATTGGTAGGATAGCAGCAGTGAAAATGAATATAATACCAAAAATGAACTATATATTTTCAATTACCCCAGTCCAACCAACAGTACATTGGTTTAATACTATAGACTCAATAACCAATAAACTATATTGGAAATACAAGAAACTGAGAACTAAACTAGCAACACTACAGAAAAACAAAGACTGTGAAGGCCTAGAAGCCCCAAACTCCAGATTCTAGTGTCAGTTTCGCCTACCACCCACCACCCAAATGGCGTTTCAGGGAACTCCAGCACAGAGACACAGAAGACAGGGCGTAAACACCAGTTTATTGTAGAGAGTTGGCCAGTTGGAATTAGCCAGGAGCAGATGGACATATGTCATGACAGGGCTCCTAGCCTGAGTGTGTGTGGGGATGTGGGTTTTAACCTGTTGCCCGTTAGACCAACCAACAAGCAACAGGTATGCAGCCACCCTGACCCAATCACCTAGATTCAGGTCAGGTGTGGCTGCTCAAACCACACCAACCCCACACCACTATTTAGCAAACCATCTTCAATTTATAATCCAATGGTTACCACCAGAACAACAATTGGGCCATGGATGGCGAGACATTGAACAAACAGAATGTCAGGATTTATCAATATCTGATCTTCCACTCCTCACTGAATCTATAAAGAAACATAATTGCTTCAAAGACCCATTCACCACAACAACTCTGTCAGCCTGGTGGAAATTCAACAAATTCAGTGGTCACACTATCTCCAATCACTTTTGAAAAAATGTGCTGATATCTTTCTCAACCTTAACCCATTGGTATAATATCGGTGGTCACAGTTTCCTGTAATTCCTTTAACTGCAGCAGTCTCCAAAAGTTAACATCAAATCAACAAACATCCTACAACCACCTCCAATGATTGAACATCTTACTCATATTAGTCATTTAAAAAATCACTCTCTCAAAAATATAAAAACTTTTATTAAAAACAGATGACAGTTTCCTTTACCTACCGTGGAATGAGAAAGAGACTTTACTGTTTCCACCAATACCAACCTGTGAAAGCAACACCTTTTCTATGACCTGCAATAATCTCTTGAACTTGATCAATATCAAAATGCAACTCATCCAATACAAGATTTTGCACAGAGCTCATACCAACCAACACAAAATGTTCAAAATGGGTTTTGTGGATAAAGACGTTTATTGTCATTGTTCCCTTAATACCAGAGATGACTACTTTCATGCCATCTGGCTCTGCCTAACTATCCAAACATTCTGGACCAACATCACCAAGAAGCTATCATCCGTCATGCTGGGGCTGGTTAGACATTCTGTCTGGTCCTGTGACCCAAGTCGGAACCTTAGTCTGGCCGGGAGTGCTCCGTAAGGGCTCCTTATGCGGTCTCCTTTAGTGTGGGGTGGACTCCCGTCATCGCACCTGGCTATCCGGGTACCTGTTCTCTGGTACTCTCGTGCGCCGGGCACTCATCGCTGGGGGGCCAGGCTGTGGGTGGGGGGGTCGTCTGCCGCCGACTTCCGGGTGTCCTGGGCTGAGCACACTGGGCTACGCGCTCAGGGCTCTGTGGCTGGATGGGACGTCTGGCCAGTTGCAGTGGGGTGGATCTCGCCCTTGCTCGAGGCGTTGGTGGGCATGGGGGCCCCGCTGGCTTGCCTGCGGGGCGGCCAGTTCAGGCTGGGTGTCAGCCTGTCGGCGCGGGAGCTGGCCCCGGGCCTGCGGTCCGTGCCTGGCGTCCGCAGCCTGGGTTCTGGCCTGCTGCTGCGTCTCGTGCCTGCATGTGTGGGTTGGTTGGTTGTATGTGTGCGCCTCAGGGGTGCAGGGTCTCCCCGCACTCTCTGAGGCTCGTTTATGCTCCTCAGAGCCAGGCGTTGCACCATGGGCTCCCGGCTTCTCTGGGGGCTGGTCTTCTGTGGCTGCAGGGTAGGGTGCTTTCCGGTGGTCGCGGGGTGTCTATATGGCTTCAGGACTCAGGGGCTGTTTCGGGGGCCTTCTCCGTTGCTTGGAGGCGCTAGGATATAATACCGACCTCATACACCAGAACCAATATGGAGGGAAAGTCCTGTACACTCACCGGTTGACACATTGCGCGCACGCATTGCTGCTCCAGTTTTCCTGGACTTAATTAACTCTGTTTTGTCGACACATGTCGTCATCTAACGTTTCTAAGTTTGTTCTTGATGATTAGAGTATGAATAAAGAGTTGCATTGCAGGTTTAGAAGTTGAACTCCACTTGCAGACTAACTCTGTCCTAAATGCAATGGCATACTCTGTGTTGTATGCCCAGCATGCTGACAGAAAAGGTAAAAAAGAAAAAAGAAAAAAAAAAAATCCAATAGAATTACCGGTTGGTCGCAGGATCTTTAGTCGAGGTGGTGTACAGGTATCCCCCAGTCTTGGAGCCAGTTACTGGAATCTTTAACTGCAAGACACAAAGGTTAAAGGGGATTACGTCACTGAGAAAAATTAAATTAAAAAGGTCCACCCGGTCGTAGTAATAGGCCAAGATGATTGTCAGAATTATTTTATCTAGGAGAGTATTATGAGTACAGGTATTGTAGGACATGGTACTCAGACTTATAAGCAGTTTTATTATTATTTATTTATTTGTTTATTTTTTGGTATTGAAGTTCCAATTTTCAAAGAGCTATATGAGGATGGTTCTTAAGCTGTTAGAAAAATGGAAATAATAAATAAATGTTTCTTGAGGATCTGTATTCTATGTCATTTGTAACCTATTCTGTGCATATAATCACATTTGTATATTCTTTTATATATTTTTGGGCTTTTAGTGTATATTTGCATTATTCTTATCTATCTCATTTATTATCTCTTTTTTTTTCGGACTGCTTTTTTAAAATGCTAGTCCTTGTTTGAATGCTCTTGGTGGAATAAACTCATTCTTATATATTCTTATACATACAGTTTATTTCATTGAAAAGGGCAACATATTCCAAAATAAAGTACAAATGACGGTGTCGGTACAGTTAATGTAAATATGCATGCGTATATGTATGTATGCATATGTATGTTCAGGTATATAGATTTGTGTAGGTATGCATATGAGTGCATGTGGGTGTGTATATATATAAGTATACTGTATATACAGTATGTATGTACAGTATCTACATATGTGTCACCTCTGTGTAAATAAATATACATTTCTTTGTATTTTTATGACCTACTGTCCTACAATTTCCATATGTTCTGAAAAACCCAATAAACAAAACCCAAAGTCCCGCAAAATTATACTTTATGAATCTAATTAGTGCCAAATTTTGAATCAAACCTCAGTTATTATGGATGATTTGCTGTCAATTTTCAAATGTTCTGAAAAACCCAATAAACAAAACACAAAATCCTGCAAAATGATAGTTTATGAATTTAATTACTGCCAAATTTTGAATCAAACCTCAGTTTTTTGGATGATTTGCTTTTTGTTTGGGCTGTATCCTACCCGGGCAGTGTGGTGGTCGATGCGGTTGTCCCCATCAGTTAGGTGGATGCTGTGGACCTTCAAGGGTGGGGACCCAAGACCGTCCATGGCCACAGGACATGCTTGCAGACGCGCCAGCGCCGACTGGTAGTACTCGGCGTTGGTGAAGTTTTCTAATTAGAAGCAGACAGACAAGACGCGATAAAAAAATAAAAAATAAAAACATTCTAAAATGTAATCTAAGAATTAAAAATAAACTAACTACAGCAGACAGTGTTGTAAAACTTCAGTTTACATTTTTTTAATTGTACCATTTGTGAAAAATTTGCTTTCAGGGCAGTCTTAATCTAATGCAATGCAGAAAATAACTGTCAATAGAAATAGGACAGAGATAAGACAGAAACCTCACCAATGAAAAGTACAACAAAACACTATGTAAAAGTCAGGCTTAAGCTATTTGTACAGTTCTGATAGTAGCATCCAAATAGCATATACAGTATAATACTGTATATCATGTCCTAGCCCCATCATAATAAAGAAATCCAGAGGTTATATGATGTAAACCTCCTTATAGTTTATCGACATTTGGAAATTGATCAAATAAACACACATTTTTTATTTTAATATTTTTACTTAAAGCATGACCATTGTCATCTATGGATCAGTTGAAAAGAGAAAATGATATTTGATCCAAAGTTCAGCTTTGATATTTAAGATATTGGAAAACTTGGATTTTAATCTAAACTTTTCCCCGTTTCTTATTTTTTGGAAACGGTTCACTTTTAAGCTCAGTTTTAAAATTGGAAAGAAAAGATGTAATGATTAATGATTTTTAAATTAAATTCATTTTCTATATTTCAGTTTAGCAAAAATATTCTAATGTCATCGTTGTTTTAATGAACAAATTTGATTATTTTAGTATATTTTCACAACTTTCTATAATAACTTAACTCAAATACAATGATAATTAACAATAAAATAACTATTCTTTCCACACATATTCATCAATATCCACTTATTCATTCTGCCCGTCTAACCCCAGCTGTTCTGAGCACAATGTGTATGTACACACATACACGCACACACAGTACATACGCATTGCGCTCACTCTGCATCAAGTAGTACATGGTTCCCACTCCCCCTCCAGTGAGCACAGTGGTGAAGATGGTCAGCTGCTGTAGTTTACTGGTGGACACTCTCATCGCTGCACTGTTGATGACTCACTGGGAACAACAACAACAACAACAAAAACAACAACCTCAACAACAAAAGGTTACAATCAACAGCACGGGCTTTGTCTCTTTAAAAGTTTGATGTAAACTGACTGGAAGTGTGCCTGCTAATGGTACAGGGTGCATCCAAAAATTGGCCTTGGAGATGCCTCACATCATATCAACAGACTTTATATATTTTATTTAATTTAATGATCATGGTTGACTAGACTTAAGGTTGATGCGTCAAAACATAATATATTAAGAGATGTCAACTGAATTGCAATTGATTCCGCTGTATCAATTATTCATACTAATTGTGTGTGTGTGTGTGTGTATGTATATATATATATATATATATATATACATACATACATACACACAGTCAATTGGGTGTGATATTTTAATTATAATATATAAAATTAAATAAATTACTTTTCTTCATTGTCTTTATTATTTATAGGTGTAGTAGATGTAGCAGTAGTAGTTGCAGAAGTAGTAGCAGTAGTTAGGCAAGGCAAGTTTATTTGTATCGCACATTTCAACAGTAAGGCAATTCAAAGTGCTTTACATAAAACATACTATAAAAAGCAATACACAAAGTGCCAGGAAACACATTATTAAAGGACATAAAATGCATAAAATAAAAAAATAGAACATAGAATGCAAAAGAAATACATTGTTAGAGGAAGAAAAGATTATAAAGTTAAGAAACAGAATGCATAGAAAGCATAAAATCAAGTAAAAGTGAAAAGCAGTGCAAGAAATATGCAATGAATATGTTTTAGTTTCGTAAAAAGCAGCGGAAAATAAAAAAAAAATGCTTCAGCCTTGATTTAAAAGAGGTGAGAGTTGCAGCAGACCTGCAGTTTTCTGGGAGTTTGTTCCAGATATGAGGTGCATAAAAACTGAACGCTGCTTCTCCATGTTTAGTTATGACGCTGGGGACAGAAAGCAGACCTGTCCCAGACGACCTGAGCGGTCTGGACGGTTCATAACGTAGCAGAAGATCAGAAATGTATTCTGGCCCTAAACCGTCCAGTGTTTTATAAACCAACAGTAGTATTTTAAGATCAGTTATTTGACGGACAGGAAGTCAGTGTAAAGATCTGAGAACTGGAGTGATTTGATCCACTTTCTTGGTCTTAGTGAGGACTCAAGCAGCAGTGTTCTGACTGCAGCTGTCTGATCGATCTTTAGTAGTAGTAGTATTAGTAGTAGTAGTAGTAGTAGTAGTAGTAGTAGTAGTGCTGTTGGGGGTGTTGTTGTTATGGTAACTCCATTCTCCATTTAATTACTCAAATTGGTAATTAAATGTTGTGCCCTGCTCCACGTAATGTCACAATAAAACGATAACTTCTTTCGGCGTTTGTTTTTATTGGAATGCATGCTTCGCGGTTTCATTATGTCAAAAGAAAGAAATCAATTATTTATAAAAAAAATATATATATATACATAGGTTTATATATATATATATGGATAATTAATAAAACAAGTGACTGACCGACCTTAAAGGCAGAGGTAGGATCCGGAAATCAAAACGGAACATATCAAACTAGTTCCGGTTTCTTATTTCAAAATAAAACCCCTATATAAAATTGTGCGGCAAAGTGGAGGAGATATTTCAAAATAAAAGCCCACCCCTTAAGATCAGGTTCAGGTTCAAGAGATTCTATGTATGTATGTATGTATCTATCTATGTATGTTCTATGTAGTGAGTTACCATCAACAATAAATGAAATTATTTACAATGACAATATTCAATGATAACTCCCATTACATTACAATGGACTTCTTATATCAAAACAAAAAATATATTGTCAAATAGCATCTCTCATCTCAAAGCTCAGTTTTATAAATATAGAATATAACGACTTGTTACAGACCAAAAGAAGATGCCATTTGCACCTCCTGAACATCTTATCCAACATAGCTCTCATCACATATCACAAATCTAACAAAAGGACACAATCATAAAATACTGACTCGGCTCACAAGAAACACAAGAAACTCAGCAAGAGGGGAAAGAAAAAAAAACTTCTTGGTCATCTAGGCCACAAATATTCCTTTGAGGAATAACATCACTGAGATCTGAGCGCACAGGGGAGCCTGGAGTTTCATCCACATCCAAGTTAAGGAAGTCAACTGAGAGAAGAAGGTTCCTATACACAAAATTCTCCCTACAGGTTTGAACGTTTTTTTATCCTCTACACATTGATATCGGACCTCACTGACACATCATAAAAGGTTGAGTCCCATCTGTCTGAGACCTTCCTCTTGCCATTTTCACTGCGATTTTGCCAGCAAATCTCGATCACCCACAGACAATGGAGGGCCCTTGACTCTGCAGTTGAGCCCTTGGCTCTGCAAAGTCTGACGTGATGTGCTTGCTCTTCGAGGCAATATGCAAGAGGCAAGAGAGAAATACATGTGGTTTCACACAAGTCCTGCCTCAAGCAAGTGACAAACTCATTAAAATCATTCAAACTCAAATCATCAAAGACCTCAAGAAAAACGGGGCAAAGCCAGTGGTCTTGTGTACCGTGCAGTTATAAAAGAAGGATAACATCAGCAGCATCTGTGACCACCTGGCTTTTGCTGTCAGGGGAAGGGCTCTCACCATATTTCCAAGAGTCCTGTTGAAGTGTTCCACAACACTATTACCCATTGGGTAGTATGGGGTGGTGTGTGACTTATGCACCCACACCATCTCCAGAAAATCTTTATTGAGCCTGCTCTCAAAATTAGCACCCTGGTCTCAATGGATTCTCTTTCCAATCGTGTCTCTTTCCTTTCCATTCAGTCTAGGGATGACTTTTCCTGCATATTTTGCAGAAAGTCATCCCACAACGTGTGGGCAATGTGTTTTGCAGAGTGACTCCGACAGGGGAAGGCATCTGCCATTTTGGAAAAATTATCCTTTACTACTTAGACATCGACTGTCCTCTTGTCACTCAATTTGGTAGACCAAAATTCGATACACACCAATTCCACTGGTGCAGATATCAGAATGCTTTCAAGGGGTGCGCTTGCCTCAGGTTCAGGTGTTTTGCCAACACAACACATCTCTCTGTTACGACTGGAGCTAGGAGGGACCCAAACGCACGACACAGAGAGACGGTAGGCGGACGAAGGATGTTTATTAGACCAGATGGTGGAGATGGTCGGGGGGACCCGGTCAGGTAGAGATGGAGCAGGGCAGGGCAGGGATGATGATGACGGGAAGGAGGCGTCCAGGATCCGGGTGGAGAGACGGGGGAACCGGGCTGGATGGAGAGGGACGGACAGACTTGGTCGACGAGCGGAGACAAGCAGGTTAGGGGAAGAGGAAACAAGGAGACACAATACTAGGAACTTGGAACAAGCACTAGGAGCATCACAATACTACCCCCCTCAACAGGACTTCCAAACCGCAACATTACTGGAGGTCCTTATACACCTCTACCCTTGCCAAAAAGGAGTAATAAATCCCCTCTGAGCATGACTCATCTTAAATAATCAAAAGAAAAGTGCGCAATACTATGAAAAAGTAGCTTGAATGTTACTCTCCCTTGTAAGTCGCTTTGGAAAAAAGCGTCTGCTAAATGACTAAATGTAAATGTAAAAGATGAGAAAACATATATAAATACAAAAAAAAGGACAAATAAGCGTCAAAAAATATCCTTATAAATTTTCAATCTAACCGCTAACGCTAGTTAGAGCAACGCATCCACCCGACTCTATGCAAAGAAACAGCAGCAGCAGAATAGTCCTCAGATCACACTGAAGAAACCACAGTCCAACAGAAGGATATCAAGGTCCCGGCACCAATGTGACCTTTTCTACTTGATCTCTCTGCTATTCCAAACACTTCACAGGAGTCAGGATTATTTATTTGATTGAGGTTTATTCTGGAATAATGGGACACAAACACAACCATAAATGTACAGCATTAATGGAAAGATGATCAGATAACACTGTGGATTACTCTTGAATTGTTTGTTTTACATAAAAAGGGTAACAAAAATATACATTTGAAGGTGGTGAAGCAGGTGCTGGTGGTGTGTGTGTGTGTGGGTGCGTGCGTGTGTTCTTGTGTGCGTGGGTGTGTGTGTGTGTGCATGTGACGTGTCCACCGGTGAGTGTACGGGACTTGTCCCAATTGCTGTGTATTCGGTGTTATATTCTAGCGCCTCCAAGCAGAGGAAAAGGCCCCCAAGCCACCCCTGATGCTCCCACGGTTGCAGGAAAGCCCCAAGCTCCCTGCCCTGCAGCCACAGAAGACCAGCCCCAGAGAAGCTGGAAGCCCACGGAGCAAGACTCACGCCCGGCCCGAGGTGCATAACCCAGTCCCGGAGCGCGCGATGGGGACCCTGCACACCAGGCACAGACCTCAGGCCCGGAGCTATGTCCCGCACCGACAGACTGACAGCCTGGCCGAACCACCCGCCGTGCAAGGGCCGAGGCCCGCCCCACCAAAACTGGCCAGGCGGCCCATCCAGCACCAGGCTCAGTGCAGGGCACCTGGATGTCAGCTGCAAGTCGCCAGATATGTTATGTATGTAAGCCCAACCCAACCTGCACATATATATATAAAGAATGCAATGCAGATGCAGATTTGCATTGCAGTCGCACACACAGTCGCAATGCATATGGTGGCGGGACTGCCACATTGGTGGGCATCTTCAGACGGCCTTCTGTATCCCTTCCCTGGGCCAAATGCCTGCATTCTCAACCACTGTGGCAGTTTCGCCACCACACGCCACCCAAGTGGCGTGTTCAGGGGCCTTCGGCACAGAGACACAGACGACGGGGGGTTGTGAAGACCAGTTTATTGTAGAGATGAGCCTTGATGGAATTAGCCAGGAGCAGATGGAACATGTCATGACAGAGGGCTCCAATCTTGACTGAGTGTATGGACGGGGTTTTTAACCCTGATTCTCGTTAGCCCAACCAACGAGCATCAGGTGTGGCTACTCAAGCCACCCCATCTACCACATGGATGTCTTGTAATTTCTTGCTTCTCAACTCTTAGAAAACTAAGATTCTGGTTATTGTTGCTGCTGGGCACAGGTACCTGTTTAAGGATACCACTATGAACTTTGATAGCTTTACTAATATCCAAAGTAGCTCAGCAAAGAAATTAGGAGTTATATTTGATCCCACTCTCTCTTTTCAACTGCATATCAACAACATTAATAACATTAACATTAATAACAACAGAACATTACCAGAACTGCATTCTATCATCTTCCATTGCTAAGATACGCCCCATTCTATCCATGAGTGATGCAGAGACCATAGTCCATGCATTTGTAACATCCCAGCTAGATTACTGTAATGTGTTGCTCTCTGGCCTTTACCATGTTTAGGAAGGGACCAGGAGGCACACCAGGAGAGCCAGCAGGCCATCCAGGTCCTTCTCTGGGAGCACACCAGACAGGGCGAGGAACAACTGCTGTGTCCCCCCATCCCCCCGCTACAGAAGATGACGGGGGAGGACGTTCCCGAGGCGTTCATTACCAACTTTGAACAGATGGCCGAGGTGGCCGGCTGGTCTGACTGCGTTTAGGCATGGCGGCTCATTCCCCTCCTCTCAGGAGAAGCCCAGCTGGCGGCACATGCCCTAACCCCGGAGAGGGGATGAGCTATGCTGTCGTCCAGAGGGCGGTGATGGAACGGGTCTCACACAACACCTGAGGGCAACCGCCTGCGCCTCCGGTCACTCCCCTACGACACCGCGGGCCAGCCATTCCTGCATGCCCAGCAGCTCCTGGACGCGGCCCAGCAGCGGCTACGATTGGAGGAGAACACCAAATCGCCGTGGCAGTGGCGGCCACCTAACAATTTGTGGACGATCTCCCGGCCCACGGCGCTAGCTGGATGCGTTGCCACCGGCTGGCCTGCCTCCAAGCCACCATAGCCCTCGCCGAGGACCACTCCGAGGCCTACGCACACACACCTCTGCCTACGGCGCTGGCCCAGAGAGGGGCCCATGAGGGAGTCGCGGTATGCTGACCGTTGGGGACCGCCGAGGGGCCCGCGCCTGGACGCAGCGTGGGAGTCATCATTGGACCGGCCAGTACCAGCGCCGCAGACCTTGTGGCCATCACCATCCTCCTCCCTTACGGGGCCCCAGGAGGGGCTCACCTCCCACTCATTCCCCCGCCACAGGAGGGACAACCACCGGCAGGAGGTCACCTCCTACCCCACTCCACCCCCCGATTCTTCCAGGATGGCGTGGCCTCGTCCGACCACTGGAAGCTGGACGGACGCCTGGTCAGGTATGCCCAGACCGCCAGATCCCCCTGTCAAGAAGGGGCCTACCATGTGCTGGTAAGCTTACAAAGGGGTAGACATCAGGCTTTGCTGAACTCAGGCTGTTCACAGACGATGATTCAGCAACACCTGGTTTGACCCAGGGCTTTGGTAGATGCATCCTTGGGTGGATATTTGTTGTGTGCATGGGGATATTCACACATATCCAATAGTGCAGCTTGAAATTTGCTATAAGGGAAAATAGCATAGGGTAAAGGCTGCAGTTGGTTCCTGCCTGTCGCACCCCCTGATTTTGGGTACAAATTGGCCAGTTTTCGATGTGTAAATGAGAGAAGCGGGGGGGGGCGGTGGTTACCCAATTGTTAGACCCTAAAAGCCGTCAGGGTTTAGTCTTCCAGGCAGCTCATTATAATCCGATGGCCAGTCTCTTAGGACACGAGAAAACAATTGAGCAGCCCATTTCTATTGGCCGGGCATCTGAGCACATGTGCGGCGGCGCTGTGCTGCCTTTCCTGAGTGTCAGCTGGTCAATCTACCGGCTATTCCCAGAGTGCCGTTGAGGTCCCTCCCCTTAGTCGAGACACCATTCGAGAGAATCGCTATGGATCTCATCGGGCCATTAGACCACAAAGCTCGAAGCTACTGATTTGTGTTAGTCCTGGTGGACTACGCGACCCGATACCCCGAAGCAGTGTCGCTGGGCAGTGTTACAGCCAAAAAGGTGGCGCAGGCCCTGTTTCAGGTCATTTCCTCCGGGTCGGGATTGCAAAGGAAATCCTGACCAACCAGGGCACTTGGTTTATGTGTCGTACACTGCACGAAGTGTACGGGTTACTGGGCGTCCACTCAATTCGGACCAGCGTTTACCACCTGCAGATAGACTGCCTGGTCGAACGCTTCAACAAAACATTAAAAAACATGATCCGGAAGTTTGTCATTACAATGATGAAGGTGTGCTTCTGGCTGTATCGCCTACCTGAACGCAAACACAAAATAGTGCATGCGGAATTAGAGGCCATGCTGGACATGGATTTAATAGAGGACACTATGAGCAAATAGTCCAGCCGCATAGTGCTCCAGCCTTTACCAGTTTTGCATGCTTCTGTTTGGGTTGTTTGGTGCCCCCGGGACCTTTCAGAGATTCATGGACTGCGGCCTTTGCCCCTGCGTACTTAGACGATGTGATTATGCACAGCGATACGTGGGAGTGGCACCTGCAGCATGTGGACGGCGCTAGCGTCCCTGAGGGGCACGGGGCTCACCGCAAACCCAAAGAAGTGCGCGGTTGGGTGGAGGGAGGTACTGTATCTGGGGTACCACTTAGGGGGGCTGCTCCGATCCCAGGTGGAGACCACTGTGAACATGCCGAGACCCAAGACTAAGAGGGAGGTAAAGCAGTTTTTGGGGCTGGCCGGGTATTATAGGAGGTTTGTGCCGAAATTTGCGGCACTGTCCAGCCCCTTGACCAACCGAATTGGAAAGGGTGCTCCAGATCCGGTCCAGTGGTCAGAGCCGTTCCAGCAGGCTTGTCAAATTAAATGCACCTCTCTGTGTGGAGCCTGTACTGCATAGCCCGAACTTTGCTCTTCCTTTCTGTCTGCACAGGGGACAGGGGGCTTGGGGCCGTTCTGTGCCAGGAGGTCGAGGGTGTGGACCGGCCAGTACTGTACCTCAGCCGCAAGCTTGCAGAGTGGGAGACGAGATACAGCACCGTAGAGAAGGAATGTCATGCGAAAAAGTGGGCCGTTTCCACCCTCCGCTATTAACTCCTGGGAAGGGCCTTCACCCTGATAAGACCACGCCCCACTACAATGGCTCCACCATATTTTTGACACCAATGCATGGATCACCCAGGATGATCGGGCCGGGTCACAATGGGGGGGGGGACTCAGCTGTCGGGCGGACAGCACCCCAGCCTATGTACGATGGTGCGAGTATGTGGCAGGCCAAGGGGGTGTGGTTAAGCCATTGCTGCAGACATGGCTCCAATCCATTTGTTGCCCTGCAGTGAGGAACGGCATGCTTGCAGGACATAGTGCGGACCGGGCAAGACGAGCGCTCAACCCAAGGCGCCGGACACGTCACAGTGGGAGCGCACCTAAGCGCCGATCTAGCGGACGATTTCCTTATTTGCCTGCAAGCCTTTAGGTTGTCCTTTTGGCCCACGAGCCGCATTTTGTTTCAACCCTATAAATAAATACACGCCGACTGGCGCTGTTTCGCCTCCACCTGCCTCCTCTCTCTCTCATTCCCTGGCCCTGGGCCAGAACACACCTCTACAGTATGAATCGTACTCTGAAAGATAAAATGACAAGGCCACAATGGGCAAATAACGCACACGGGTAGATGTCCTACCCGCTGCACCAGCTGAAATCCCAATGACTTCAAGTGCCACCACAAAACTACTACCATTCAAGGTTCTAAAGGGACGCCCCTTTCCAACTCCTTGGATGTGAGGGAAGGGTGGTCCATGTCTCTGAGATATGGACAAGATTATGATACGAAAAAGTGATTATACCGATGTGTTAAATAAGACATTGAATGTCAATTATGGTTATGTGTCTCTTTCTCTTCCTATGCCTTGTGACAACCCAACCCATCCCTTCTGATCAAATCCTTGAAACCAGGAAAAATTGAAGAACCAAGCTATGGCTCCCTAACCACCGTGATAGCAGTTACCTGGATGGCCTTGTTCACAGACTTAACCCCACAATGGATCCATTAGCAAGGGCCAAATGGGCCCCCGTTTTTCCAGTGTACAACGTCATTTATCATCATCTATTGTGCTAGAAACACCCAGTTCTTTGTCCAACCTTTCCTTCTTTGAAATGTATAATAACCCTATGAGATTAACCCATACACTCTGGATGTTGTATCACAACCTGTTGTGGTTAAAGAAAGAAAATATAGAGAAATGAGAAATACAACACGGAACACAGAACTTGTGCTAAAACCCCATTGGCTGACGTCACTTTAGCGTTGCTGCTGGAAGTGTGAATGCAATCAGAAAAAAAGACTTTGAAGGTATTTGGTTCTCGGGGGACCTACCCAGTTCCTAGTTCCCCTCAGGGATTCCCCAGCACAGTTTGGTCTTTATTCTGCTGTCGCTGCCGTTTTTACTACTGTAGGAGCACATCTATGAGCTACCCCCCCGCACCCACCACCCCCCACCCCGCCAAGGTGAGCCCCCCCTGAACCCTACAACACACACACACAGTCCCCTCCATGTTCTCCCATACCTGATCTCTCCCTTTGGCCCCTCCTCCCCCTAATGACTCTCTTTTTGCACTACTGCCATGTTTACAATTCCATTTGCACAGCTCGATTACAACGAACTCAGATATACAGTATATTACCACATTAATGCAAGTTTGTAAATATGCTGATATCATTTGTGTTTTTATCTGCACTTATTTTTTTACTTTATGTATGGCCTTAAGTGCCCCCCCCTTGGAGAAGTCGCAACACTCTTTTGGTTAACCTATCTGCACATTGCGTCAATGACAATAAAATTCAATTTAATTAAATTGAACTGAATCTGCATCTCATTGTTACATACATTGAGCAAAAATTATGAAACTAAACTTGGCAGCATTTAGCATTCTTTTTTTTTAGCAAAGTAAATATCAAAGAAAAATAGTGGGGACGAAATCTGGACACTATTTTATATAATGAACATTGCACAGCACTCATAATGTAAGTAAGAAGTGAAAAGAAGTAAAAGTGCAGCTGCTTTAATTAACATTTCACTAAATAAAATGTCCATAAAATCCAAAACAAATCTCAAGTCTCAATCTTTTGAAACTTAAAAATGTACTATTAAGTGTCTATAATCAATTTTAATGCTAATTCAGTGTAAAACATATAGTGTAAGTATTAGGTAATTTAGCTTTAAAACGGGCTTTAACCTTTACTCTGACATAAGCTGCCCCTTCAAAGTCCAAACAAATGACTGTTGCTTAAATGGTCGCTACTTTTGGCTCACAGTGTTATAGTTATCACGCGGTTTCATCTGAGCATTGTAAAACCCTGCATTGTGTCTGAGTGAACGATAATAAATATCACCCCCACTTGGCAGGGCTGCAGGAATAATAGGAAAATGGGCTTCTACTGTACAACAACAATATACAGCATGGAAAATACAGGAACAATTATTAACCACAGCATTGCATATTGGACTAGTCATAAATTAGCCGCTTCCAATATTATTTTAGCTATTTTTCTATTATTTTCTATTTTTAAATTTCATTTTTTTTTTTTTTTTCATTTTAATGAGGTTTTCCCTGACTTATATCAACTGGTTTTATTTTTGGAAAATTCGGAAGCTAACTTGGAAGCTCAGTTTTGAAATAGGAAAGAAAACGGGACTGTCCCAAACGGGAAATGATGTTAAACACAACCGTACTACCAAACCTAGCCCCTAACCCCTAACCTCTAACCCTGCCATAGTTTACACACACTCTCATCTTTCCCTTACTTTTCTTTGAAATTACTTGGTTTTATTTTCAAGCAATTTGAAAGAAAAAACTAATGCTTAAAATGTTGAACCAAACCGAAAATGGATTGACATGACTTCATTCGTTTTAGGGGATGAGCAAGTACAGCAACTGTCAGCTTGTGCATTACTTATGAGGTTCAATCCAGGGTTTGTCAACTCAGTTTGCATTTTGAAGGACGCGTATTGACTGGATTAACTTGTTCAAGTCCATAACTGTTACTTATCTTTTTTAATATATATTTTCAAATTAATATTGGATGTGAAAGGAGATACATAATGAGCAAACTGAATGAAGAGGAAATCATGAAATCATGAAACCCAGAAAAAAGCAACATAATACACTTAAATATTTTTATCTACTTATGAAGTCACATATTCAGTGGAATATAACGAGTCCTCAAACATTGTCCGTATGGTATCTCTACTTTCATCCTTTATCTCCAACTATAATTTACCTAAAGTGTATTAAGTATAAGATATAAACATATTTGGACAGTTTTTTTGTAAATAAGCATGAAAAATCTGTCATCACATAACTTTCTAATCCTGTTCATTGCCAAATTTGCTGGAAAACATTTTGCACCTGGCTGAGGTACAGAAAGCCGCCTGGCAGAGGTGCAGTACGTGTATTAATTGCCTTGTTCAATAGTTTTTCTTCGAGTGTTGAACTTCACGTCATGTGAACCTGGCCTAGGAAAAACCCAGTGTTTGGACACTTGCCTCCAAATCTTTTCCTTTATATGGTAATGCTCGCGTGATACCAGGGCACACATGCTAGACTTTCATTTGCATCAGTCATAACTTACGTGCGCTTGGATTTTTCCAGGAAAAATGTGATATGGGAGTCTTGAAAAGGTAATCTGTTAAAGGTCACATATTTTCTTTTTATTAACCATTAAAACAACTTTTTTGTGAGGTGTAGAGCAAAGAAACAAAGCAAATACAATTTTGTAGATTAAATACAAATTAACATAAACAGAAATTTTAGTGTGCGATCCCCTGTAAAGCCGGTTTTACACCGAATCTGATAACGCAAATTTTTCGAAAACTTGCCTTTGCCATTTTCACTGAATGACACGGTGCTAAAAAACATAATGTTTATAGTGTTTGAAAAGAGCTCCAAAAACTTTATTTACATTGTTTTTGATATTTTATTTTCTTCTGCTTTTCTTCTTTTCTTTATCCTTTTCATATCATTTGTTAAATAGCAGCTTTATTAATTGTGAATATGGCAACATTGAGTGTTAATTATATATACATATATAAAGAGTGTATACTGTATAGGATTAAAAAAAAAATGCGTAGGACTTTTAAAAGATAAAGTGACACTTGATTGTCCTGATTGTCAATGTCCTGATTTTTTTTTATCAATGATCTAATGTTATCTCACTTCTAATGTTTAGCTATCTAATAACACAGTGGTACCTCAACTTATGACTGCATCTACTTACGACTAATCCAAGATACCAGTAGCGATAGTCGCGAAAATTTGTATTGACTTGCGACTGACTGCTCCAAGATACGACCGTGGTAAATTTGCAGTTGGTGCGTCGGCGGCCGGTCAGCAGCCAGTCAGCAGCCAGTCAGCAGCCAGTCAGCAGCCAGTCAGCAGCCAGTCAGCGGCCAGTCAGCAGCCAGTCAGCAGCCAGTCAGCAGCCAGTCAGCAGCCAGTCAGCAGCCAGTCAGCAGCCAGTCAGCGGCCAGTCAGCAGCCAGTCAGCAGCCAGTCAGCAGCCAGTCAGCAGCCAGTCAGCAGTCAGTCAGCAGTCAGTCAGCGGGCGACCTACATGGTGTGTGCACGTAGTTCGTGGCTTATCCATATTTTTTTCATATTTACTGTGTTTGTGCTGGTTATTTTGTTTATTTTCACCCTTCATGATGAGTCCTAAGAAGAAGGATGATGGGAAAAAGAAAAGGGCAATGATTCCCATTGAAACTAAGAAGGAAATCATAGAAAAATATGAGCGTGGTGTATATGGGAAAAATTGCTTCAACATACGACTGTTTTAACATACGACCGTTCTTATAGAACGAATTACAGTCGTAAGTCGAGGTACCACTGTATACGTTTTTATATTTTTATCTAGTTTAGAAATAAGAAAAGATGTCTCGAAATGCTAAAAGTAAGTAAATGATTAAAGCATTTAAAGTGTACTGTCCTCTGTTAATATGTCATTTAAAGAAATCCCTAATATGTATATTTTTTGAGTACGACAGGTGAAGATATTCCCTTATATTTTCCTTAAAGCTATAGCTAAATAACCTGATACGCATAATTCTAACGTACACTTCCTTTTTTCCAGTGTTTTGGGTCGACACGATTGGTTAGTTAGTTCTGCATGGACCCGATAATCAGTCATGTTTATATCTCATCTCCATATTAAGAATCAATAACGCTTTACAAAACCTACTTCTCATCAACAAAGCCTCCTGTTGGAATTTAAGTGAAAAAATATTGAGTGGACGTATCTGGAGAGTGTCCTCTGGATCTGGGCCTCTCCCTCATCGCCCACAAGATACACACTCTGCTGGAAGGCCACTATAAAAGCAAAAAATAAGTATATCTATGGCCACAAACATACAGTAGCCTTACTGAAAATAGAGTTTGTTAAAGATTTAGATGTAATAATTGCTTCCCATCATTTCTAACCTCGCTGAATGCTTTACGACTGATAAACTTACCAATCTGCTGCAGCTTCTTACTGTGTTTGAATGCAGTCCACTGGTGCAAATGTTGAAACCATTAAAATATATATACATATATTCTTTTCACTAACGGGAAACACACATTAGCGTCAGATGTGAAATTTCTTTATGTATTTTTCTTGCTATTTCCGCAGTACACCCGAAGCGTAACATTGGCAAAAGTAGGTTGCTGGTAGGAAGCGGCGCAACACCCTGTTTTTAGTCTCTTACAGTAGAGCGGATGTGGCCAAGAGAGTTGATTTCGCGAAATTCCAAAAGACTCCATGAAACCATGAAAAACCTGATAAAATGCACGTTTGTAACTTTTTTTTTTCACAGTACAACACATAAATTCCTGTTTTCGAAAAAGGATTTAACATGTTTTTTAAGGTATGATGTTTGCACCATTGGACTGCATTGAAGCACAGTGATAAGGTGCAGCAGAGCATTACGTTTGTTCAGTAATAAAGGGTTAATATTATCGAGTTTTGTTTTTTTATTGGTCTTTTGCAGTGTTGATATCATTCTATTCCTTTTTTAGTCTTCTCCCCAAACAAGAGCAGTAGATTATTTATCGCTCAGAGGGGAGTTAAAAGGCCGGCGCATTAAATCACTCAGCGTTGATTTCTCTTCAAAGCTGCCAAAGAAAATTACACCGCGGCTTACATTTTTTTTCTTCTTTACTTGACTTGGCAGAGACAAACTTCCTAGGAGAGGAAAGACCCCGTTGACCCACGCACAGCTCATTCTCTCTCTTCCTCGCTCTCGCTCTCCCTTATTTTCCTCCTTTCTTTTAACATACCATGTATCATGGTCTTTTAAATCGAAATAAGGTCAATGGGAATGATACACTATTAAGAAACACAGCTACGGTCTTAGATTAACATGTGTGGTGTGTTCCTACACTGCAAAAAATACATACAGAAACAGGACACACAAATATATATTTAATAATAATAATATTTATATATATACCGGTATATAAAATATAAAGAGCTAGTAAAAGTTACAGAAATTGTTTTTGGTTGTTTCTGATACAATATATATATATATATATATATAAATGTAGTAGCAGAGCATGCAGGATCATGAAGGATCCTCACCACCACAACAATGGACTGTTCAAGCTGCTGCGGTCAGGCAAGCTTCTCTGCAGTCACACAGCGAGAACAGAGAGACTGAGACAGTTTCTTCCCACAAGCCGTAAGAACTGTCAATGCTGAACTCACCAGAGGACCTCACTGAGTCACACACATACTGTCTTACTGTACTGCATGTAGCATACTGTACTGCATACTGCATCACTCTTGTGGGTTACTGCATACTGTGCTGTATTGCTGTTCTGTTCGATGTTACTGTATTGCTGTCATACTGTTGTATGCTGTACTGTATATCTCCATACTCACTTTATTTACATGAACTTTACTGCACATATCTGTATGTATAAATAGCCTATCCCATATACATAATTCTATTCCTTTCTATCTTTTCACTGCATATATGTATGAACGTATGTATATGTATGTGATAAATAAACCTCTTAAATCTTGAATATATATACTATATATATATATATATATATATATATAATATAAAGAGCTAGTAACAGTTAAAGTAGGTGTTTTTGGTTATTGATTCTGATACAAATCGTGGTCAAAGGTATAGTAATTAGTGCAACAGGGGCATGAATCAGATTGGCTCAGCCAGAGCCAAACCCAGTGCAGGGGCCGAGGCTGAAGTTGGCTCTTTATTGGACTGCTCCTTACTCCAATTTTTCAGTCCACCTTAAATGGCCGCAATAACGTTATTTGGCCTGTAGATAGCTCTATTTAGTGACTAATCTTTATCCTGTATTGTAGAGGCCTCTATTTAGAGATTTCCAAAATGACCAATCTGTTATGAATACTCTGTATTCAGGAAAATAAAACAAACAATTACTGTTCCTAAAAGCTACTATATGAAACAACCAGAAATGCAACATGACACAAAGTGATTCATGACTATAGGGTTTTTTATTATGACTTTTTTCATGGATATGGCGACGGCGCGACTGGTGTTGAACCAGCCAAAGAGGGCACATGTCACTCCGCTGCTCATCGAGCTCCACTGGTTACCTGTAGCCGCCCGCATCGAGTTCAAGTCTCTTATGCTGGCCTACAGAGTGATTGCTGGGAATGCTCCCGCCTACTTAAATGCTCTTGTAAGAGCACATGTTGCCCCCCGGATGCTGCGCTCGTCAAATGAGCGTCGCCTGGCTCTGCCGGCCATACAGCCACGGCGATCCAGGCTATTCTCATTTGTAGTTCCACGTTGGTGGAACGAGCTGCCAAAAATGACCAGAGCAGGGACCTCCCTCTCTGTCTTTAAGAAGCACCTGAAGACCCAGCTCTTCAGTGAGTACCTCCTGTCCTAACCTACAATTACTTAGCACTACTTAGCAGTATTTATTGTTACACTAATGTCTCTGTCGCAATGTAGCTTGAATGTTATTCTCCCTTGTAAGTCGCTTTGGATAAAAGCGTCTGCTTAATGACTAAATGTAAATGTTCTTATTATTAAACTCTGAACATGGTATGCAGACTGTACGGTCTCATTGTGTCATTGCAACTTTTCCATAATTGCTATGTTCCTTCCAACTTATTTTCAAAATGTCTGAAAAATCTGACATTTGGGCATGACAAACAATTGCCATGGTCAGGTACCTCAGCTGACCGGCCTTCTGCAACCCTGCATTGATGTAGTTGTTCTTTGCCTATCTTTCCCAGTGTTAGAACTCAACTTAGTACATACACCAATAATCGTGGGTGTGGGTTGGGGTGCGAGAGGTGGCAGTCGGCCTCGCTCCGGCTCCGTGGCTTCTCTTGGGCAGGTGCCCCAGGTAGTGGAAGGTGCACATATCTGGCTGTCTGCGGGTGGGAGGCTGCCATCAGCGTGTGCAGCGAGTGCGGGGCTTGTGGCCAGTTGTGGGATGGCAGGTATAATTCTGACCTCATACACCAGAACCAATTGCACTCACCGGTGCACACACACACACACACACACACACACACACACACACACACACACACACACACACACACAGACAGATTCATCACAGGCACACACACAACACCAGCACCTGCTTTGAACACAACCCCAACACCCTCCTGATTACATCCCTCTCCTTTGCTCCCTTATTCACTGCCATATCTATAATAGGAAGAGGCCACGTGCTGAACTGCTGTTCCAGTTTTCCTGGACTTAATTGACTCTGTGTTGTCGCTTCATGTTGTCGTCTTATAAGAGAGGATAGCTGCTGTCTTCTCTGATATCTATACCTGCAAGGAAATCCCCCTGGGAGAATTCACGTCTTTTGAACACCTTGTTATATCTATAAACTGCAGTGCTCCGATTTTAATCATCACTGTCTATCAGACACCAAAATCTAAATGTGGCTTTCTTGATGAATTCTCTGAGCTACTGTTGGTGGAAAAGTGAGAGAGGCGAGATTGAGATGGTTTAGACACGTGTGTAGGGGAGATGAGAGTTACATTGGGAGAAGGATGCTGAGGATGGAGCTGCCAGGCAAGAGGAAAAGAGGAAGGACAAAGAAAAGGTGTATGGATGTGGTGAGGGAGGACATGCAGGCGGTTGGTGTAAGGGAGGAAGATGCGCAGAACAGAAGGTATTGGAGGCAGGTGATCCCTGTGGCAACACCTAACAGGAGCAGCCGAAAGAAGAATAATGCTGTCCAAGGTCTCCACTGATTATGATTGTGTAATCATTTCAGGTGATTTCAATGTTCATGTTGACAATCAAATAGACCCAGATGCTCACCACTTCATTACCCTATTGGAGGCATTTGACCTCACTCAGCATGTTTGTGAACCAACCCACAATAAGGGGCATACTCTGGACTTGGTCATCTCAAAAGGACTAACTGTCACTGTACCCTGTGTCAAGGATGTTGTTACTTCAGATCACTGTTGCATATTCTTTGATGTGTCTGCTCTTCCTGTACAACAGAGGGGTACCCAAACAATTAAAAAACATATCATCAACAATAATACCATTGAAACCTTTAAGAGAATTGTAAATGAGCGCTGTTACTGCTGTTCATGGCATCATCACTGAGGATCCTGTGAACAACTTCAACTCAAAAATACAAAATATAACTGATAACATTGCACCTGTAAAAACTAAAAACATAGAAAAACAAAAAGCCCCGTGGAGAAATGGAGCACTTGTTAGGCAGCTTAAGAGACAGTGTCGCCAGGCAGTACGAAAATGGAGAAAGACAAAACTTCAGGTTCATCATGAAAGTTACAAGGATAGTGTCAATCAATACAACATAGAAATTAAACAGGCCAGACAGTCTTCTCTAAGATCATTAATGAAAATATCAACAATAGTAAAGTGCTCGTCTCCACTGTTGATCGACTTATTAATCCACCATCTACAAAACCATCAGAGTGCTCTCTACTGAAAAATTTAAAGAGTTCACTACATTCTTCAATAACAAAATTATAGTTATCAGATGGAATATTATTGCCTCAACATCCAGAAATGAATCTACCCTTCAGTTCTCCAGTAATATGCTGTTGCCAATGTCTCACTTCATCTCCTTAGACATAAAAAAAAACTGGACGATATTGTTGGACAGCTCAGGTCATCCACATGCTGCCTGGACCCCCTCCCTACCACATTTTTTAAAACTGTTTCTAACTGCCTAGCACATGAGGTATTAGACATTTTAAATGGCTCTCTTCAATGAGGTATATTTCCTGCAGCATTTAAAACAGCTGTCATTAAACCACTCCTGAAGAAGAGCAATCTTGATGCAACAGTTATTGCCAACTACAGGCCCATTTCCAACCTGCCTCTCCTCAGCAAAATACTTGAAAAATCAGTTTACCTTCAGCTTAACAACTATCTAACCTCAAACAGACCTCACCATAGCACAGAAACAAAAGGTATTAAAGTTGTGAACGATCTGCATATAAACACTGATTCTAAAAAATGATCTGTTGTTCTGCTCCTGGATCTCAGTGCTGCCTCGCTGACACTGTTGACCATTATATTTTATTAGAGAGATTACAAAAATGTGTCGGCCAATCTGGCCCGGTTCTAAACTGGTTCAAAACCTACCAACAGGACAAGCAGTTCTTTGTGATCAAGGGTGATCTTGTCTCGAACAAAGTTGATATTATATGTGGAGTGCCCCAAGGTTCGATTCTTGACCCATTATTGTTTAACCTCTATCTTTTCCCACTTGCACATATTATAAAGAAACACAAAATAAATTAGCATAATCACGCAGCTGATTCACAACTGTACATATCCTTATCTCCTGCTGACCTGCTCCCCATACACTCCTTTAATCAGTGTATTAATGATATTAATGCATGGATGTCACAGAACTTTTTACAACTGAACAAAGATAAAAATATAAATACTCATCTTTGGTGCACAGGCTCTGATACAGATAAGCGAGATACGCTTATCTCAGTTCTCTGTCCCTGGAGAGCAAGAATGAAGCCAAAAATCTGGGTGTAATCATAGACGGTGATCTAAATTTGAAGAGCCATATAAATCACATCACAAAATCAGCCTTCTACCATCTAAAAAATATTTCTAAATAAAGAGACTTCCTGTCAAAAGCAGACTCTGAAAAATTAATCCATGCATTCATAATGAGTAGTTTGGTCTACTGTAGTGGCCTATTCAGCAGCCTTCCGAAATCAGCTGTGCAGCAGCTACAGTTAATCCAAAATGCGGCTGCACATGTTCTCACTGGGACAAAAAAGTTTGAACATATCACACCTTCTCTTAGATCTCTTCATTGGCTCTGTCAAAACTAGAATTGATTTTAAGATTCTACTACTTGTATATAAAGCTATAAATGGCCTTTGACCTCATTATATAAAATAAATGCAAATTATACACGAACCAGCAAGAACTCTCAGGTCAACATGCAGTGGTCTTTTAACTATCCCTCGTACCAACTCTAAAGCAGGGGAGGCTGCCTTCTGTATCTATGCCCCAAGTAAATGGAACACCCTGCCGAGGGACCTGAAAGAGGCCCCCACACTGAACACTTTTAAAAGCAGCTTAAAACCCTTGCTGATCACTACAGTCTATGACCGACTTCTGTGTGTGTGTGTGTGTGTGTGTGTGTGTGTGTGTGTGTGTGTGTGTGTGTGTGTGTGTGTTCTGTATGTTGTGAGGTTTGTGTGTGTGCTCTGTATGCAGTGAGATCTGTTTTTATTGCACAGACATTTTATATATTTTCTTTGATTGTATTTCTCTGCAAAGCGCATTGTGTTGCTCTGGTATGAAATGCGCTTTACAAATCAAGTGTGACTTGACTTGACTTGATGATTGCTGTTGTTTGCCTCTCGGTTTATTGATTTATAACCCGGGGTGAATCTCCCCCCTCTTGGAGTAGTGATTAGTTGCTTATGGACCAAAACATGGTAAGATCGTTCTCCAAAGAGGGGGTTTGGTGGTGGTTCTCTATAACCAAAAACTGTGCTCTTGTCATTCTACAGGGCGTCCACAGGACAGAGTTATTGCAGCAGTTGTTGATGATTTAAGAATTAATAAAGAGTTGCATTGCAGGTTGAGAACTTGAACTCCACTTGCAGACTAACTCTGTCCTGGATGCAATGGCATACAAATACTCTGTGTTGTATGCCCAGCATGCTGACGGCACAGGTTATAAATAATCATCCTGGACAGCAATTGTTTGTTTTATTTTTCTGAATACAGAGTATTTTTAACAGATTACTCATTTTTGGAAACCTCTCAACAGAGGCCTCTACAGTACAGGACAGAGATTCGTCACGCAATAGAGTCACCTACCGGCCAAATAACGTCACTGCGGCCATTTAAGGTGGACTGAAAAAATCGAATAAGGAGCCAACTTCAGCCTCGTCTGCGAGTGATTGGGACGTGGGGAAACCTCATGAACCGAAGTTTTTATAAAGCAAGTGTACCGATTTGCAAGCAAAGACCGCTGAGACATCAAACTTTAAACTCGAGGGATTCAGATCTAGAGGGATAAAAAAAAGCCTCCTCTGGGTGTGACGCCACGGGTTCGGCTTACGTCGAGGCGTGACGTCACTCTCTACGTCAATTTTAAGCATCCGACAAACGGTTGTAATTGAGAATGAGACACCTTATTTGTGTTTTCTGCGCCGCAGTCCTCCTGCACGGATCGGTCACCACCAGCCCAACGGACTCCAGGAATGTCACCGTTAGTCAGTTCACGGAACCCGGCGTGTCGTCATCCGCGCACGGCCCAAGAAAGAAGCGTTACATCACGCAGGGCGACATGGTGGCCATCCTGGACTTCCACAACCAAGCGAGAGCCAGCGTCTTCCCGCCCGCAGCAAATATGGAGTACATGGTAAGAAAAAGAAACCAGGTTCATACAAATAATAATAATAATAATAATAACAAAGTAAGTAACTTTATGAACTTCATATATTCCATAGTATGGAGTACATGGTAAGAAAAAGAAAACAGGTTCATACAAATAATAATAATAATAATAATAATAATAATAATAATAATAATAATAATAACAAAGTAAGTAACTTTATGAACTTCATATATTCCATAGTATGGAGTACATGGTAACAAAAAAAAACCAGGTTCATACAAATAATAATAATAATAATAATAACAAAGTAAGTAACTTTATGAACTTCATATATTCCATAGTATGGAGTACATGGTAAGAAAAAAAAACCAGGTTCATACAAATAATAATAACAATAATAATAACAAAGTAAGTAACTTTATGAACTTCATATATTCCATAGTATGGAGTACATGGTAACAAAAAAAAACCAGGTTCATACAAATAATAATAATAATAATAATAACAAAGTAAGTAACTTTATGAACTTCATATATTCCATAGTATGGAGTACATGGTAAGAAAAAAAAACCAGGTTCATACAAATAATAATAATAATAATAATAACAAAGTAAGTAACTTTATGAACTTCATATATTCCATAGTATGGAGTACATGGTAAGAAAAAAAAAACAGGTTCATACAAATAATAATAATAATAATAATAACAAAGTAAGTAACTTTATGAACTTCATATATTCCATAGTATGGAGTACATGGTAAGAAAAAAAAAACAGGTTCATACAAATAATAATAATAATAATAATAATAATAATAATAATAATAATAATAATAATAATAATAATAACAAAGTAAGTAACTTTATGAACTTCATATATTCCATAGTATGGAGTACATGGTAAGAAAAAAAAAACAGGTTCATACAAATAATAATAATAATAATAATAATAATAATAATAATAACAAAGTAAGTAACTTTATGAACTTCATATATTCCATAGTATGGAGTACATGGTAAGAAAAAAAAAACCAGGTTCATACAAATAATAATAATAATAATAATAACAAAGTAAGTAACTTTATGAACTTCATATATTCCATAGTATGGAGTACATGGTAAGAAAAAAAAAACAGGTTCATACAAATAATAATAATAATAATAATAACAAAGTAAGTAACTTTATGAACTTCATATATTCCATAGTATGGAGTACATGGTAAGAAAAAAAAAACAGGTTCATACAAATAATAATAATAATAATAATAATAATAATAATAATAATAATAATAATAATAATAATAATAACAAAGTAAGTAACTTTATGAACTTCATATATTCCATAGTATGGAGTACATGGTAAGAAAAAAAAAACCAGGTTCATACAAATAATAATAATAATAATAATAATAATAATAATAATAATAATAATAATAATAATAATAATAAAGTAAGTAACTTTATGAACTTCATATATTCCATAGTATGGAGTACATGGTAAGAAAAAAAAAACCAGGTTCATACAAATAATAATAATAATAATAATAATAATAATAATAATAATAATAATAATAACAAAGTAAGTAACTTTATGAACTTCATATATTCCATAGTATGGAGTACACGGTAAGAAAAACAAGTGTATTATAAATACAATTAATAAACAAAACAAAGGGTATAAACTAAATTAACAAAATATAGTATACATTCTTCGATATATGTATATATTTTGCATCAAATAGAAGTTAAATATATTAAACAAAATAAACAAAACCAAAAATGTATAATTTAAATATATCATGTATGTATTTTTTCCCACGCAATGTTTCCCCCCATATTTTTAGATTAAAAAGGAAAAAGTAAAAAATTATATATATATATAAATGCGCGCGCGTGAGTGTATATATATACACACACACTATATGTGTATATATATATATGTATGTGTATATATATGTATATACAGTGTGTGTATGTGTATATATAGTATCAAAGTTTGGACACACCGACTCATTCAATGTTTTTTTCTTTATGTCTACTATTTCCTACATTTTTATTCTAGTGAAGACATCAAAACCAGGAAATAACACCTATGGAATTATGTAGCAACCAAAAAGTGTTAAACAAACCAAAATACTGTATATTTTAAATTCCTCAAAGCATCCCTTTGCCTTGATGACAGCTTTGCACACTCTTGGCAGGCAGGATGGTAGCCTGATTTTCCACTCACAGACAGTTTTTTAGAGATAGCGGACAAAAGCCCCAAATCAGAGACAAATCGGGCTACAATCACTACTGTATGTGTGAACTGTTGAAAGAGATCACCAAATCCTCGCATACAAAATATCTAGCAGGCTAAATATCTGGAGTTGTTGTCCAATGACCAATGAGAGCAACAACGAGCCCCAGCAAATGAGAGTGCAAACATTGGTGGAGTATACTGTTTTACACCAAAATTAGCGTGTAGCATGTAATGTATACTAAAATAAAGGAATATTAGGTACTTTAGTTGCACTTCACTATTTAGGACTTGATTTATCATAATAATGATAATTTAAAATAATTTACCTCCAACTCCCTACGGGATTAATCCGCGCACTCCCAAACCACTCCTCCCAATTCTATTCAATGTCCTCTTTTTTTGTAAAAAGAAACAAAAGAAATGAGCGCACACACAACTACAACAGCAAACCTTTCTTCATTAGAAAGCTCCATTCGTTATTTTATTTTTTTGTTTACTTTTGGCAAAGTCCCGCGGAAAAATACCGAAGTCTTGCCAAGTCTCACATGTGTTTGCACGAGACAGCGGACGTCTTGCGCGGCTCTCTCCGCTCGCTGAGTGCAGGACCAGGTAGTGTGATCACCCCCCTGTCTGGGACGCCTCATGTAGTTTTGAACAGCGGTACGTCTGCAAGATAAAACAATTTGAGAATAAGGATCGTGTAGTGTGAACACCACAGGATATTGAAAGTCGTGTAGTCTGTGGACGCCCTTAAGGAAGAACAAACCGCAAACCAGCATGCTTTAACTTCCATACTTGGCTGGTAGACTTGGACCTGCTCAATCTTTGTCAATGTCAATCGATAATAATCATCAAAAACCACTCACAATAATAACTCCGTCTTTTGGATGACCTGGGGAATGTCAAGAGCACAAAACTTTTTTTTAAATATTTGTGACTGCCACCAACATCCACAATTGAAACACATACTGTACAGTAAACAAACATCAACGAGAGATTGAAAAAACACAATTAAATCCACAAAAACTGAAACAACCAATCATGGCACATGGTCTAACTCCTCCTTTCTATATCATCTATTGCAATGGAGCAGAAGAAAAGAGAAAGACGTAATCAGGAGGGCCTTCAAGGGAATATGTGAGGCAGATGCTGATGCTGCAGGTTTTTTTAGTTTTTTTTCTACTTAAGAACCAACATCCACAACCGAAATCCAAGTCAAACCAGACAAAGCCAGTGGTGGCACAGCAATATATATATATATATATATATATATATATATATATATATATATATATTTAGTTCGGTATTTAACAAGATTTTAATGACCTTTTAAGATTTTTAGATTTTACTGATAATTTTTAAAGCACGACTCCAAGCTACATAACAGTTATGTTGACCCCATAGTATGAGCCAGTACGCAGCCTCAGATCCTCAGGCGGGGCCCTACTGGCTGTTCCAAAATCTAGAATGAAATCTAAGGTGACCATGGCTTTTCTGTCAGGGCCCCTCTGCTTTGGAACGACCTGCTTGAGGTGATACGGCTAGCAGTCAGTGACTACTTTCAAATCACTTCTCAAAACACATTTTTATAGATCTGCTTTTAGATGATTGATGATTTCTTTATCTATTAGATTTTTTACTTACTTACTTATTTATATTTATTTTTTGATTTTATTTCTATTTCTTATTATCATATTGTATCTATTAATTTATTTTTTGTCTCTTTATCCGCTTTTACAATTTAATGAATGGATTCCGGTTTATTAATGTTCCTTTTCAATTCATGATCAACACATGCTTTTATTTCATCTGTCAAAGCGCTATGATAGCTGTGTTTTTAAAGGTGCTTTATAAATAAAGCTATTATTATTATATATTGTATATATTATTTTTTATCAGCCACTGTATACAAGGCTTATTTATAACTGGCAAATATAACTGGAACACGAAAAAAATGAAAGAAAGTTACAAAATATACGCGCTTTGAGAACGGTGTGAGATCATTTGGTGAGATTGAAAAACATTGGTCCCACACTAGTCTTCAAAAGAGTCCACAAATATTGTAGTCTTAGAATCAGTAAAGATCGAATCGAAAATCGACCATTTACACATGGGACATGGTCTAACTCCTCCTACCTATATCATCTGTTGCAAAGGAACAGAAGAAAAGAGAAAAACACAATCAGGAGGGCCTTCAAGGAAATATGTGAGGCAAATGCTGATGCTGCAGGTTTTTTTTTCTTTGTTTTTTTTTCTTCCATTCTTTTATCTAAGAACCAACATCCACAACCAAAATATATATATATATATATATATATATATATATATATATATATATATATATATATATATATATATATCTTTTTTAGTTCGGTATTTAACAAGATTTTAATGACCTTGGCTTTGAGCTTCATCTCATTTTCCAACTGAATGCTCTTCCTCCAACAGCTGTGGGACAGTGATTTGGCCAGGACTGCAGAGACTTGGGCCGCTACCTGTTTGTGGGAACACGGACCAGCTTACCTGCTCCAGTTCTATGGCCAGAACCTGTCTGTCAGGACAGGAGGGTTGGTTGACCACCCATCACAGTTACAGACACATACATAAACACAGACCGATGAGCCTCCGGCCATTCTTCACCAAAAACAATACTCACTATCTGGTGTGTTCACAAAGTCAAAGAAGTACTTAACTCTAACAAAAGTACAATTAAAATGGACTGAAATGACAGTGAAATGATTATTTTTTTTTCATTCTTTCAGTCATTCCATGAGATGTGTGCGATTTTGACCTCTCTATGCACAGAATTAATCCTTCATAACAAATTATCAATTAATTGTGGAATATACACGTTAAACTTCCCAGAAAAAAACATTTTCCCACCTCAGGCACAAAAGCATTATTTTTATCACCCATTTCACATACATTAATTGTGACGGGGTGGAACATTTCATCCTAAAATGGACGCCACACAAAATATATACTTAGGGTTCATTAGCTAATAATTAGCAATAAAAAACAGTAAATATCATGTTTTTTTCATAAATATCACAAAGAATTTATTTATAAACTGTTTTTTTTATCGTTTTAATTATGTGTTTAGATAAATCCCATGCAAATTACTGTCACCCGGGTGACAGTAATTTGCACCACTTTTTTGCAACAGGCTGATATGCAATTCCTAATATGAAATTTTAAATGTTAGAAAACATTCTACCACCTTCCAAGAACTGGCTGGCTTTGCCTGCGCTCAGCTACTACTTGAATTCTTGAGAATTACAGAATATCTTCCTCCTCTGTCGATATATATCACAAATGAATACAATTTCTGTCATATCGACAGCTATCGTTCTATTCTGCAGCTGGTCAAGCCGTGGTACGACGAGGTGAACGACTATGCCTTCCCTTACCCTCGCTTCTGCAACCCAACCTGCCCCATGCACTGCTACGGACCCATGTGCACACACTACACACAGGTAAGGCATGAAACGTCACTGGCATGAAATGGCTCACATTGAAATAAAAAAACAACATTTTCTTAATTTAGTCCTTGGGGTAGGGGGTGGGGGGGGCAAACAACATAGGATTCATGAAAGTTGCATGAGTCCATTGACTTTGTATTAATACCATATGAATGTCTGTCACTTCAAATACGTAAACAATAAACAACAACAATTTACATAAACACAAGTTTTGTGAAAGAAGCCCGTTGCATTAAGCCATATGCACACAATGCGACTTTCAAAGTCGTCAGATCGCTGTACTGTTCACACTACACAACTTTCTGTCTTGTGATGGGGAATCTTGCAGTCATTTTGATCAATGACAGGGGGTCACACATTACAAGATCTTTCACCAGGAGGAATCCCCGGCGAGTCGGTCGGGTGTCCAAACTACCTTTTGTCACGAAAACACACGCGAGAAGTGACTCCAGAAATTACGCTTTGAACACCATGCGCAGGACAGGATTATTTATTTTTTATTCCATTCTTGATCAATCCAAAAAAATATATAATAAAAGCAGAATTTAAATAAGAAATATATTAAAATTTGAGAGAAGAAAAGTAATATAGGTATGTTGTGTGTTTCCGGCTGCTGCTCAGTGCACTCCTGTCTCTCCATTTCAACACCCTCAATGACTCTGTGTCTGCTCTCATTGGCTGTAGCCCGACTAATTTGTCTTTTAATTATCTAATGCATTTTCCGCATTGTGTTTCAGATGGTGTGGGCATCCACCAGCAGAGTAGGCTGCGCTGTCCAGACTTGCTATAACATGGTAGTGTGGGGAGCCGTGTGGAGAGAAGCCACTTTCCTCGTCTGTAACTACTCACCCAAGTATGTTTATATATGTTATCTTGGCCTACTTAGTTTTTTTTTTTAACTTTTTAAGACGATATAGTATAGCATATTAACAAAGACAACACCCATACTGTACATATACCCAAAACAGAGTATGTTATATGCACTCATTAGACTGTTTAGAGTGTGTCTGTATGTGTGTGTGTGTGTATGTATGTATATATATATATATATATATATATATATATATATATATAGCTAGGCTTCTTACCGGTTCCAAAAGACGACTTCACATCACCCCAATCCTGGCTTCTCTCCATTGGCTCCCTGTTCAGTTCACAATCGATTTTAAGATTTTACTGATAGCACTTCTGAGTCTGACTCCAGGCTACATAACAGTTATGTTGACCCCATATGAGCCAGTACACAGCCTCAGATCCTCAGGCGGGGCCCTACTGGCTGTTCCAAGGTCTAGACTTACTAAAGGTGACTCTGCCTTTCCTGTCAGGGCCCCTCTGCTTTGGAACACCCTGCCTGAGGAGATACAGCTAGCAGAGTCATTGACTTATTTGAAATCACTTTTCAAAACACATTTTTATAGATCTGCTTTTAGATGATGTTACCCGTCAAGTATAAAGATGTTGTCTTGCGATATTTTTGTGGGGAAAAATATCGCAATACTATTATTATATTAAGCAGACGCTTTTATCCAAAGCGACTTACAATTATTCAAACACCGATGGACGCAGCCATCAGGAGCAATTAGGGGTTAAGTGTCTTGCTCAAGGACATTACAGCATGCTAGCAGGAGGAGCCTGGGATCGAACCAGCTCTACCTCCTGAGCTACCGTCCCCCCGCAATACTATGCTTCCCCGATTTTCTTCCCCCACTGCTATTAAGATTTTGCAATTTTGATCCTGCAACACAATACGGCGCACTTGATGAGCTGTCACAGCTTTTGACAAACACTGTCTCAAGGTGTATGGATCAGTAATAGGTTGTGATTGTTTAAGAGGGTTTTTCCTCCTCTCCCAGGGGAAACTGGATTGGCGAGGCCCCGTATCGGGTGGGAGTTCCATGCTCCTTCTGCCCTCCTGGCTATGGAGGCTCCTGCAGAAACAACATGTGTTTCCCTGCGGTCCAGTCCAACTACATGTACTGGTTCAAGTAGCGGATGATCCTAACCACTCCTTTGCATGAGAAGTTGTACAAACTTGTTTTTTTTATACATCTACAATATATGCATCTTTAGTCAGTGATGGTTCTTAATAGAGCTTTTCAAGGAAACCATTACTTATCTGTGTGTGGCCTAATAACGTTTACATTGACAGAACTTGTCACTGTTAAAGCTGTAAAAGTACCAAAGTAGTTCTTGTTTTTGTAATAATGGTTGCAGATGTAATCACGCTTGTAATAATATTAACTTGCATGGTGAAACCCACACAGACCTTAAAGGCAATTTTTCACCAGTACAGTATATATGATTATGACAATTATCATAACCTTGCATGCTAAATTGCACATTTGTTTATTTTGTATTTCTATTCATCTACACTTATTTCATAAGCTGTCTGTTACTAGTTTTTATTTCGTTTTATGTAGTTTATGAAATTAGTGTATTTTCACTGAGCACTTTATTAGGAACACTGTACTAATATTTGGTAGGGCCTCCCTTTACTCTCAAAACAGCCTAAATTTTTCTTGGCACGGATTCCACAAGATGTTAGAAACATTCCTTTTAGATTCTGGTCAGTGTGGACATTCATGCTGCCAATATCCCGTTCTATCACATCCCCAGTCTTAAACTGTCCAGTTTTGGTGAGCCTGTGCCCACGGCAGCTTCAGATTTCTCTTCTTGCCTGACAGAAGTGGAACCTGCCGTGGCCTTTTGCTGTTATATCCCATCTGCTTCAGTGTTCGACGTGTTATGCATTGTGAGAAGTTTTTCTGCTTTTCTGCTCCCCACAGAGACAAAGAGGTTATCTAAGTTACCATAGCCTTTCTGTCAGCTAGAACGAGTCTCATCAACAAGGCGTTTCTGTTCACATAACTGCTGCTCACTGGATGTTTTTGGTTTTTCAGACCATTCTGAGTACACTGTAGAGACGGTTGTGCATAAAAATCACAGGAGATCAGCAGGTACAGAAATAGTCAAACCAGCCCGTCTGGCACCAACAATCATGCCACGGTCAAAAACACTGAGATTACATTTTTCCCCATTCTGATGGATCATGTGAACATTAACTGAAGCTGCTAATGCATATCTGCATGATTTTATGCATAGCGCTGCTTCCCCATGATTGGCTGATTAGATAATTGCATGAATAAGTAGGTGTACAGGTGTTCCCAATAAAGTGTTGAGAGTGTATAATCTTACGTAATTATAAGAGTAATAAGAGTTATTATTATTATTATTATTATTATTATTATTATTATTATTATTATTATTATTATTATTAATAAAAATTGTATCATGTTTGTTATCCCACAGGCTAATTATTCCATAGTTATTTATCCTAGCATCCGTTTGTTACATTATGCCAATGTTTAATGGTCATGTTAAATGTTGAAAAATTAATCAGATATCTTTAAACTACTGCTACAGCATGGCTATTGTTTTGACTGCCAACGTTTGCTTTAATGTTATGGTTCGCTTATGCATGTTGTGATTCAACAAAATCTCTTGAGTTCAAGTGTGGAGACCCATGGAGTTTAACTTTTCACATTTTTCACATTGCTGGTCACCCTGAAAAACATGACAATGTGAAAAAACCTTCTGTAACCAACAAACAGCAATAAACACCAAAGTGATGGCAATAATGTTATTTCGGTATTTCCCAGATGAATTGAACAGCGCTGAGTAGTAATGAACCATTAGACTTAATGACTTAATGACCTTAACCATTAAGAAAACATGAATGAATGCTGGCTTTAAAGGCCACCTCCTGCCAATTTCACCACACCACCAACTTTCCCCCTTAATTCTTCTCCAAACTGGGCCTTTTATTAGTAAGTCATGTCTAAGCACCACCACTGGCACCCAGTGATAAAAAAAAAAAGCTGATTCTCACAAACCTTAGCCTATATGCCAGCGGAAATAATGGAGAGCCAAAGTGAACAAAATCAGTACCCAAACAAAATATTTAATGTGAAAGTTTTAGCTTTTTTCCAGGTTTTTTGATAGCTGAGGTACTCAACAGATTTGTCATGAAATGGCAGAAGTCACTCAGTAACAAAGAAGCAGAACAAGTCTCACTCACTGTGTTTTACTTCACTCTCATATCACAGATTAGGCCTAATCTTAGACAAAGTCACACATTTAATCTGCACTAACTGATATGGCCTTTCTCAGTGATGGTTAAAGGCAGGTTTATCTTTGTATTAATGGACGTGGGCCTCCAAGTCGATCTTGACAATAAAGAAAATGGATTATCTAGACCAGCACCAAGACCAGACAGAAGGAGCTGACTAGTCCATTACCTTAGTCTTGGACTTCCTAGTCTAGAACTAATTAATCTTAAATGTAGGTATTTTGTTCATTTCATTCAGTTGTTGTAACTTCTGCATGCGTGACTCACAGATCCTCATTCGCGATCCGGTTCAGGAGTCATTGCCTCTGCATGTGCTCTGCACATGGTTGACGCCCAACTCTGAATGAGAGCCGGGAGTTGTCACCCACAGTTCACAGGTATCAAGTTGAGATGCATGCATGACTTGTGACTCAGGGAAGTTGTTCGAGAATCCATTCGGGTGTCACTCTCTCTGCTCTCTGCTTGGATTTGCCAGCCATGGCTAGGGCACCTGGTGGGCCACTCTGTGCCTGTGGCTGATCGCTGTGGGTCAGGATCCCAGTCTGGACCAGGGTGGAGTCCTGACTAGAAAAGGATGGCGATGAGGCTGCTGGTCCTCATTGTTACATTGAGAGTCTGTAGATTGTTCACACTGTTTGTGTTTGTTGACTGCGGCTTACTGACGCGACAATATTCGTTGCTGTTCTCCCATCAGGATTTCATGGTGAACCAAGGCCGCATCGAGTTGGTCTAGGCTAGGCAGGTTAGTCTCTGCTGGTTTCATAGTTGGCTGCTGTTTCGAGGATGAGGAAATTTAACCCAAGTGCAGAGACAAGGCAGGAGACAAAATTATTTCAAAACAAATAGTCTTCACTGCATTGAAGCTTGTATCAAAATACCATTATCACATGACAGATGGATGCACAAATAAGGTAAGTAGTGGGAACTATAGTAATCTTCTGATATGGGACCTTTGATGTGCATGTTCAATATAATATTCTAATAACTGTGTGGTGTGGGGATGGTGTGGTTTAAGCAGCCACATCTGTCCTGTCCTAGCTGTAAGCCTTGCGGCAGGCAATAGTGTCAAAGTATTATCAAATTGTGTGTTAAAAAATATTTAAATTGCTGTTGTTTTCAATATTCCTCCTTTCTCTACGACAACATTGACATATCCGGGGCACTTCACCACATAGCACCGGCACCGGCCGAGCCGGTGAAAAATCACGGTGAGTGCGGCGCCCGTATGCTGCACCAATGTGTCCAGTGGAATTCTACCATTTAGCGACCTGATGTCAATTGTTCTTTGAATCATAGCTGGAGTTTCAGTTGTGGAGTGACTTCTGTTTCTCTAAGCTACAAGATAGAACTGTGGAGGGAAATGCACAACTCCTGAGAGAGACGCTTGAGCCATAGAAGTTACAAGACAGATTGATAGTGTAGTTTCTGGATGATTTTGATGTGTTGATGAAGGAGTCTCCGCTGATGCTGACTTGATTGAAATAATAGTTTTATTACACAAATCAGCATCAAACCGGACTTGCCATGGACCGCCCAGGAGAGATCAAAGCCGGAAGTATTCTCTGCCGAGCGGCGCTTGGCACTCGCTTTAATAGCTGTACAGAGATAACATACCACATCTGGTTCCAATCAATAGGTGTCAGCTCAGCCTCTGTCTTGCCATAAATCTAAACATTTCCTCCAATGTACACACTCTAAAGTTGACTTTCTCCGTGTAACTTTTGAAGTAACATAGGTCAATATTATTACCGCACTATATCTCATTTTTGGGAGCTCAGTGACCTATTCACCTCAAACCTTCCAGACACCTCATATTCCCCCCTTCGAGATGATACAAAGTCTGGACAGAGAGAAGAGTAATTGAACTTACGATGTTAATTGGCTTAATAGAAATCACTTAATAACAAACAAAATTGATTATAATATATCCTTCCACAAGGGTATATACCCTTCCCTCCAGTGTGAGAGCGAAAAACCCATCTGGCAGCTTCTTTCTTAGTGCATCCAGCAAACAATCAAGACAAGAAAATTCTCTCAGGGTCCCTCTGCCCCAGGCAACCACCGAAGGTACTCCAAATCAATTAACAGAAAAATAAGAAGGGCTTAGCAAACTGTATAGGATGTTACATATAAATGCATACATTTAGAACCTCAGAAATAAATCCAAAATTTGTCCAAAGTCAGGCTGGTCGACCCATCGGACCTTCTAGTGGACCTTTCCCTGCCTAGCACCAATGTCCCTCAAAAACCGCAAAAAAAGAAAATACTTGAGGTCCCAATGTATTCACTTCATCCTTTTACAGACAACTCAAAGAAAACAATAGCAAATCAAAGTAATATGTCTTGCTAAAAATATCTAGTGTGGAGTACAGGATATTCATCAAAAATACAGGTTACATTGTAATAAACAAACTCCAATATTATAAAAACATGCAGGACACATATGTATGTATTTAACTGTTGCTTTTTTTAAACACCATCAACTTTTTATGATATTTCACTCGACACTGCTGATCATGATGTCCTCATTCAGGGTCCACCGTCCATTTTCATCCTCCATTTTCGAGTGTCCATGTTTGAGTGTTCAAGTCCATTAGGCTGTTAGGATCTCTGGACACAGTCACCCTCTGACTGGTCCTGAAAGAAAGAATCACCAGCCAGTATCTTGCACAAAGATCAAATACAGTAAAATAATTTCACTTTTGCATTATACTTTAACATTATTCCATTCTGATTAACCAATTCAGACCTGTGTGCTGACAGATTTTAATAATGCAAGTTTTCAGCACACCATTCATTTTTTTTCACAAACACCTTGGCTTTGCGGATGATAAACAGCTCCTAAACGTTGTTTAATTCCCAATTTCTTTTTTTCAGAATTAATTTTACTGTTCTATCCACAAACTCTTTCCCATTATCTGAGGATATGAGATCTGGGAGTCCCCACCTGCTTATGACTTCACGGCACAAGAACTTGGCAACTGACTGAGCATCTTTACACTTGGTTGGACATGCCTCAGGCCACCGTGAAAATCTATCCACGACGACTAACATGTATCTTTTACCTCCTATTGGTCTTATCATGTCAACAAAATCCACCACCAGCTCAAGCATAGGACCTGTTTGAGTTGGAATGTGACCGGGTGGACTCATCACACCACTCCGAACATTGTTTTTATGACAGATTGTACATCTGCCTATAACATAATCAATTTGCTCAAGCAAGTACGGTGCCCAAAACCCATACTCTTTTGTGATTTTTCTCCTTACCTCCCCCCTTGCAACATGGGCTAACCCATGTGCTTCCTGAATCATCAGACCTAGTAGGTCAGGGGGTGCTACCATCAGTCCTTCATGATTTCTCCACAGACCAGGAGAATCTTGTGTGGCCCCTCGGTCCAACCATAATTGTTTATCTATGGCTGACATCTCTGAGTGTGATTTTATCTTCTAAGTCCACTTCATGGGTGACCAGAAGAACATTGTCTGCTTTGTTTGCTCCTGTAGCTGCTTTTGCAGCCTCATCAGTCGCTTTGTTACCTTGTGTGACCCTTGACGTATCCATTTTGTGTGCTGCACACTTAGCTACAGCTATTTCCTTTGGCTTCATCATTGCATGCAACAATTTCCTAGATTTTTCCACACTGATCAAAATAAATGACACACATTATGTGCATATGCAGAATCTGTATATATTGTTACTAGCTTGCCTTCGGCCAATAGACAAGCTTCAGTCAGGCCCCCAAGCTCAGCAAGCTGTGCAGAAGCAGGTTGTGGTATTACTTCTGCTTTCTCAACGATAAATTCAGTTCTCTGGGCTTTGACAACTGCGTACCCGGCACTCAATGTGTCTCCTATTCGATAGCAGGACCCATCAGTCCAATACTCCACATCTGACACATGCAGTGGGAAAGCTTGCAAGATCTGAGCTTTGCATATCTCTCTACTTCCTGAACACAATCATGTGGCTCTCCATCCTCTGGTGTTGGCAAATTCTCAGCTGGATTTACTGACGCACCTTACTAAGGTGACAACTTCCTTCTCTAAGCCTATGATAGTCTCTTAGCCTAGACATGGATAATGTACATTTGCCAAAGTTCAAAAGATTTCTGAGACTATGATGGGTAAGAATTGTCACTTGGTAACCCATAGTTACTGATGATGCTTTATCATACATTAGATAAACTCCCACCATTGCTCTGTAGCACCGTGGTAGCCCCAGTTCTACTTCTGAATAGGCAGTAGAATAATATGAAACAGGTTGAGTACACTGGTCCCTGTACCTGTGGGCTGACAAAGAACTGCACATGCATATTTGCCTCCAGTGGACGTAGCCACATACAGCAAAAAGTTCTTAGAGTAGTCAGGCAGCGCTAGCCCTGGAGCTTCTTGTAGCCTCTGTTTGATCGTTTCAAATGCCATAAGACCTTCCTGTGTCCAGGTGAGGTTACAATGGAGTTGAGCATTCCCAGTCTCTTTTATCATTGCTCTCAAAGGCCCTGTCAGGCAGGCATAATCTTCTACCCAGGCTGAAGAATATCACGCAATGCCAATAAATGTCATCATCTCTCTGACTGTTCTAGGTTTTGGTGCCGTTCGAATGACTTCTAAATGACTCTCAGAGATGCGTCTGGGTCCATGGGTTATTGTTTGACCCATATAAACTACTTTTTCTTGACAATACTGCAGCTTCTTTCATCATTTCTACAATATGCTTCTGCTCAAATCCTTCAGCCACCATTAAAGTCATATGTGGCACACTTTTCTCAATGTCATGCACTTTCTCAAGATAATCATCAGTGTATATCTTCATAGCTGCTCCTTTACTTCCTCATTCCACCACTAAGAATCCTCTCCTCTCGGCTGCTCCCGTTAGGGGGCGCCGCAGTGCAGTATCTACCGACAATACCTTCTGTTCTGGGCATCTATTAACCTCTTTGGCCTCCTTCTCCTCATTCTTCTTATCCACCAACTGTATTTGGTTGAGTGCTCCATTTCCCGAGATAGCTCCACTTGATGCGCTATGTGGTCCGTATAAATACCTTTGGTCACTTTGAGGTATAGACGTCTTCTGTAATTTTTTTCTCCGTTATTTGCAGTTCTTGTAATCGTTTTTCCAATGCTTGTCGAAATTCAGGACAGGTGAAGTCACTTATGTCCTCGAGGCATCTGTCTATACTCCTCTCAATCTCTCTTAAAACCATGCGTCTGTCATTTCCTACCCCAGTGCTGGCTGCTAACGGTTGAAAACAGGAAGGACATTCTTCTCCGATTCTTCATCGCTTAACCTGTTCACTCTCATCCGTGTCATCCGTTCCTGGTGCCATTTTCCTCACTGGTCGATCTCCTTTTTTCTCCGCTTTAGCCAACATCCGTCTGAGTGCTGGGTCGTATCCTCCAATAGCTTCGTCAGAGTCACTCCCAATCTCTTCTTCTATTTCCAGACTTCTGACTCATTGTCTGCTTCCCAAACGGTTCCTTCTCTTGGTACCGTTGGAGCTCGGATACATCTTGATTGTTGTTTTAGCCTTGCCGATCCGATTATTTGCTCAACTTCATCTTTGAAGATTTAGTTGCCCTCCTGTGTAATCCCTGGGAGCTTGGGATAAACATCAGTGAACTTCACCTCCTTCTCATAAGGCGGGGCTTCTTTACAGATGCTGTATGTGAGAAGGGTGGGGTAATCTTCTCCATCAATTTTTCTGTTTCCTTTTCATTTTTCTTTATTTCTTGTCTACTTTGTTCTCTTTTTTCCTTTGCAGCTTCGAACCATGTCTGTCCCTCCTTTACGAACAGCTGCAGAATGCCAAGTTCTGTTTGTCTTTTCTCCGTGCGTCTCTTTCCTTTCTTGCCTTTCTTTTGATTTACTTTATATGTGGACACAAGCAACTGCATTGTTTTAATCACATCCGGGTTAAGAGTTCCTTCAACTGGCCACGGTTGTTCAATGTCGGGCCAACACTTCCTCCATTTTCCTGATATTTTTGCAATATCTTTAATAAGGGGATTATTCTTTTGCACTACATCAATAGAAGTGATTACTTTTGTCATTTTAGTATCCATTTTTTATATCGTAATGATCCTCTTATTTTATTTTATTGTAAATCGGATCAAATTATTTTAAAATGTATTTATAAACCGCTGTGTAATCACACTCAACCAAAAACAGCTGAATTTGCCAACCCCAAAGGAGACCAATCGCTTCCCACTTGTTAAGCAATTCACTTGTTCACCATCTGATGCATCTGATCACACTCATTTATGATAAATTGTCAAAATTATATCAGTGTTCACTCTCAAAACAGCCTAGATAAACCATACTCAGATAATTAAATCAATATTCACAGCACTCAACAGTATTTAAATCAAATCAGCTTTTCCACAAGTGATCAATCAAATCAATAATACTCTATTAATTAGGTAAATGCCTTAATTAGTCAGTCCATTTCCAAGTCTCTCACTAAATAATTGCAAATGCAATGTATGAAAAAGAACTACTACAAGCCTATATGTGAAAACAAGCTAAACGTGTATATTATAACTAAATGTATAGACATATAAGTAAGTAATTTAAGTAATTTCACCCTGGGATTATTAAAGTATTTCTGATTCTGATTCTGATTATGGGTAAATGCAGGTGAGGTCTGTTGAAAGAGTTTGTGGATAAAACCGTACTGGCCTTTAACTGGTTCAACTGGATTCAGGATTCCAAAACGTTGTCATCCGCAAGCTTCAGTGTCTGCGAAGAACTGCCAGATGTCTTGTCATCTGCCCTTTGGATGATCCAATTCAGACTCATTCCATCTTCTTTGTCTTTCCCCCAGCTTTCACTCAGCATATTAAAAGAGAGGAAGAAAAAAGAAAAAGAACAACCGAAGAGTTCAATGTCTTAGGCTCACTCTAAATTCTTATACACACTGTTACACAATTCAGTGTGACATACATTATCAGCTTTTTTTATTTTGCGCGCACTTGAAATAAAGCAATGGTTATTTTTATTCACGCAATGGATTTAAAATCTAAAGAGTATATTAGTCAATCTGATATCACCTTTAATTAGTTATTTTGATTCTATTTATCTATTTATTTTTATTTTATTTTATTATTTTTATTCTATTTATCTATTTAATTTTATTTTATCTTATTATTTTTTCTTCTAACTACACAGCCCCTCTTGTCAGGAGGAGTTAACTAAGTTCTACTCTGTATGAAGCACCACCCCTTGCTCCACCTCTTAACTTTAGCAAAGACTTCCATGGTCGTATGGACTGGTCGTCAGTGAGTGAACATCCTGTTTTAGCTCCCGTAGGAGCAGCCCAACTCAATGCAGTTACACACAGTCATAAATCATAGCTGTTTTTTTCTCACTCAGCAGCCGAAACACAAAACCTCTTTTCTTGCACTGCGGTGGCGCAGTGCATTGCACTGCTGCCTCACAGCAAGAAGGTCCTGGGTTCGATTCCCGCCTGGGGCGCTGTTGGCACCGTGCTCCGGCGGGTTATCTTCCAAAACAGGAGCCTTTCTGTGTGGAGTTTGCATGTTCTCCCCGTGCTCACATGGGGTTTCCTCCACCTCACGTCAGTAAGGACCCCCACCAAAAACATGCACCCATCATCGTCTGACCAGCGATGGACACTTATCACCTGGTCCCCGGGCGCGTCCACGTATGCTGCCCACTGCTCCTGGCTGTGGCCCCAGAGGAAGGACAAGCCAGGATGGGTCAAAAGCAGAGGAGCCATTTCACCGGCCACCATCAAGCATGTGTGTGTGTGTGCAAGCATGTGTTGTGGAGTGTCGTGTGACAATTAAAGACTGTTTCTTCTTCTTCTTCTTCAGGACTCACAGAAATCACCGCCACACACACCCCAAGCATAAAAAGAAAAAAAAAAACCCACACACTAATCAAACAATTCACAAATCCTACTTCCAATTCAGAGCAGGAGATTTTCTTTTATTTTCTGAATGTGTACATGCATGTGTAGGCAGACTGTGGTTTTAGTCCTTCAGAAGGCTCCTATTGTTATCAAATATAAAAAGTCCTGTAAAGGTTCATATCCTTTATCAAATGTACAAACGTCCTTGGAAAAAAGGCTCATATATATTTATCAAACGTTCTTAAAGAAAAAGGCTCACATATATTTATCAAATTTCCTTAAAGAAAGGCTCATATATATTTATTATCAACTTTACAAAGTCCCTAAACAGGCTCATATATGTTTATCATTAAAGGGGCAAGAAATGTTTCTCTTTATGTATTATTCAACTGCTCAGCACATATGTATACCTATTTAATAACACATATATTCTATATATCACTTACACATACAGAAAACATTACACAAAGCTCTTCACACATCTGTTGCCGCGGCACTTTCACACTCACACACACAATTGTGGCGCCTCCCCTTGCGGCTGCCTGCGTGAGCACCTTGTGTCGATTACGCACATTTTGGTATGTTTTAGTATTTTTAGAGCTTATAGAGCTTATTGTGCGTAATCACCAGGTGTCATGACATTTCACTGCATATATGTATGACCGTATGTATATGTATGTGACAAATAATCTCTTGAACTTGAACTTGAACTTGAAAAAGAAAAAAGCAAAAGCTATGTCTGTCCGGCAGCACATCTGATCCTCCAAAGAATTCAACAGCGCTTAACTTTATGTTTTAACGTCGACTCCTTTATACTTTTCTAATTTCATCCAAATTTTAACTTTGGCCAAACTTTTAACAAATTATCTTTTTAATCGGATTCTCTCATCATGCATGTTCACTAGTTCTCCTGGGCAGGTTCCAACTTTTCTCAAAGTCTATTTATCATCTTATTTCCTCTTTTAAGCCTTTAACTTGTAACTCTTTTTTACTTTAGTTTCATCTTATTTCCTGTTTTAAGCTTTTAACTTTTAGCTCTCTTTGACTTTACTTTCATCATTTTCCTCTTTTAAGCTTATTTCTTATTTTAAGCTGTTAACTTTTTACTCTTTTTCACTTTACTTTAATCTTTTTCATCCTATTTCATTTTATTTCATATTTAGCCAATTCCCGTGGCCAGGGTTATTTCCTCTTTGTTTTTCCCACACATATTTGACTATTACTATATTATCATACGGCCAACTTTCACTCAGCAGCTAATGTACACATGTTTTACTGTTAAAGAGATACGAGCCCTCTCTTAATTTAATCTTGCATGGTAATTTATCTGCGTTTGATTCTGCCATTCTAATATCTGCCACTTTTTATTTCCTCCTAATTCTCTTTGAACTTATTTCTTATTTCTCTCATCTCTATTCTCTATTTCTCTTTTTCTTCGTTTATTATTCTCTTATTCCCCTTATTTACATCTTTTACAACTTAATAAACCCCAATTCAGACAGAAACTCACTTCACACATCAACACATCATCTCTCATCTCCGCACAATCTGCTCTTGTTAGTGCAGCCTATCTGCACAAAACACAACCGCTTCAGACCACATAACAGCTCGTATTGTAAGTAAAGACTCACCCTTGAGGCATTAAATTGGTATCTTCTGAAGCGGGGCGACAGTGGCAGATGAGGCCCAACACATCCTGTTCGTGACGCCACTGATGTTTTGATGAAGAAGGAGTCTCCGCTGACGCTGACTTGATTAAAATAATAGGTTTATTTCACAAATCAGCATCAAACCGGACCTGCCATGGACTGCCCAGGAGAGCTGGAAGTATTCTCTGCTGAGCGGCGCTCGGCACTCACTTTAATAGCTGTACAGAGATAACATACCACATCTGGTTCCAATCCATAGGTGTCAGCTCAGCCTATGTCTTGCCATAAATCTAAACATTTTCACTTCTCTCCTCGCTGGGCCTACAATGTACACACTCTAAAGTTGACTTTCTCCGTGTAACTTTTGAAGTAACATACATTAATATTATTACTGCACTATATCTCATTTTTGGGAGCTCAGTGACCTATTCACTTCAAATCTTCCAGACACCTCAATAGCACAAACATACAGTATGATGGAGCATCTGCAATGAATGGGATCGTAGGCCAGATTGAGAGAAACGTTCCCTCATGTGCACTTTGTGCACTGGGTAATCTCAGGATGCAACAGTTGTGCTCAATGTGTGATCTCTCAAACAAGCCAGATTGCTTTTTGCCAATGTTCCAACTTTTGCATCTTTATTGCTCTAAATTTCCCAAGCAACTGCAATCCTGTGTGAGCTGTGTGGTAGGAAGATTCCAGCATCATGGCAAACAAGATGGAATTTCAAAAGCCAAACCGTCCACACAGTTGTTGAGAATCAAGAAACTTTGCAACAGTGCTTTGAAAAAAATGAATGATCCAAATGATCCGTCTTGGGATATAACCCAACAAGACTTCCAACACATTTTGTCATTTTTCCACTCAGCCCTTATGCATGTTCTGTACAGTGTCAAAATTGGGGTACACGTACCCCCAGAGGTACGCATAGTGACATCGGGGGAACAGCAAAATAAATTGTGATTTACATTTTCAAACGATCTAAAAAAATTAAGAAAATTAATTCTGAAATAAAACAAATTTCCCATCAACTTTCAATTCACAAATTGTACAGAGTGCGCATCTGTCACTGTGACTGCAGTCACTGTGACTGCGGCTGTTTGTAGCGAGAGTGCACAAGTTTGTCTGGTAAAGAAAGGTTCATAAGTAGATATAGATTTGTCTCAAAATTATTTGTGTTAACATTACATTTAGCAGACGCTTTTATCCAAAGCGACTTACAATTGTTCAAACACTGACGGACGCAGCCATCAGGAGCAATTAGGGGTAAAGTGTCTTGCTCAAGGACACAACAGCATGCTAGCAGGAGGAGCCTGGGAGCGAACCAGCAACCTTTAGATCACTAGACCACCAGCTCTACCTCCTGAGCTCTTTGTTATATATAGATGGAGAAGTGTTTTCCGATCTATTGGCACACACCCAGTGTCATGTCCCTTTCGATTGGCTGTTGCCATTTCACACTAACAACCAAAACAATTCTCAATGGCAGTTATGCTGAAGTATCACGTGTCGGGGTCTTGCAGGTGGTGATAGTAAGGAGTATGTTATAATGCACAATATATAATATATAAATATAGGGGTTATGGTACATTAGTAAGTAAGTAAGTAAAAATGTAGGCAATAGTGCTGTAATAAACGTACAGCAGTCCAAAATTATTAGAATATTTCAGCATTTCATTTGGTATAATAAATAATATGTAAGTGTTTAGAAACGTGGTATTCTTAGGATGAAATGAAATTACAATGAAAACGATGATTTTTTAATTCGGTAGGATGAGGATCCAGAAATTGAGAGGATCCATTCCTCTCGGTTCCCCATTATGACGTGCACCAACTGTAAGGAGTTCCAGTAAATGTCCTTGCCAAATGAACCCAACGGTGACACTGGGTCAATGGTCGTCTGTAGGTGTTTCATCTGATGTTCGTTCTGAGGGCTCTGCTGTAGTATTAACTAACTGTTATATATGTTTATATTTTGTGTACTCACTACATAGAAGTATCTATATATACTTATTGTACACATTACATATTCCAGTATCCACACATTCCTACATATACTGTAGCAGGGGTGCCCACTCTTTTTCGGCTTGCGAGCTACTTTTAAAATGCTAAATATATTTATTTATATGTATATACTGAGTATACTTCATATATACAATATATGTTGGCGTACCTTGCATCACTGCATACATTTTTACAGCACAATACAATAAACTACATTTGTGGTCACTACCTTACTCTGATGACTTTCACTGAATTGAGTCGGCCAGGGTTGCATAGTCCGGACAGTAGCTGCTTACCGCCAGCCTCAGGCGGGTTTGCAAAGGATCATCCATCATGATGGAACAGTATTTGGTCTTTATAATCTTCATGTGGGAAAAGGCTGACTCGCATAAATAAGTAGAGCCGAATAATGCAGTCAAGGAGGGATGTTGTGTTGTCCTCATGTTTGGGTACTTGGGTGTTTGGGTCTCCAGCTTTGATGCAAGGTTTTGAAAGTTCCCCAAATCATGGCGCTGCAGCTTTGAGGACAAAAGTTGCACTACTGAACTGAACTGATCATGTTGACCACGGTTTTGTCTTTTCCTTGCAGATTTTTTTTATTTATTTATTTATTTATTTATTTTAATGGCGTGCTATCTACCTGCACTACCTTCGCGATCTACTGGTTGATCGCGATCGACGTATTGGGCACCCCTGACGGTACTGCTAAGACTACGTGCTCTTACGTTGAAATGCGGAAATGACGTTGGCAGGCCGTCACCTGCAATCCGAAAGTAGCCGAGTGATACACGTGGATTTTCGTTCGTAATGGCGGAAAACCTGTCTCAAAACTATGTGTGTAAAATGAAAATTCACATGTGTAAAAACTAGTCCACGCATGTTTTATATTTCCTTAATATTTTTGTGAGTTTACAAATCTTTTATTTTTTGTATTTGTGGAAGGCATTTTATATTTACAGACAGATTGTTGATTTGTTCACACAAATAATTTTGAGACAAATCTTTCTCCATAGACTCCTATGTCAGACGCCTTCCTGACAATTACCTCATTTAAAAGAGTCGTTCGCCAGACTTGGAAACAACTGCCTTTTTTTTTCTTTTCTTTTTCTTTTTTTAACCTGTGCTGTCAGCATGCTGGGCATACAACAGAGTATTTGTATGCCATTGCATTCAGTACAGAGTTAGTCTGCAAGTGGAGTTCTCAACCTGCAATGCAACTCTTTATTAGTTCTTATATCATCAAGAACTGCTGCAATATCTCTGTCCTGTGGACAACCTGGAAGATGACAAGAGCACAGCTTTTGGTTATGGAGAGCCACCACCAACCCCCCTCTTTGGAGAACTATTCATCATGTTTGGGTCTATAAACAACTGATCACTACTCTAAGAGGGGGAGAATCACCATGGTGAGACAAATAAACATAGAACAAACAAACAACATTTACACAAAAACATGAACATTGGATGACAACATGAATTGAAAAACAATTAATTAGGTCCAGGAAAACTGGAACTACAACTGGGCACGTGGCCTCTTCCTGTCATAATTATGGCAGTAAATGAGGGAGGAAAGGAGAGGAATGCAACCAGGAGGGTGCTGGGGTGCACTCCAAGCAGGTGTGTGTGTGTGTGTGTGTGTGTTTGTGTGTGTGTGTGTGTGTGTGTGTGTGTGTGTGTGTGTGTGTGTGTGTGTGTGTGTGTGTGTGTGTGTGTGTGTGTGTGTGTGTGTGTGTCCACCGGTGAGTGTACATGACTTATCCCCATTAGTACTGGTGTAGAAGGTCAGGTATTATGTCGCGGCGCCTCCAAGCAGCGGAAGGGGCCAGGAAGCCCCCCTGAACTCTGCAACCCCATGGACACCCTATGGCTCAGGAAAGCCCAGAGCACCCTGCCTTGCTGCCACAGAAGACCCCCGGGCCTCCAGAGAAGCCAGAGGGCCATGGAGCAACCCCTACGCCCAGCCCCGATAAGCATGACCCAGTCCCTGGGAGCACGAGGAAACCCCGCACCCCAGGGGCGCACACATACAACCATCCGCGTGAGGCACGGACCACGGGCCCAAATCCCGGCCCCACGACGACAGACCGACTCTGCCTGAGCCGCCCGCCCCACGGGCGAGCCGGCCATACACGTAGCAGCATGGCCATACACGTAGCAGCGTGTGCCCAGCGCGGGGCACCTCGATGTTACACCCTCAGGACTCCAGCCAGGCCGGGAGAGGGGGCCCACCCGACCGCCCCCCGGCTAACCACGCCCCCACACTGACCCGTCAGCGACCGGCCACCCCAGAAGTAAAAAAAACCCTAGTGCTCAATGTGTGCTGTTGGTAATTTCAGTTAAAATTGTGGGGTTTAGGGGTGCGAGTCCTTCAGGCAAGTTGAACCCGAATCACCCGAGTGCTGTTCTGGGTAGGATTGGTGTGCGAGTGTATGTGTTCTAAACTAATGTGAGTGGGATTAAAATTTTGGGACGGACGAGAACCATGCTTGGGCAGGAGCGTGACAGGCAAGATGGCAGCTGCCCACCGCATCCCCACCCACATAGCCTGTGTGGTGTATGTGCTGAGTATGAGTTTTGGCAGTGGGAGGCAAGTCGCAACCGGATCGAACCAGGGGCACAGCAGGCCAGGGAGCAACCACGCAAACGCCCTCCCCCCGGACCCAACTGTGCCCCAGTGCGCCCACCACCTGTACCTGGTGGCAGCCAACCTACAGCGATCAGCCAAGGGCTGAGCGGGCGCGGGAGTGGGAGCAGGCGCCACTACACAGACTACCCAACTCCCCCGTGGGGCCCCAGGATCCCCCAAGAACACAGGCCCACTCACCACGGATGTCCCCAGAGCCGCCCAGGCATCCACCTAACCGCAGAGCCCCGGCAGACCAGGAGGACCCCCACATGCCCAAAAGCACAACGACATTGCACCAACTTAGGAAGACTCAAGTATTAAATGATGGAGTTACAGTATGTCAGCGATAAAAGTAGCCCATATTCCATTAAATGAATCAACATTGTTTTTGGATATTGCCAATAGTTTTTCCATTGAGATGTAATCTATTAATAACTGTAACCATTGGGATGTGGTGAGATTATCTCTCTTGTCCAAATGAATAATATTGTTTTCTTGCCCATTGTTAAGGCGATCAAAATGGGTTGGTGGTGTTTCAGTGGTGGGTCCCTGAGGAGAGGTCACCGAGAAGACATATAGATGGGGAGACTGGAATGCTGCGACCCAGAATTTAATAGCTTCTTGGTGATGGTCTCGAATGCTAGCATAGGTGGGCAAAGTCAGAAGGCATCAAAGTAGTCATCTCTGGTATCAAGGGAACAGTGAGAGCAAATGTCTTCATCCACAAAACCCATTTTGAACATTTTGTGTTCCGTGATATGAGCTCTGTGCAAGATCTTATATTGGATGAGTTGCATTTTGGAGTTGCGGGTCACAGAAAAGGTGTTGTTGCAAATAAGCTTCCACAGGTTGATATTGGTGGAAACAGCAAGGTCTCTTTCCCATTTCATGGCAAGATAAGGTGTCGTCTGTTTTAAATAAAAGTTTGTATATTCAGGAAAAGGGATTTTTCAAGTGAGCGATATGAGTGAGATGTTTAATCATTGGAGGTGGTTGTAGGATGTTGTTCATCAATTTGATTTTAACTTTTAGAGACCGCTGTAATTGAAGGAATTGAAGGGAGCCGTGGCCACCGATATTATACCTTTGGCTTAAGGTTGGGAAAGATATAAGCAAATTGATTTCAAAAATGTGTTCCAGATGAGTAATCCCTTGTCTTTTCCAAGACCTGAATATTATTGGTCTGTTTTTCACCAAGAAATCTGGGTTGTGCCAAATTGGCGGGAATTTGTTTGGAGTTAGAGTGTGACCACTGAGATTGAGGAATTTCCATCAGGCTGACAGAGTTGTTGCGATAAGTGGGTTTTTAAAGCAATTATGGTTCCTTATAGATTCAGTAAGGAATGGGAGATCAGATAATGATAACTCCTGACATTCAGAAAAAAAAAAAAAAGGAAACAACTGCCTTATATGGTATAAAATATAAATATACAGACGCCTTGATATGATATCCAAACAACCTAATTATAAAGTAGTATAATTATAATTGCGAGCAAGATTAATTAATTTGAATGTCAGTGATTTTTACTCTTAATCTATATTGGGAAAGGAAAGAATACTTTCAGTCATCATGCATGCATGAAAGCAAATAATATTTGCTTAATATTTGCTAACAATCCAATTTTTTATTTCCTAATCCTTTGAATTGCGTTGTGCCAAGAACCACTCAGAAAGCCTTTTAATTAATTATAATGTACTTATGACGTAAGCCCAAAGTGAAGAAATAACATTTGAAATTTAGGACACTCCTTGTTAACCTTGGGTTGGTTAGAATAGTTTTTTGGGACAGTGCTGTAAATAATTAGTCTGGAGCTATTCTGAGCCAGTCTATTCCTGCCCATTTCTAATTTTTAAACTGTCCGATACATTTGTGTGATATTTTTCTGGCGTAAATGATTAAACTCAATCTGAACTGAATGAACAACGATTTAACACTGAAACTTTACAATTCACAATATCACTATATGCAATTTCACTAATTTTCAGTCAACTGATCTTCCAGCTCATCTGCAATTGCATGACATTTTTCCAAAGTGTACTCATCATATCACAACATGACATTATTATCTCTTTTTTGATATCACAATCCAAATCATATCCATGACGTTAACTACTGTTATGGAGCGCGTACCGGTGGGTACCGGCCTTTCTCACAAGCTGCCAGTACTCTGTTCTGCCCTCTCTGGACATATTGTAAAATATATCATATTTTATTGAATCGGAGCACATTTTTTCTTTAAATCATTATAACTCACAAGCTGCAAGCTCTGGCTCCGGCGGCTCGAGCTGCGACTCGGGCTTTGTCTGCCCCCCACCACACACTCAGCTCAGCTGGAAAAGCCCCCTTTCAGCAATACAGTACAAAGTTTATTTTCAGATAACGTTACGTCCCACCCTGTGATAGACTGGCGACCTGTCCAGGGTGTACCCCCGCCCCAATGACAGCTGGGATTGGCTCCAGCCCCCCCGCAACCCCACGAGGATAAGCGGTACAGATAACGGATGGATGGATAGATGGATGGATGGATGGATGGATGGATGGATGGATGGATGGATGGACGGATGGATGGATGGATGGACGGATGGATGGATGTCACGTCCCAATCTGGTGACCACGTAGGACAATATTACCCACAAAATACGAGGAGAATCGCGAGCCTGCTTGTGATTTCGAACTTTGAAATTGATCACTCATTTCGATTGATTTTCGATTACAAATCGGAAATGTGACACACACCCCTGTACAGTATGTCATCAAATATACTGTACAGTAGCATAGTATACGACTACTTTTCTGAGGAGATGGAGATGGCATGTTTTTCAGACAGGGCTGATCAGAGACATTCCTTGTCCTAATATCATATCACTAATAAGGAGTAAGACACCATGTGGCTTCGAAAGAGAGAGGCCCCCACACTGAACACTTTTTTAGCAGGTTAAAAACCACTACAGTCTATGACTGACTTCTGTGTGTGTGTGTGTGTGTGTGTGTGTGTGTGTGTGTGTGTGTGTGTGTGTGTGTGTGTGTGTGTGTGTTGTATGTGTCTGGGTTTGCTGTTGTTGTTGTTGTTTCTGTCGCTGCTGCTGGTGTTGTTGTTTCTGTTGTGAGATTACAGTGAGAGGATCATAAGAAGGGTATGTTTTCATAGACAGAGAGTCAGAAGGATCTCCCTCCTGAGGTCTGAATGAAAACTTGACCCATAATATTTAGGGACGCCGATTAAAACACCATGACTGGATTGAGATGAGATGGTGATGAAATTTTTGTTTCCGGCGAGGGTTACCACTTCCGGTTCTGGTGACGTCTTGTGTCTAGCATCCTGCGTTACTTCGTTGAATCAGTTACCAACTTCAGATTGTTAGCACTGTGATATCCTTGCTATTTCCTGGCTTTGAACTGTTTTGGGGATTTTGGAACGTGGACTTTAGCTTGGCTGGCACTCAGCTGGTGCTGGTTGTTGCTGCTGCAGTTGTAGTTGTTTTTGTTGTTGCTGCTGTTGTTGTTGCTGTTATTGTTGTTTCTGTTGCTGGTAACAGCTTTTTGGTGTTGTCTCTGTTGCTGCTGCTGTTGTTGTTTCTGTTGTTGCTGCTGTTGAAATTGCTTTTGTTGTTGTTTTTGATGTTATTTTTGTGTGTTTTCCATGTTGTGAGATTTGTGTGTGCTCTGTATGCTGTGAGATATGTTTTTTCTGTGCTGACTGTTCTTGTGATTTCACGGACATATTGCAGTCTGCTGCTGTTGCTGCTGTTTCTGTTGTTGCTGCTGTTGTTGCTGTTGTTGCCGCTGGTGTTGTTGCTGCTACTCTTTTTGTTGTTTCTGTTGTTGCTGCTGCTGCTGCTGTTGTTGTTGATTCTGTTGTGAGATTACAGTGATAAGAAGGGTATGTTTTTCAGAGAGAGAGAGAGAGAGAGAGAGAGAGAGAGAGTCAAAAGCACTCAAAGGAGGTTTGAATGAAAACTTGATCCGTAATTTACAGACGTTAATTAAAGCCCTGCGACTGGATTGAGATAACATGGTGCACACTATTGACTCAATACAGATGAGATTTCCAGTTCCGGTGAGAGCTACCACTTCCGGTTCCAGTGATGTCTTTGTGTGTGCGTTACTTGGGTGAATCATCTCACAACTCCACTGGATTTTGAATGAGGAATTTTGGATTGTTCGCATTGTGATATCTTTACTATTTCCTGGCTTTGACTCTTGCCTGAACTGTTTTTGGGATTTGGGAAGGTGGACTTTGGTGTGGCTAGCACTAGTTGTTGCTGCTGTTGTTGTTGTTGTTTTTCCTGTTGTTTTTGTTGTTTCTTTTGCTGCTAGTATTGTTGTTTCTGTTGCTGCTGCTGCTGTCTGGTATCTGTTTCGGTTGTTGTCGTCTCATTTGCTGCTGCTGTTGTTTTTGCTGCTGTTTCTGTTGTTTATACTGTACTTGTTGCTGCTTTTTCTGTTGGTATTTCTGTTGTTTCTGTGCTGCTGCTGTTTCAGTTGTTTCTGCTGTTGCTGCTGCTGTTGTTGCTGCTGTTTTTGTTGCTGGTGTTGTTGCTGCTGGTGTTGTTGTTGTTGCTGTTGCTGCTGTTGTTGTTGTTTCTGTAGCTGCTGCTATTTCTGCTTCTGTTGTTGTTGTTTCTGTAGCTGCTGCTATTGCTGCTGCTGTTGTTGTTTCTGTTGTTGCTGCTGATGTTGTTTCTGTTGTTGCTGCTGCCATTGCTGCTGTGGTAGTTGTTGTTGCTGTTGTTTTTGGTGTTGTTGCTGCTGGTGTTGATGTTGTTTCTGTGGCTGCTGCTGCTTTTGTTGCTGCTGTTGTTGTTTTATGTTGTTGCTGCTGTTGTTGCTGTTGTTGCTCCTGTGGTTGTAGTTGCTTTTGTTGCTGATTTTGTTGTTTTTGTTGTTGTTGCTGTTGTTTCAGGGGCATTCTTTTGAAATGACCAACTATGTTCCTTTTTTAAAAATGTTTATCTTTGTGAAGCGCATTGTGTTGCCCTCGTATGAAATGCGCTTTATAAATAAAGTGTGACTTGACTGGACTTGACTTGACTTGATTTGACTTGACTTAAAGAGCTTCAATCCTTCTTGGTATTTGTCTTGAATTGTGTGTAGTAGTACTGTCCATTGCACCATTCTTCAAAAAGAAAACCTCCATTCATTTGATATTGGAACATGGCAACATATGCACAATACGGCCACCATGGCTGCACGTGGTCTTATCAAATTGCCTCATCATCCTTGGCAGTTATACAACTATGCAGAAATTGTTGACCCAATGACCCCCATGAAATGACTGCCTACACCATTACAGATCTTCCAACAGATTTAACAGTTGGAAACAGCCATTGTGGCTTGAAGGCATACTTTGGCTTTGTCCAAACGTAAACTTGATTCATTGCCCAGGGGTCAATTCCAGCTTTGTGAAGCCCACGACCTACAGTCTATAGTTGTGACTTGATCACGGAGGTGCTGATTCAGTTCTTTGGTTATTTTTAAATACATTTGTAGCATTTATCTAATATCGTATTAAGTGTCCATCTATCCATTTAGCTTCTTTACTGATGCATTTCATCCATGCAGGGCATGTGCTGTCATGATTTCTCAGACCATTTCTCTTGATCATGAAATACTTCTTTAGTTTTTGTGACCAATGCACCTGCTATTCAGGCGTTGACAATTTTGTCCTCTTTAGAAATCTGTTAGTCTGGCTATGTTGCTTTGAATACTCACATATCAAAGTGACAGTTGTCAGAACCTTTTTGTAGCTGACACATGCTGCTAGTTGGCAATGATCATAATATGAAAAAGAAGATCAACTTTATTAACAAAGCGATTGATTCTAGTTCATCGGCAGGAATGCGTTACCTGACACGTTACCTTACACATTACCTAACGTATCTTTAGGGTGTGAAGAAACTTTAGCACCTGGAGGAAACTTCGGTACACATGCAATCTCCACAAAGAATGGTCCCAGCAGGGTTCGGACCCAGTTAACCCAGTGTTAACCACTGAGCCACCATGCCACTCTGACTCGCCACTCACATAAATATTATTTATATGGTCCCTTTTAATGTGGCGTTTCCATTATTTGGTCAACCCTGCTGTATATGGGAGCTTTTGATTCACTTATTTACATCTTGTTCCATTGTATTTCTATGGGTCCTGCTTCTAGGACTGCTGCCTATGAACAATACATGGCCACCAAGTCAGCTTAAAGGCAACAATCAGAAGAAGAGTTTAAACTTTCATCCTCATCATTTCATCATCTAAATGTTAGTCAAATGCTAGTCAATGCTAATTGAAGTTTTCACTAGCCACTTTATGCTCAGTGCAGATAACTAAGCTTGGAAGTCACCTCATGATTTCAGACATTATTTTGTCAAGATGTCAGATTTGACAAACATGAATAATTACACCTATAAACCCAAACCCCAAGCATACAGTCCAGTAAAAGTCTGTTTTGGGCGTTCTCTGGCATGTTAGTTTATGACACTGTCAACATGAAGTCTGGTTCCTCAGAGGGGCCGGCTTTGAATGTGAAGATATGATTTGAATTTATTATGTGTTAAGGGAACATGATCTGCCCAAGTGATACATTTTTATCACATTGTTCTGATTCTGCGGCATTAAATATTAATCTCCTGTCCACACAATATATGTGTTTCTCTGCAAATCGTATAAATAGCTTGAGAGGTTTCGTAATGTTAAAAATTTATGTTCAATCTAAATTATCATATCGCAAGTTTCTCTGTGTATTCCATTTCATCCTCTTATATAAATTGTAACTTTGGTGTGTTCAATTTCAGAAAAAAAGATACAGTATGTCTATCCACCAGCTCAATTTCAGTTTAATGAATATGAGCCACATTATGTTATAGAGTCTTGATGTATGACACATATTTACTGTACATAAAACAGCTTCATATTTTTCCATTGATAATTAATGAAATATACAGTCTGTAAAATGTGTAATTGTGCCGGCATTGTGAAAGAATTTGAAACGTAATTGTGCCTGTGAAATGGTGCCTTTTCTCAGAGGCAAATAGTGCTTTTATTGGCTATTCTGGTATAATAAACACACCTGATATTAATTTTCTAAAATAAAAAGGAGTTTGCTCGCTTCATTGGGTCAGTGATTCATTTCCAGGGCTAAATCCCTCCGTCGAGTGGTTGTACTGTTGCTGTTTTAGCAGGAGATGGTGGCGTTTAGCTGCCTGGCTTCTATCGAGAGGAGAACGGAGCTAGAACAGCCAGAGAGGTAGGAGGACACCAAAAAGATGGAGAAGGGGGACAGTGAAGGAAAATAGATGTAAAGAGAACAGAGGGCTGAAAATATTTTTTATGAAATGGAATCTTTCATCTTTTTTTTCCTTCTTTTGAGATCTATTGATTTGCCTGCCCTACAATTGTATATATACGATTATTAGTTTAGATGGTTTTGGGGGGAAATACGTTTTAAACTGTCTTCTATCAAGGGACTTCTTGAAGCAAAATGAACAACTTTTTTGAAAAGGGAACAGTGGATTTTGAGATTATATGGTAATTTTAATCACAAAACGGCTTTTCTTGCTTGAAAAGACCCTGTCAACTAAAATGGTGTCACCAGATTGGCAGATAATTTTGCTTTATTAAGCTATTTTATCTGACGTAAGCTGCATTGAAGGTTACTCAGCGCCACCTATTGATTGAAATCAGCGCAAAGCGTACGGGGAGGATACTGGCGTAAATTCGTACTTTTGTCACTTTCTACGTCACAAATATAAAAAAAGAAATGTAAGGGGGAAAAACACGGATCCCAATCCCCATCAACCAACCTGTATTGACATGGGGGCCGTTAAACCAACCATCATTTTCTGAATCGAGACACTTTGCCCCGGCCTCAATCCCACTTTTCATCTTCTTTCAAGATTGTGCAGTGGGTGGAGTGAAGTTCAAGCCAGGGGGTGAAATGACTTTTTAAACGTTACGGTGTGAAATGCATCTTGGTTGAGATAAGTTACCTTGCTCATGTGGCGTTGAAAAAGTTTGCTTAAATTATTTTTTCCATTTCATCCAAAGAGAAGATAGGAGAAAACAAACATATGTTCTCAAATATGGGTGATGCGCCACAGGTCCAGGAAGGCCCAGGAGTCCAGTGGGGAATATACATTGATGGTTTAAATAAACAGTTGAACAATGGATAATCCGATAATAATGGCTATTCATATTATCCATTTCAAGCCTCTCATTAAAGCAACACGATGTAACATTTTTACCTTAAAATTACAGTTTTGGAATCATTTTGATGATAAACTGACTTGTCATATGGAGAATGGCGCCTCTTTCATTCCTACCCACTACCCTGCCTGTTCTTGCTATATGTAAACAGTGTTCAGGGAAAACTGTGTTCCGTGGGAAAGTGTTTTACGCTTAATGGAACTAAATCACTTCCTTGATGTTTGGCTCCGGTAATTATCATTTTTTTCCCTGGTAAAATTATATTAAGATTAAAAAATTATAATTTTACTATAAACTTGTCAGTCAAAATGTCCGGTAATAATACTAATACAAATAGCCACTCCACCTCTGCGATGGCGTGGGTGAGACGAGCCAGTGCACGTACCGGCCCTCACTTTCATTGCACCACAGCATTTGTTTCACCCTCTCACGCATACCAGCCCATCTGCCACTGGTAGCTACACTGGTGGCAGGGGGCACCGTCCCTCTCCACGCCCTCTCTCCCCACGCCCTGCAGCGAGCACTCCACAGCTCTGGGAAGCAGCAACGTCCGTTCAAGTGGCGCTGTAACCTAGGTGTACATTATATTTGCATTGGTAACATAAACTGTTATTGAAACCGATAAAGTTCAAATTTCTCAGATAAAATAAATTATTTTTGGACACTGGACCAAGATTTACAAGTCGTGTAAAAATGCAATTGCACTCAGAAACTGTAGGGGCTCCAAATCCCAAATACCAAAAGTTACATCGTGATGCTCTAAAACCACTTCTTCTTCTTTTTCTTACAGCTGCTCCCGTTAGGGGTCGCCACAGTGGACCATCTGCCTCCAATACCTTCTGTTCTGCGTATCATCCTCCCTTTCTCATTTTTTGTGGCACGGTGGCGCAGTGCATTGCACTGCTGCCTCACAGCAAGAAGGTCCTGGGTTCGATTCCCGCCTGGGGCGCTGTAGGCACCGTGCTCTGGCGGGTTATCTCCCAAATTGGAGCCTTTCTGTGTGGAGTTTGCATGTTCTCCCTGTGCTCACATGGGGTTTCCTCCACCTCACGTCAGTAAGGACCCCCACTAAAAAGCATGCACCCATCATCGTCTGACCAGCGATGGACATTTATCACCTGGTCCCCGGGCGCGTCCATGTATGCTGCCCACTGCTCCTGGCTGTGCCCCTGGAGGAAGGACAAGCCAGGATGGGTCAAATGCAGAGGATCCATTTCACCGGCCACCATCAAAAGCATAACCATACAACCTTGCTGGTCTCACTACAGACCTTCCTCTTCACTCTTTCTGGAACCCTTCTGTCACAGATCACTCCAGACACTCTTCTCCACCCACTCCTCTCCCCCCTCCTGTCCTAACCTACAATTACTTAGCACCACCTTGCAGTATTTATTGTTACACGAATGTTGTTGTTACACTAATCTCTGTCGCAATGTAGCTTGAATGTTATTCTCCCTTGTAAGTCGCTTTGGATAAAAGCGTCTGCTAAATGACTAAATGTAAATGCACTCCACCCTGCCTGTACTCTCTTCTTCACCTCTCTCCCGCACTCTCTGCTGCTTTGGATGGTCGACCCCAAGTACTTGAACTCATCCGCCTTCTCCACCTTCACTTCTTGCATTCTCAGCTTTTCGCCACCCTCCCTCCCATTCAGGCACATGTATTCCGCCTTAATCCTGCAGACTTTCATTCCTCTTCTCTCTAATGCATGCCTCCACTTCTCCAGGCTCTCCTCAACCTGCTCCCTACTCTCACTAAGGATCACAATGTCATCCACGAACATCATAGTCCACGGAGAATCTTGTCTGATTTCATCTGTTAACCTGTCCATCACCATTGCAAACAAGAAAGGGCTCTGAGCTGATCCTTGATGCAATCTCACCTCCACTTTGAATGCCTTTGTCAAGCCTACTGCACACATTACTACTGTCTGACTGCCCTCATACATATCCTGTACCACTCTTACGTACCTTTTATGCCACCCCCGACTTCCTCATTCAATAACACACTTCCTCTCTTGGCACCCTATCATATGCTTTCTCTAAATCCACAAAGACGCAGTGGAACTCCCTCTGGCCTTCCCTGTACTTTTCCATCAGCATTCTTAAAGCAAACATTGCATCTGTAGTACTCTTTCCTGGCATGAAAGCATACTGCTGCTTGCTGATCCCCACCTCTCCTCTTAACCTAGCCTCCACTACCCTTACCCATAGCTTCATGCTGTGGCTGATCAACTTTATTCCCCTGTAGTTATTACAGCTCTGTACGTCTCCCTTATTTTTGAAGATGGGTACCAGTACACTTTCACTACACTACATTCTTCATCTCTCTGACTATCCCATTTCTTCTTCGCCAACCTCTTCTGCTCTATGCTCTGCTGTACTTCCTCATTCCACCACCAAGAGTCCTTGTCTTAATTCCTCCTCGCGCATGATACACGGAGTACATTCTTGGCCGTCTCCCTCACCACTTCTGCAGTTATTTCCCAGTCATCTGGTAAGCGTTCATTCCCACCTATTGCCTGCCTTACCTCTTCCCTAAAACGCATGCAGCTCTCCTCCTTTTTAACCTTCCACCATTTTATCTTTGGCTCTTCTTTCACTCTCTTCCTCTTCTTGGCCTCCAGAGTCATCCTACAGACCACCATCCAATGCTGCCTAGCAACACACTCCCCTACGACCACTTTGCAGTCACTAATCTCTTCCTGATTGCACCTCCTGCAGAAGATGTAGTCCACTGCTCTAAAACCACTTGAAAAATGCATACATTTTTCTAAATGTTTAAATCTTTTTGGAAAAAAGTCTACCTACATCTAAATTGAAATGATAAACAGTGACTTATCCTTGTTTTGTCTTATCTCTCTTAGGTTAAGAATGTGTTTTTAGATGAACCCATGAAAGCCCACCTCCACAATGTTTTGTATTTTGATCTATTTAATGTCCTTTTTCTGGAATGGCCCTCCCTTCACAACATACTGAATAACTGATTTTTTTCACCAAAAATTCAACTTTTCAAGCGTTCGTTCAAACGGATTTTGTTCAAAAAGCACCCACTCACTGTGAAATGTTTGTCAGCTCGGGGGTTAACTATATCAAAAGATCAAAACTTTAGTTTGAGTGGTTGCTACTTTCACTTTCCCCATCATGCACACTAGCGCCTGGTATTGGTGAGAATCTGCTAAATTTATCACTGGCTGCTGCAATGGTGCCGCTAACAGGTGGGTGATGTTGAATTACAAACCACACTCCCATTTTCTGTTTGGAAAACAAAATAAGAAGGGGAAGGTAGGAATCATCTGCTCTGCCCCCCGATCCCCCTCAATTCCCTGACTCCCCTGATTGTTGCACCATGTTGCAGGAGTTTTTCACCGCCGAACTCCAACAGCACATGTCCAACCATGAGCTTCACAAACCCCTTCAATCTAGATTCAGAACTCACCACAGCACTCGGACTGCCCTCATTAAAATCACTAACAACCTCCTCATAGCTGCTGACGCAGGCTACATCAGTATCCCTATCCTCCTCGACCTCTCATCTTCCTTCGAAACAGTCTCCCACACTATCCTCCTCAACCGTCTATCCGGCTACCTTGGCCTCTCCAGTACAGCTCCTCCAGCTCCTCTCCTGGTTCCAGTCCTATCTCACCGACAGGAAGCAGTTTGTCACTATCAGAGACTTTTGCTCCTCCCCTGACCCAGTCAACCAAGGCATGCCTCAAGGCTCCATGCTTGGACCCCTCCTCTTCACCATCTACATGCTCCCCCTTGGTCAGATCATACGCCACCATGGTCTATGCTTCCACACCTAGCCGATGACACCCAGTTATAGTTCAGCACCAAGCCATCCACCCAGCTCCCCCCTTAGTCTCTTATCAACTGCCTCCACGACATCAAAGTCTGGATGTCATCAAACCTGCTCAAACTCAACAATAACAAAACCACACTCATGGTTGTGGCTCCCGAGGCACTGCTCAGGAAGGTTGGAGATCTGCTCCTGGTTGTTGATGGCTGCTCTATCTCCCAATCCCCTGAAGTACGCAACCTGGGCGTCATTTTTGACTCACCCTCTCATTTTACTCACACATCAAATCCATATCCAAATCTGCCTTCTTCCACCTCAAGAAAATCTCCCAACTCCGCCCATCACTGTCTGAGTCCGGGGCAGAAACACTAATCCACGCCTTCATCACCTCCCATCTGGACTACTGCAATGGAGTCCTGCAACAATACCAGTCCCTCCACCGGAGCAATCAAGTACAAGGCGCAAAAGAAGTGCTTCCACTCCATGGCTACTAGATCCTCAGGTATACGTTGCGTTTAACCAAGAGCATTATGGCATCCCCAATGACCATCGGGTAATAGGCAAGGATTGGATAGTGTGGGGACAAGTCGCAGGCTCCATTCCCATGTACAGACAAGAGGTAAATGCTCAGTATTTCACTCGCAACAGCAGATGGGTTAATTACTTATAATCAACCACATTGGTATAATAAACCGCGTTTTATAAACCACACTATACAGTCTTTAAAGGGACTGAGAGAACAACTGCATGCCGTTTCCCTTATGACCCTGCAAATCATGTTTGTTATAGAAACACTACTTGCCGAAGATCAGGGGGTGTATGACATCGTGAGAGACGAATGTTACACAGTCATTCCCATGCATGCAGGTGAAGGAGGCAATCTCACTGAAGCATTGAAGAAATTGAAACAACTAAGGGGAGAACATGTTCAACATTCCAATTGAAACACACAGGCCACTGCCATAGGGACATTTTTACAAAACCTATCCTGGCCCAAGATTCTCAGAGGCGTAGGGATTGCTATTGGTTTAATTATTTTTGTAGTAATGATAACTTCTTGTTGTGTAGTCCCACTGATTTGTGTTATGGTTAAGAAAACAACAAAGGCTATAACAGGCCAGTTCGCGTTGCACAAAGAAAGAAACGAGTACATGCAGACATGTACCACCCGTATAGCCTTGCCATATACACCCAGACGTGCAAACACACAGATACCTACCACCTGTATAACATCCCCACCGACACCCAGGCATGTGAACACACAGGTCAGGCAGACCCCTATCACTTATACAGTGTTCAATTAACAACCAATCATGTGAACCGCTATACATGTCTATGGAAGATCCCGTACAGTGACACATTGTATAGTATCACAACACCACCTCTGTTTCAATAGATACTCATGGCAGACGGCTACAAGTGGAAGGACACCAATGATCACCATCCGGCTCCACACATGCCGGCTGCAAATATGCCAACCCCTGTGAATCAGAATGCTAACCCCGCCCTGTACACTCTACATTACATTACATTACATTTAGGAGACGCTTTAAAAAAAAAACTCGCTAGAAACAAGACTGTGATTGGTTACTTGAGAATAACCCCACAAGACTGTCATTAGTTCCTTGCACTGTAAGGGGCAGGGCATGAACTAGGAGGAGGGAACATCTCGGGGATTTAAGGAGGTCACTCACTGTTTATTGCTGTACTTGACTCTCAGATACACACTAAACCTTTTTGCATCAGACTCTGCTTATTTCCAGTGTTTTTTCTTCCAGGTTTTTGAGGCCAGAACAGATAACAGAAACATCATCCAGAGATCCAGACTTTTTCCTGGCCCAGGTCAATGGACCTTCTTGGTCACGCCATACAATGGGACCACACCAGTCGCTTGTAGACTCCTCTATCACCCCCATGTCCAGCCTAGCTTTCAATTCTGCCTGCACGACTTTGCGTTTATTTTCTGGCAGGGACCACAGGACCTCATAATTGACCTCCCCAACCTGCCATGTGACCACGAAGGGCCCTTGCCACTTGGTGAGTAATGTAGAGCTGTACGTAGGGAGCAACATTAACACCCTGTCTCCCGGTGCAATTTCTCTGAGTCAGGCACCTCTGTCATATAAGCTGCGCTGCCGTTCCTGGGCCTGGAGCAAATTCTCTGTTCCTGGGCCTGGAGCAAATTCTCCTGTAAATGCTGTCCCAGCATGTGTAGCTTTGCTCTCAGGTCCATTACGTACTGCATCTCGTTCTTACTGGTGCTAGGATCTTTGTCCCAGTTTTCTTTAATTAGGTCTAGCACACCCTGGGGTCTCCTGCTGAAAAGGAGTTCAATAGGAAATAATCCTGTGGAGGCCTTGGGAACCTCCCACACCGCAAACAGCAGGAGATCCAACCACTTGTCCCAATTATGGCTATTGTCGTGAATGAATTTCCGAATCATGTTGTACAGCATTTTATTAAAGCGCTCCACCAGACCGTCGGTCTGGGTATGGTAAACAGTGATCCGAATTGAGCGGACGCCCAATAATTCATAAAGTTCCCGAAGTGTACGTGACATAAAGGAAGTGCCCTGGTCGGTCAGTATTACCTTCGGAATCCTCACTCTGGAGATCACCTGAAACAGCGCTTACACCACAGATTTGGCCGCATTACTGCACAGGGGCACTGCTTTGGGGTACCAGGTTGCATAATGCACTAGGACTAACACAAACGATTCCTGCGAGCACTGCGGTCTAATGGCCCGATGAGGTCCATACTGAATCTTTCGAATGCTGCCTCGACTAGGGGGAAGGCCCTTAACGGCATGGTTGGTGTAGCCGAAGGGTTGACTTATTGGCACGCGGGACATGTGGTGCACCATTTGCGCACAGCTGCCCAAATGCCCACCCATTAGAAGTGGGCCATCCACTGTCGTGTTTTATTCTGACCGAGGTAACCCGGCCATCGGGTTATGGTAAGCTGCCTGGAAGAGCATTTCCTATTATTTTTATTTATCTGTTTTTTTAAATGGAAGAGCATTCCCAGCAACTGGATTATTTCCTCTACCAACTGAGTGTCACGGCTCATTTGATATAACCTGTCTCTAATCAATGAAAAATACAGTTGAGTGAGCGCGGCGTCTGGGCGCATCAATTCGCCATCAATTTTAACTACCCCCTCCAAGGCCCCTCGAATGGTATCTTCCTGTGACTGCTCCAGTGGAAAATCATCGGTGGAGGAGACCACTGGGATCAGGGAAGACCCCAGTAGGGACTCCTCTACTCCTGACCCTGCAGCACCCACTAACGACCACTCAGCGTCACCGCAATACTCATCTCCCTACTGACCATGAGCACACTCCCTGAGCCTCCTTCAGTCAAACCCTGGCCAATCCGTACCCAAAATCAGGGAGTGCTTCACCTTTTGCTTTTTTCCCTGGTAACAAATTTTCAAGTCACATCACCAGATACATGTGAATGTGAATATCCCCATGCACACACTGAAAAAAACCTCGGGTTGAACCAGGCGCTGCTGGACTGAGAACAGCCTGAGTCCAGAAAAGACTGATGTCTACCCCCTTGTACTTTCACTGGTACGTTGTAGGTCCCTCCGCAACCAGTGGAGGGGCCCGGTGGACCAGTGATCCAAACCACCTGTCCAGCCTCCATAATGGGGCAGTCCCGCTGAACGTGGTCAGGTCGTCTGCAGTGCCAGCACCCCTGCCCAGGCATTTGAGCAGGTGTCTGGTGGCCCACGGCGGCACCGCCCTGGGAGGCAATGTGGAACAGCACGGGAAGGGGAGCGTCCCGTGGCACCAAACAGCGAAGTGGAGCCCGGCCAGTCCCCTCTAGGTCGTTGGGCAGGGCTGGGGTCCCGGCGACTCCCGCGAGCGTCCTGGGGGCTGACGCAGCGTGCCTCTGGAGGTCCTTCCAGGGGGCGCCGGGGTGGCTTGGGGACCCAGCCAATCCTGCGTGGGTCCTAGGGGCAGACACAGGGGCCCCCTGGCCACCGGGACGGGCTGGGGACGAGGCGAAGCCCACGGGCCTCGGGGCTGGTCCTCCAGCTGGCTCCTGTTTGGCGGCGGCTGACATGCTCGCACCACTCCTTGTCCCGGTGGTGATCATGTCTCCCAGGGATGCCAATGGTACGGGTGCCCAGCAGCCTGTCCATTCCGTTGTTTTCGGGGACGTACGCTGGCGAGGATATGCACTAGTTGGCAGTGGAGAAAGTCATGTTATTCGTCCAGGTCTGTGAGGCATTCCTGCAGTCACGCAGCGGCTCCTGGGCGCCTTGTCTGTTGTCCTACCTGTCCCGCATCCTGACGACTACACCACTTGTGGAAGTCTCTACCAACATGTAGGGTTTAGAGAGGGAGACAGAGTCGTTCTGGCAGAGGAGCGCAGACATTGCGAGGATTTTATTAATAACAATAACACAAAGGCTCGCTGGAAAAACAGGAACATAAAATAAAAGGAATGAGGCCCTGTTGCACTCAGTTGCGCACTGGTTTGCAGGCGTCATGAAGCACCCGACCCCACTGTAAGACAGAGCAACAAATATGAAGACTCTCCCAGCAGGGTCCAACCAATCAGCGCTAAAAAGTCTGATTGGGCAGACCCGGTAAAGCTTCGCCGCCACGGAGCCAAGCCAGCCCTGTCCTTTGCAGATGTGGCTTAACCACGCCCCCTTGTCTGCCACAAAATGTTTTTAACATCATTATAACTTTTATAGATCCATAACATGTGCATTAGACCAGGTGGGGACCAGTCAGCAAGGGGTTCTCCCTGCACACGCTGGTCTAGAGTGAGGACGCTGGTCTGGCTGCTCGCTGGTGGTCGCTGGCATTGGTGGTCATCTGCTTGGCGAGGAAGCCATTGGGACTGGTGTTCCCTCCTGCTCCGGTGGTTGAGCTGGTTGGCACGTGGGGGCAGTGGTGCTGGTCCACAAAAGAGACCCAGAAAAGTAGCCCAGGTGGGCCCTCTCCTCCACCGAGTGGCGAGCCATTCGGTGGGTGGAGAGCACCAGATGCCGTCCCGGCACTGTCAATGTACCGGTTTATGGCGGAGAAATACGGGCAGAGGATGTCCCTTCTGGCCGCAGACCTGAGTTGAAAAATGCTTCTTCTTTCTTAAGCGCATTTTCAGTCACTCTGTCACTCTGTCACTCAGTCAGTGCTCCATCTTCTACACTCACCACTAAAACGTTTAATCCCCATAGACTCCTAGGACTAGTGTGGTTTGCCATTTGCCCCTCTTTGTTTCTCTACAAGGTAGCAGAACAGAACATATTTTGTTGCATTTGTTACACACACATTGGGAGAAAGCCCAGCCAACACTATTTAAAGGATCGGAATACTGTTGGGCAAAATATCATAAATTACGTGACTATCTACCAGTGACGATGATCACATTTCACATTCATGATCGAAATGAGGCAGATGATGATTGTTTTTGTATTCAATTGTCCTTGTGACATAGGAGCGGTCCAATTCCATTGGCAGCCTAAAGCTATTACGATAACAGAGAACGGGGAACTCCAGTGGACTTTTAGCTAATCGTGATTCGTATTTCTAGTTTCTGCCATGTTTGACAATGTAACAAGAATCAGCGTTAGACGAGAAAATTGGAAATCCTAACAAGCCAGAAAGTCTTGAGAATAAATAATAAATCTTCTAAATTTTTGCTTTATTGAGCTAGCTTCCAGAAATATGCCGTTAACTATTTTACAAAATTGCACAATCAGAAACATTGGAGATTTAGCTACAAATAACAGTGGACTGATGTGAATTTATCAACAATATTTGTGAACGTCCATCGGTATATCAATTAAAGCAACAAGCAAATTAAATATTACTGTACATATAAAGATAATCTAATAGTGTAATCTGGAGCTGATGATTTCTCTCTGTTATGAAAAAAGTGTTTGAATTATGTGTGACACATATTGGGGTATCTTCTGTCCCTCTCTTCTAGTGATGCAAGATTTGTGAAACGTTCATTTGTAGCAAACACATTTTTTTAATTACTCCAGATTCGCTCCAGTAAGAGGGTAGTTTGTTGATGGTAACTACGCAGTAACTGCAGCCAGTCACACAGGCTAAACTGAGACTCAAATCTCGAACAAAAAGACCTGAGATCCCCCAGTCGCGAGTGACGCATGCGCCTCAAGCAGAGGCAATGACTGAAGTTCATGAACGAGATCCGTGAGTGACAACTCTCGGATCTCGTTCGCGAATTAGTATCTGTGAGTCGCAAGTCCCACAGCCTTTGAGAATTACATTCACAACTCAGAGCCGAATATTCTGTCTCTCGTTCGCGCAAAGTTAAACAAACTGTATCAAACAAATGAAGAGTCGGTTAAATGAACAAATCTTTTTACTGAGTCACTCGTTAAGAGACTAATCTCTAAAAAGAGTCGAACTTGCACTTCTCTTCTACTCTCACTACTCTCTTCTTGGGTGCTTTGTGTATCTTTTGGCTCAGATACCTGATCAATCCATCTGATACGCTGTCCTCCTGTTTCAACTATGTATGAACGAGGCTTTGAGCTGAGTACAACTCAGCCTGGGGAATGAGTTACCAGTGCAGTCCCCAGGCCTTAGCTTCAGTAGAGTTCTTGATCCTCCCATTGTAGTATAATTTCTGTGTCTCTGTGTCTGCTGTTTCTTTGTATCTGTTCTTTGAGGCCCATCATGCACACTTGCTTGCCTCTCAAGATGATGTCAATGATTTGTGCTGATATCCCTGGTTGATATGTCTCTTGCCAGTATTTCTATACCTTGGTGACAGGTTTTCTTTATTTGAGCTTACTGGATTTAAGCCTCTGCTTACAGTATAGCGATGGGAGTGGTCACATTGTGATCACATTGTGATCTGAATCTTCCAGGGGAGGTTTTGGATCATTTCTGAATGCATCCTTGACTCCCTCTGCTCCACCTTGAGCTCATGTCTGGAGCCTGTGTCCACTATCCACCAGACCTGCTCGTTCAACCCAGTCGCACCCTTGGCTGACTGACACCCTCCGGACAACGCGCACCGACCTCAGAGCAGCCGAGAGGAAATGGCACAAATCCAAAACAACTGAGGATCTTGCAAGCTACCAGACACTGCTGTCCTCCTTCTCTTCCAGCATCACTGCTGCCAAGAAGGCCTTCTTCAACGATAGGATCAACGGTGCCACAGACACACGTAAGTTATTCGCCACCTTCAAGTCTCTGCTTTACCCTCCACCACCTCCCCAAGCTACTAACCTCACTGCTGACTGCCTTGCCTCCTTTTTTACTAACAAAGTGGCAGCCATCAGCAGCCAATTCACTAAACAACTTACTCACAACCTGTCTTCTCCAGCCCTAGGCTCATCGTTCCCTGGTTTCACCCCCCTCGCTGAAAGTGAGGTATCTAAACTACTAACATGTAGCCGTCCCACTACCTGTCCGCTAGATCCGATCCCATCCAACCTCCTTCAAGCCATATCACCGACTATCACCCCGGCAATCACACGTGATTAATTCTTCCCTAACTTCCAGCACTTTCCCTTCCGCTTTCAAAGAGGCTCGGGTCGCACCACTGCTCAAAAAACCCTCACTTGATCCCAATCAAGTAGGAAACTATCGGCCGGTCTCTCTCCTCCCATTCCTTTCCAAAACCTTAGCGAGGGCGGTTTCTAGACAGGTTACAGAGTACCTGTCAAGAAACAACCTTCTTGATACACTTCAATCTGGCTTTAAAAGTGGTCACTCCACCGAAACAGCCCTGTTGTCTGTGAAAGAGGCCTTAAAAACTGCTAGAGCTGCTGCCAAATCCTCGGTCCTCATTCTGCTAGACTTATCAGCTGCTTTTGACACTGTCAATCATTGCATACTCCTGTCCATACTCTCAAGCATGGGCATAACGGGCAGTGCACTTTCCTGGTTCGAATCTTACCTTACTGGGCGCTCGTTCAGTGTGACATGGCGAGGCCAGCTGTCTGTGCCTCACAACCTCACCACAGGGGTGCCCCAAGGCTCGGTGCTAGGACCCCTCCTCTTTGCCATATACACCACCTCACTGGGCCCGATCATCCGCTCACATGGCTTTTCATATCACTGCTATGCGGATGATACTCAACTCTATCTGTCCTTCCCGCCAGACGACCCTACTGTCTCGACGCGGATCTCGGATTGTCTCGCTGACATATCCACATGGATGAAGGATTATCATCTTCAACTAAATCTGGCGAAAACGGAACTGCTGGTCTTCCCGGCCAAACAAGGTATTTATCACAACATTGATATTAAAATCGACTCTATCTCTTGTTCCTACCAAGGCTGCAAGGAATCTTGGTGTCATTATTGATGACCAACTGACATTCTCGGACCATGTTGCCGCAGTCTCCCGGTCCTGCCGCTTCGCACTACTCAACATCCGAAAAGTCAGGCCGTACCTGACCCAATATGCCACTCAACTGCTGGTACAAACCTTGGTGATGTCCCGTCTCGACTACTGCAACGCCCTCTTAACAGGCTTGCCGGCCTGTGCGGTGAAGCCACTACAGATGATACAGAATGCGGCGGCGCGACTGGTGTTCAACCAGCCAAAGAGGGCACATGTCACTCCGCTGCTCATCGAGCTCCACTGGTTACCTGTAGCCACCCGCATCAAGTTCAAGTCTCTGATGCTGGCCTACAGAGTGATTGTTGGGAATGCTCCCGCCTACTTAAATGCTCTTGTAAGAGCACATGTTGCCCCCCGGATGCTGCGCTCGTCAAATGAGCGTCGCCTGGCTCTGCCGGCCATACAGCCACGGCAATCCAGGCTATTCTCATTTGTAGTTCCACGTTGGTGGAACGAGCTGCCAAAAATGACCAGAGCGGGGACCTCCCTCTCTGTCTTTAAGAAGCACCTGAAGACCCAGCTCTTCAGTGAGTACCTCCTGTCCTAATCTACAATTACTTAGCACCACCTTGCAGTATTTATTGTTACACCAATGTTGTTGTTACACTAATCTCTGTCGCAATGTAGCTGAATGTTATTCTCCCTTTAAGTCGCTTTGGATAAAAGCGTCTGCCAAATGACTAAATGTAAATGTAATGTAATATTTGGTAATACCAAATATCAAGTATAAGTATTTTACTTTTCTTGTGGGGTAATTTAAATAACTGCTAGAAGTTGGGCAGCATCTGTTTTATTGAGCAACAATTGAAGCTCCCCAGTATTATGTATCAGGGGGGTATCGGGGGCAATCTTTTATAGCTTTGTCACCGTTTCATCAATTGAGCTTGTTGCAGCCACGGTAGGTTGGCCATACGAAGTGATGGAACTTCTTGTTTCTAGTCCCTAGTTTGCCAAGAGCATGACATCTAACAAAGTGTCACTGTTCAACTTCGATGGATTGACTCTGGTAGGGCTATCAATAAGTTCTGCTAAATTAAAATTTGCAGCTCATTGAGTGGCAAGCCAGCTCAAGATTATGTGATTTGTCACTAAGCCAGTCCCGATTTAAATAACCAACTGAAATTATTTTGGACTTGTTCAAATTAGACAGCACCTCACCTCAGTTAAATTTGACAATGTTTCACTAATAGCAGAGGGAGGCCTATAGCAACCAACAATTGTAAGTGACAAATGTAAAACACATTGTGTAAAGCACACATGAAACTTCTTTGATACATAAATAGTAACACCACCTGCCCTTTATGATCAGTTCTGTAAACATTGTAACCACAGACATGTATAACATGATCAGAGACAGAGGGTTTAAACCATGTTTCTGATACCACAACAATAAGCCATCATAAACCAGGTTTTCAGTAAATCCAGTTTGGTAGTAGACTTCTAGCATTAATATGGAGAAAGCCAATTTCATGGCTATTTGCGAATTCAGTTGGAGTTTAGAGATGGTCTAAGACCAAAGGCAAACAAGAGTAATAAAATCAACGTTCGTAATTTTTTACATGATCAAGTATTAGTATATTGAATAGTCGGTATGTGGTGAAGTTAATCTCAAATTGTCCACTTAAGGGAAGATCAAAAACCCCTGTTACAAATAATAATGTTCGCAGCCGTTCTGGCAGGACGGCGGCGTGCACACGAAACAAAAAAATTAAATCAGCACAAACATTTGATAATCATTGCTGAAATCAAGACATCGATTCCAGTGTCTAGGTAGAGAGAGAGAGACAGCAAAAGAGAGGGCGAAAGAAATAAAGCAGTCACCTAGGGTAAATGTCCAGTGTTTGACAGCTCAAATGTAGAGTTTAGCAGTTGGATGATCAGCAGCTCCATTGAAAGTTCACTTGCGATAAAATCCAGCTGTTGACCAGCTCAAATGCAGCTCCGCAGAAAGTTAAATAACCACCACAGTGGCACCAGCACACGGATCGAGTAAAATAAACCAGGCAACGGACCCAGCAGACCCAGCATCCGGGTTGCCAGCAGCTCTGTAGAAAGTTCTTTAAGGACCGCAGTGGCAGCAGCACATGTATCAAGGAAAATGGGCCAGGCAGCAGACAAACAAGCAGCTTGTAAGTAGAGAGCAGAAGCTCCCGCCACTGAAGATGACCGGCTGCAGCCAGGACCGGACACCTGATCTCTGACATTTCTTCCACGCGGAAATACGCAGCCGGCTGGTCCAATCTGCTGCGCATACCTCGGCCTTTAAAATGCTGCTCAGGACAAAGACAGGCAGAGACAGGACACCTAACACACAGAGCTGCTAACGTGACGGCATCTTGGAAATGCACATTTTTTACAGTAAACATAAAAAGACGACAAGCTAGATTCCTCAATAGTAAAACGTTCAGCAAATAAAAACATATATAAACAGGTTTATCATCAAAGCACCTTGATCATGGTGACAGAAATGTATGTAAATTCACATTTCTGTCTTCTCTGGTCCTATTGTTTACTGTTTACTAGAAAACAGAAACGGCAGGACTCTTGCACACTTTTTCTCTTTTTTAAATGTCAAAGTGTCATTGTGTTGCGTGTGTCATGTGCATATTCAGTTCAGAACTCTATTGAAAAGTCGTCTTATTTGAATGTAGCAAATTCTACATTGTTACATTCTAAAGTAAAATCAACTTTTTCTTTAATCTGCTCCAGCCTTCCTGAGCTGCCCCACATGTGTCACAATGCCTCTCCAGCAGTAATAGAGGGTTAGATTGATTCTAGAGTGTTCTATTATAACCCAGTTGAATGAGCTGGAACAATTTGTATTGACGATATTTGATTGGTTGTCCAGTCAGGACAGCACGGCGTCTCAGAGAAATGGAAGGTACTGAATGGAACTGGCTGATTAATGGCCAGCAGATTTATGGGCCGCTCATCTGTTCAACTTGATGACGTGTCTGTCTTTGTCTCACTCTCTGCGCGATACCCCGGAATGCATGCTTTGCTCCGAGAGTCCCGTGGCAAACGTGTTTGTCTGTCGTTATCATCAGTCAATGAGTTTGTCAATCTCTCTGTCAAAGTGCCTCACACTAGTGACACTCACTAGCGTCTTCCTGTCCGCCCACTGCACTTTTATCTTCCCTCGGCAAGGCAGGCGACATGCTTGCTCATCTACTGCTCTGCTCAGACATGGATTTGGCAATAGGCAAACTAGGCTCCTGCATAGGGTCAAATAACCAGTTTAAAACCCCAAAAATATAAACCAAAAAAAATGATAATAATAATAAATTATATATTATTCACTTATTAACTTATATTTATTAGCTTATATGGATTTTTTTTATATTTCGCCTAACAACCACACAAATGTGTACCAGTTAAAAATATTGTTAATAATAACAAATAAATAAATTATACATATATATAGGAGATGTAATTTCAATGATTGCAGGTTGTTTTAAATAAAGTGACTTACAATTGATATGGATGTATTCGATTATTCAGCATGCTTTCACAAAGTTAACCAAGTGAAATCAGTGGCAGATAACATTGCTTACTTAATTCCTTCGTCTTTTTTATCATGTATTTTTTGTGGTGTACAACATAAAAAGTGTCTCTTCAGTTCCCTATTTACAATAAATTATGCAAGCTCAATTAAATTTGCATTATAACTATCACACATAGTGTTACATATAGCATTCAAAGTGTAATCCACAATTTCTTTGTTCCAAAATTATAAAAATAAATCATAATAATTTAAGAACCAGCCTTTTAATGTATTTGCATTACGTAGATGCTCATAGACAATCTCATGGCTCATATACTGACATACTATCTTAAACCAGATCCAATTTATGGACTGAAATGTCCTCACGTCCACACACACGCACACACACACACACACACAGCGTAAGACAAACAGCTCGGCATTCCTGTTGCCGGGCAACACACAGCCTTTCCTAGTTTGACAGTTTTGGACTACTTGATTGGTTCCCAGTCTTCCTCAGTCTCAAAAATGTCCTCGTTGTCAACTTTGCTTCACTGTATCTATCTCTCTCTCGCTATCTCTTGCTTTGTAATCCCAGTGGCATGCGGTGAAGTCTCAAAACCTAAATAAAGTTCACAGCCATCGCTGGTGGCTCTGTCCACTAGTATAACTAGAGTGGGTTCTTAAAATTGCTCCCAATTATATTACTTGAAAAGAAACCAGGTAAAAGTGTGCAGAACTTGCATACTTTGATATTTCACTGGCTGTGGTATGTCATCAAGGTACTGGGCCAACTCGCTAGCCATGGACATGCTAAATAGTATGCTATTTTGCACGCAGCGATGAACTACACCAGCTTATGGGGGTGGGGAGGCGGGTGGTCGGAACCAGGCACGCCATATCGGCTTAATATAAAAACAACGACACGTGTACACAAACCACAGCCTCGGACATCCATTAGCGCTGTAGCTTTGAAGAGCGGATAGAAAAACATCATCATTCAATTTGACCACACTAAGCGCTCGCTTATGTACATAAAGGTAAACCGGGGAATCTTAATTAGATTGACAGGCCTCATTCGCGTGTGCATGCTCGCAGCGCTGGTTAGCAGCTGGAGCCACGCAGACCTGAACGCGTCTTTCTGAATGCGCGTGAACGCCCATGGTGCACTCGAGGGCCGCATTGTTCGCCTCCCCGCCGATGTTATTAAAAAAATATATATATAAAAAATGATTTTTTTTTCGACTTTTAATTAAGTCAGCTAATGCCGCAGGGACAGCGTTAGCTAGGTGACATGGACATCCCGGCCGGTGACTAAACATTTACACCTCTTTAATTGAACCTGTCACACAGCATGGGTGTGCGTGTCTGTAAGTTACCTCGCCAAGCAGGGTGTATGATGTGGGGGTGTTGGGTATATGCGTGTGTGCGTATCATAGCATGTGATAATGGCTTCAGGTGTCACACCATATCAGTCCATCCCTTTATTGGACCCTGACTGCAACGAATAATTAACTTCCCGCCGAGAACATGTTTGTTCCCCTGCATATGTCATAAAGAGGGGATATGAGCGAGAGCAGCACAGGGAGTGTCAGTCTTTACTTTTCCATGCCAGAGGGGGGAAAATAGAGTGTGAGTGTGTGTGTGTGTGTGTGTGTGTGTGTGTGTGTGTGTGTGTGTGTGTGTGTGTGTGTGTGTGTGCGTGCGTGTGTGTGTGTGTGTGTGTGTGTGCGCGTGCACGTGTGTGTGTGTGCCAGTGTGAAATTTGTATTTATTCTTCTGATATTGCGATTTAACGGCTTTTCAAGAATAGTAAGGTGACACAGATTCTGTATGTTACCAATCCTGCACTGATGTACTTGTAAAAATCCCCCAGATACCATTTTGTAATAAATTGCCACAACATAATACATTTCACCTTTATTATGTACTTAACACCTGCAAATTATTTTTTACTTTTGTAGTAAATTTTGTTATGGAACATCTTGAACACAATATGTAATAGGTTTTGCCGCATTTTGGAATAACCTATTGTGTAATACGGTGGTTATTATGGCTGGGGGTTACAACTTTTTATGAAGAATATGTCACTATTCAACAAAACAGAAAGTGCTGTGTTCTTTCATATCGAATGTCACACTTTAATACTATTTCAATTTCGGTTAAATTTTACCTTGTTACTGCATTACGTTATAGCTAATTACAAAATGCAAAACTCTCTAAGTATTGGGTTCAAGGGTTGGGTTCATTACAAAATGCATTTGTTATTACATAATAAATTACATATTACATAACGTGTTTTTACAGACCTCACTATCACTGTCACTGTCACTAACAATTGATATGTATAATCCCCTTTTCCTCCGTTAAAATTCTGCTATGTGACAAAAATAACTTTCAAGCAGGTTTCTTAGCATGTTCCAAGTATGTTTTCAGTCACAAACAGAAAATATCAATAATTCCAGTACTTTTTGTCGGTAAGAGCCCGGTAGTAAATAGTCATTGCTTGGTCTGGGAAAAAACATGTTGGTACATAACTAATTTGTAGGCTATGGGGAGGCCCTGGATAACCAATGCTGGTTATCCAATAATCAATACTAAATTTAAAAATACCAGAAAAAAGAATGCATCGTACAAGACAATATTCCCAATATAGAAATCTCATACTAATCTCATTTTGTCACACAGTAGCATTTTAGATGTCTCTAACGGAGGAAAAATGGATTACATATAAATTATATGTTCCAATGATGCCAAACTTATGGTCTCTTGCCCATTACTGGTCGCAGTGGTGCCCAATATTGTTTGACGCTACAAATTTAGGATTTCGACTTTTTAATTATCATTATCATATCAAAGCCACCCTGTCTAACAGGGAAGCATCCCGTAAATGTATCACAAAGCCACATCCGCACATGGCACGTGTGTGTGTGTACGTGTGTTTCAATGTGTGGTTGAGTGAGTAACGTCTACCTTTGTGTAACAAGGACGTATGCTCTCAACACAGAACTGCACCTTTGTGTCTTTGTGATCATACATTTTGTGTACGTCAAACTGTCATCACAAGTGTGTGTCTTTTTGGGGGCTAATGTTGCCTTCCGCGAGGTGCGATTGTCCTGGTTCAGATGCTAAGTGTGTGTTTGTATGTATTTCCATTGTACAGTAGACAGAGATTATTTTCTTAATGTGTGTGTGTACGTATGTGTGTGTACTCCTGAGGCCTGTACTCTTAATAATTAGCCTTGCCATCTGTGTGTCAGGGGGTGGTGGTCGGGTGTGCTCTGACTCGTCCCCGGCCGTAAGCAACAAGAAAATATCCTTACACTGTTCCTAAACAGTCATTGCTGTGCACTGCGGGATGTGGATGGAGTCAAAGTCACCAGAGAAGTCATAGAGTTAGAAAAAGTTACAAAATGACGTATGATCACAGTATGTGAGCTGCCACGCTGACTCACTGAAATAGAAGTGTTTATCTCCAAATCCTCCACCTCAAATCTTTAGTTTGAGTGGCAACTAGCTTGTTGAAAAGTTAAATAGTGAGTGACGTTGAATCGCATGTAGGTAAGGGAGAATCTGCTTTGTTCATCACCAGTTGCTATGGTGTTACCGCAAGCACAAGTTCTTGACTTATGTTCAGTCACTGACCACTAACGCATGCTATCTTTAAGCTTGGACGAAGGCTCAGGGGAAAGCAGACTTCCATTGGTTTATTTTGGGCTTGGTAAGGTGATCAATCAAATGATCAATCCGACCACTAGTGTCTCTGGTAGATTACCTCGCAACCACATAGAGATAAACCAGCAACCTGGGGTGCAGGTGGGAGCGCTTCAAGTGAAGGACTTTGTTTACTAGCTAATCTGGACACGAGGCGCAGGCTGATGTTGTTATATTTGTTTGAGTGAGCGATTACAATGACGGGCTCTTGTCCGAGGGGGTCCAGTGCAAGCGTTTCTATTTTCACACTGCTTTCACCAGTCTGGACAAATCCATTGTTGATTAAATATCTCTCTCAATTTAATCTCTCTAATCTTCAAAACGCTCTTTTTTTCTCTCCACAATTTGAAGTAAGCATTGTGTAGAAAGATGGTTGGACAGGACCCTTTCTTTGGATTTGGGTTTGGTGGGGGGATTGGTGGGGGAAATACAGTAGTTATAGGCATGTTGAGGGCCAATGAGACAGGGTCAAGTGTCCCCTCCACACACACCTCCAAGTGGAAGGACACGGGTAGAAAAAGTAAAAAAAAATTGGCATTGGTCATATTGGACATATTCCTTGTGGCAGATGAAAGGGTCGTCGTTATACTGGGGTCTGCGGGTTACAGCGCGAGCTTCGTGCCGCATCGGCACAGCTGTTCTGACTCAGCCGATCAACCCGCTGGTGTGGATTGGTCAGAGTCAGCTTGGAGAGTTTTCTTATGTGTTGTTTGTAGTGAGGATCGCGTGGTGCAGGGTCCGAGACCCTGCGGACCAGATCGCAAGTCGGACGCTAATGCACCCTTTCGAATTAAACCAGACAAAGGGTTGGTCAGCACTGAACAGTCGGCTACAAACCTCCTGTATTGGCTGGCCAGCCCTAAGAACCGCTTTACCTTTCTTTGTCATGGGCCTCGGACTGTTATCTACCTGGGGTCGGACCAGTCCTCTTCCAAAGTGGTACCCCAGATAACGTACCTCCATCGGTGGGAAAGGTGGAACAAGCCCAGGAGCAGATGGACAGAAGTCCTCCTCCTGTGTGTGTGTGGGGATGGGGCTTTTACCTATTGCTCGTTAGACCAATCAACGAGCAACAGGTATGCAGCCACACTGATCCTGGGCCCAATTACCTAGACACAGGACAGCTATGGCTGCTCAAAACACACCATCCCACACCAAACCACATTCCTATATCCATTAGAGAATCATTCTTTACCTGTGTTGCATGAATGTAATGTTTTTCCTGGATGATGATTGTATGATTACTGCATGAATTTCTCACCATTGGTCATTGCAGACTCAATGAGCTTCTAGCATCCCTGGGACTTGTGAATTGATGGATTTCCTCATTTGTACACTCAACTTTTCATTTATATTACAAAAATATGCTGGTCCTGGATTCTGCGTAAGCGCAGAACCTCAATGGGTGGATGGGATGTGTGTGTGCTTCGGGGACTCATCACGGACTCATCTTGTGCATTTGGGACAGGTTTGCACATCTCAGGGGTGTGCTTGGGGATTGCTTGGGTGTGAGCTCTGGGTTTCTTCTGCAACTGCTTTGGGCTCCAAATTTTCTTGCATCTGCGGGTTTTTGTGCTGCTGTGGGGTTTGTGGATGGCTACGGAGCCTTTCTGCTGCCCAGAGGCGCGATGATACGTTTCTGACAGTTTCTGTTCTTGTACTCCAATATTGATTGGGGAACAATCCTATGCACACACCGATGGATCACACACACACACACACACACACACACACACACACACACACACACACACACACACACACACACACACACACACACACACACACACACACACACGCACACACAGTTAGCATCTGCCTCACTTTCCCCCTTAAACACCCTCCTGTGTCAGGAATGGTTCCCAGCCTGCCAGTTCCTCAAGCGTCCAACAGAGGCCACGATGAACACTTAACGAACGAGTTCTGTTCCAAGAACCAGGTCGTAAAACAAATTGGTCGATAAGCAAGGGTGTTTTTCCATGGTAAGGGGGCGTGGCGATTGCTAATGCTAGTGTAGATGTTGAGAACGGTGATGCACGATGAGAGGCTTGACGCTGAGATGCCGTGCACACAGCATGCACGCCGCGGTACTGTACGCAGTGCCAACAATACAGACTGGTCAGAAAGCTGGTCGTAAGTCCGAATTGTCATTAAACAGGTAGGTCGTTAAGTGAGGAGTACCTGTATTTGTTTAACCTGTGTTTGTTTTATTGGTTGGCTTATTTGTAATCCTACATGGCTGAGGCCCCTTGGTCAGTCCTGGAGTTTGCTAATGGACCATGCACTGCTTTTTCTGCTATACTAACAGATCAAAAGTATTTCTATTTTGATTTGGAAACCTGCCTCCTGTCTCTGCATTTGGGTCTACTATTCACATACGGTTGTGACAGCAGGACTGAGCTAAACATGGACCCAGCAGAGTTGGATCGTCTTTGCTGCTTTCTTGGCTCTGACCAAACAAGGTGCAAGGGTTGGCAGGCACGAGACACTACAAAACCAATTAAAGGAGAGCATGCAAGCTGTCCTCAAAGGTGAACTAGGGGGCAGTATCCACCAATGCCTTTTCACCTGCTACCCTGGAGTGTTCCATCCCAGGTTAACAGCTACCTACCCCAGAGCGGCAACCTGGGCACATGTTGAGGATTTCTGACCCAGTGCGCGATAACCTTTGAGATGCAAGCAGACAGGTTCCCTACGGACCGTAAAATAACCCACATTATCACGGCACTTACCCGTAGGGCACTCTCCTAGGCCAATGCCATATGGGAGCAGCAATCGCCGCTATGCTCCAGCTATCCTCGTTTCATGGATGAGATGAGAAGGGTTTTTGATCATCAAGTTAGAACTCTCCCTTCTTCGCCAAGGTTCCCGCACCATAGCGGATTATGCCATTCAGTCTGGAATCCGGAGGCTCTCGTCACTGCCTTTCGCCATAGGTTGTCCGATGAGATGAAAGATCTGGCAGCCAGTGAAATCACAAGCAAACTAGATCCTTTCATTGACAGCCACATGGGTCGATAATTGCATCAGGGAGAGGCATCGAGATCTGCGCCCTGCGGCACCGCCACCACATGGAGCCTGGGCGGCCAGCATGATGTCACAACCCAAGTTCTCCACCACCTACCATCCATGAACCCATGCAGCTGGAGAGGACTAGGCTCTCTCGCACGGAACACGAGCGCCTAATGAGGGAGAGGTGTTGCCTCTACTGTGGAGGTTCTGGACACATCTGTGCTTCCTGCCCTGAGATTTCGGGAAAAGGTTTGGCTCGACCTGTGATTGGTTGGGAGACCTGTGACGAGTTTCATCAGCACTCCGAATCTGCAGCTTCTGGGGTCATACTAGTAGCTGGGAGGAGCAACAGTATCCCTTTAAGGTGTTCATGGACTTCGGTAATTTGATGGACATTGGGTTAGCCCCTTATCTCAACATTCCCGAAGCCAATCTAAAACCCCCTGTCTCTGTTACAGCTCTAGAAAGGCACCACTCTTCGAGGGGCAGCTGGCTTTACTGGGCCGTATTTTTTATAATGTAAACTATTGACTGTTATGCTGGATTCATACAAAATTTTGTAATGTTATATTTGTTTGTACCAAAAAATGTGTTCTGACTCTGACATTGTTTCATCTGAGGCCGTTTTGTCGGACACCGTTTTGTTCGAGGCGTTTTGTCTGACTCTGACGTTGTTTTGTCTAAGACCTGGTTTGTCTGAGGAGCGATGCTCCTCCTGAATGGTCTGATGTATGAGATTTAATGCTTAGGTCTGACAATGTCCTAAAATGTACACTGAACCCCCGTTGTTTGCCCTGTATGCACTGTTGCAACCATCACAGCACAGGTGAAAAAGAAAAAACTGCCAGGCCTCATAAGGCCACTGTTTGTAAATTGCATGAGAGAAAATTATGGGAAATATTGTCAATAACATTGGTTTGGTGCGATTTGAATATGCTTTGAGCATGTACACTCAACTGCTTAAAGCAAAAGTTATTCATTTGTGGACCCTGTTGTCAACACTATACAACATAATTAAAGGTACAATCATTAATATTTCTAGTTGCGTGAATTGACCTTAATATAGAAGCAAGGAGTTAGTGATCAAAGCTGAGAGGCTTTGATCCACTATTACCTCGATTGCTCCTGAGATTTCAAGCTCTCAAAACAGCCTGACCACACCAAACTCTACTGACTTAGTATTGTAGTATGTTTGTGTGCAATGACAATAAACATTTAAATAATATGAGTAAATCTTTAATTTATATATTTATATATATATATATATATATATATATATATATATATATATAAAATTTATATTTTTGCTTAAGAAATTCTGGTTCTCACTTCTTACAAAATCTTACGAATCAGTCCCACGAATTTAGTTTGAATCAGGGACTGCTGACTCCTGTACCACATGCTGTACTTGTATAGTGCAGTGGAAAAGTTACAGAACTTAGAGCAACACATTGTTTTGACTATTAAAATAGTGGATTGAGCATAGCTTTCTCGCTCAATAGCACTCCCAAGAGATAAGTTAGTCTGGTAAACAGTACTATTTAATCAGATAAATTGTTTAAATATTCAGCTAATGACAAACTCCACGGCTAGATATTATAGGAGGATATGTATCTGTGTACAGCCAGTCTTGTCCTCTACAGAGACAAACTCGGATCTTTTTTATAATAAAGGATCTTAAATAAAAGGACCTTTTCTCCAGGGTGAATTTTTTCACCACAGATTGGCGTCACGAACAGGATTGGAGAAAGAGCGAAAAGGAGGACATTCCTGTGCCTGCGGGCACTGGTGTTGTTGGGGCAGTGGTCCTTCCCGCAGATCGGAAAAAAATTGGCCAAGGTAAGCGTTTTGCTTATTTCGTTTCCATTTAGGGGTGGAATCTGCAGTTTTTTTCCCTGATAATACGGGTAAGACCAGAATCAATTTGGCTCTCCAAACAAAGAACTAATGCAGTAGAGAAGAGGTACCAACAAAATAAACTATGAAAAAAAGAAAAAGACAAAGAAAAAACCCCAAACATTTTTTTAAACCAAAATAGCCTAGCCTTGTCGTCTGCAGAGACAAACTCTGATCTTTTTTTTTTTATAATAAAAGATCTTAAATTAAAGGACTTCTTCTCCAGGGTGATTTTTTTCCACCACAATTGATACACCCTCTGCATTTAGGCTCTATTCTTATCATTGTCCTCCCTTGGTGGAGGTCTGCTCCAGTGCTTTATTGTTTCTGATGAGGCTGGCCCATTCGAATCTAGACTGTAAAATACTTTCTCAGTTTCTGCTGACAAAGAAACACAAACGTTAGCGACAATTTTGTTTTTGTCTTACTTTGTTTCCAGTTCATTTATGACGCTGTCAATAGATTGAAGGACGATACACTCCCAAGGGTAATAAAGATAACACTCTTAGCTCTTAGTATCTCTGTGGCTTGTAAACATTTTTTTTAGGGTGGCTGTTCTTGTAAAAGACTTGACAATTTGCATTTAATTATTTGCCATGTACTTATCTCCAGTTCCAGCCCACACATATACGGATACAGCCCACATTTGCCCACCAGATTGTTTTCCCATCTCTTACAAAAAGTCTGCTTTACTTCTGTTTTATTACATCACGGACCAGCGTGTGTCGTTGCGTCCTTGGGAAAGAGAAAGCATCAGCCATCTGTTTCAACTGACAGCTGAAACGAGTGAGAGGCAGACAAAGACAGCCAACAGGTCTTTTTTATTTTGTCCTCTGAGAAGCAAAGCGTTAACATCATTTCCACCTTTAGCCGCTCAGTAGTTCCAGTCGGCGGTTTTAGACAGAGCCTCCTTTAAATTTATCAATCAGACGTTTATTCTGTCTTTCTGCTGTCCCTCCTCCTCCACCCGCCCCCATCCCTGCAGTCCGTTATCCCTGATAATATCATTTGAATCAGAATTACAAGCCTGTCAAACACCGTTGGAACTGTTTTATCACTGGCTAAGAGTAAATTTTCTTTTCGCAATGGCAATCATGGCAACATAATTTTCGCACTATGTATTCAGCCTACCGTCATAGTGTCCTCTTGTGGCATCTAAAGATAACGGTTGAGCCGGGATTGTGTCTCTGGGCAAATGCAGCAAAAGATGGTGGTGTTGAATTTTTCAGTCAGTCACCAGATGTTCCAATTATGAAGGAAGAAAAACACAAGAATTAACACATTGATAAGAACAGTGTTTCTCAACCACTAGTGTGCCATGACCACTTGCCAAATGCGTACTGAATATTTCGGGCTATAAGTTTGAGTACGACAACCGCTGAACTCACCAACATGGTTGAGGTCTCGTCAGAACTGAGACATCTCAGAGATCTTGTGGTTCAAGTTTGATCCATATCGGTCTACATTTGGAGCAGGAATTAGTTAGAAACCGTTGAGAATTTTCACACATCACTGATACGCCAACGTTATAAAACTTATGGTTGCGTAGTGGAGCTAGGTGAGTTCATCATCCAATTTGTGATATACAGTACGTGCAAGTTGTGGCTCTGGGGGGGTGTTCACATCGCGCAAGGTGCGTGGTGAAGACGCCATCAGTCTGTAGTGGTTGCTTCAGGCAATATCTGCGCTGATACAACACTCAGCTTTTCGTTTGATATTTTATCTCTTTTGCCCTTTATGTAAATAAACGCATTCTGTTTGCATCTAATCTGGTATTGTGTCCCTCTTTATTTTGCGGCATTCGAGCCAGTCGTAACTAGGGTCGGGGACAGAAAACCGGTGCCAATATGGTTCCTATATGAGTGGCATCTACTAGACTGAATCGCAACGCAGATTTTTGTGCCACTTAAATGTCTGAGCCGTCGATTGCCCGCTGGAGCACCAGAAATCACATTTTCATCGCCATCACAATATGAACATGCGCGATAAACACATCGCAAAAGACCACCTGAAACGTAATTAATAAGAACAATAATTTTATTTACACACGCCATGCATGGTAAGTTGGCAGAATTTAAATGTTAATGACCCCCAAGTCAGTCAAAAATATATTCTGTGTTTGTGTCCTCATACATGGAGTTCGCTTGCAGCTCCAGAGCAACTGGCATTTTATTTTAGTCCCAAAATGTTTATAAAATGTCTCTAAGGGGCATTCAGTGTTTAATCCGTTTGAATGTGAGGTGTCTTGGAATATGTGGCATCCCAAGACAGTACCCATTGTAGAAGATAATTATTAACAGACAGTGCCAGGGGTCTCAAGAGAGAGAGAGAGCCCATTGTCAGGGGTCTCGTGATAAGGGAGGTGAAAATGTGAATGGTGACCTATGCAGGGGAATCAGATGGTCAACGTTGTCTCTGGTCAAGCATAAAAGCACCTGCCCGAGTTTCATTCGACAGAGAATCCATCTGGCTCTGTTTTCTCCTGGACATCCATGGCAAGTCTGGTCTGATGCTGTTCTTTTGTAATAAACCTATTATTTTACTCAAGTCAGCGTCAGCGGTCACTCCTTCATCAACAGATCAAATTCATCAAGAAACTACAAATTGAACCTTGTTGTTGGAGACTTCCACACGGAGTGATTTCCTTCCACAGAGTCACTGAGGCGTGACTCTTCGGACCACAGCTAGTTGACAGCCATGTTCCAACTTTTAGGATAAAGTAATAACACGAAACAAGTTTGTCGGCTCTCATCAGCGATCTCTCCGCCAAGTGCAGACAGGGCTCCTACATTTTCCACAATGGAACGTCATTAAGCGACAGGCCCTGTCACTACTGGATCTGTCCTGGAATTGTTTTTAAAAGTGCAGACAAAAATATGATAGAAATGAGTTATTTTAAATTACCATGTTTACTTCACATTTATTTACTTATATAAGTTGTTTTCGCCCCAAATTTTTTTATTTCAAGAGATGTTTTGTGGAGATTAGAAAAAATATTTTACAGGGAGCTGGGAAATTATGCCTATATTTCTTTTAGTTATAATGTCTTTAATGTTATTTTTAATTGGTTGTGCATTCATGTGCAATTTGTTCAATAAAAACATTTTATTTCATTTCTTAATTAAGTGGACTATGTTTGGGGTCTATGTTGGCAGTATACCTATTAAAGCAAAAAGGCAGGAACTGCATTGCTAATAGGCACATTTCAATATTTATTTATTTATCGCAAGTCATATTGTTATCGGCATCTTGAATATCTTAAACTGTTTTCTGCTTTTTTGTTTCTTGATTTTCAGTATCGGTTCAGGCTGCGTTTAGACACCGGTACTGTTTTAAAAGTATTGGTTTGGTACCAGTATTGGGAAAAAACCCAAACTATACCCACCCTAGTCATAACATACAGTCGTAGGAGCCAGTAATGCATTTCATAGGACTCGGAAAATTGTTACTGGTGTTTGTAGTTATTATTCGTGTCACCAGGACTAGGAAAATTATGATTTGTCACAAAGAGTCATCACTGCGTCATTATGTCAACCGATGCTGTGTTCAACGATACCCAACCCTAGTTGTTACATACAGACTGTAGGAGCCGATGATGTGTTCAATGGAAACTCTGAAAATTTTAACTTGTTTTAGTAGTAATGCCGATGTAAAAATGAGCTACAGCACAAACTGATGCTACTTTCCATGGGAACTCAAAAAACTGTAATTCAACACGACTAACCTTGACCCCGTGGTTTGCTGCCTGCAGCTATATTGATCATTCATAATTGCAAGGCTGTACAAATTAATCAAATTCATCATTTCCAGCCAAGATATTTGGTAATTGACGAATGAATTAATATAAGATAAAGACAACCCTGATCCCTTTTGGGTTAAAAAAAAAATGTCTGTCTGCCTATCAAGTGTCGTAGGAGCAGTGATTTTCCTGGAATACGGACACAAAGAAAATCTTTGTGTAGGATTTAAGGCTTGTCAGAGCTGCTGTAGCCTATTGTTCGGCTTACACTGCGAGTGGGGAGTGGGAGGAAGTGGGGTAGCACAGCACAGTAGAGGATGTTGGCTGATGTAGGACTTCAAGGCTCTTTGGAAGGAAAAGTTGGAGCGGTTTGTTGCCAATTATGTAAGTATGCCGGACATGCATGGAGAGTCTGCAAACTGTCAATCCAGCTTCTGGTGGTGGGATTATGATTTTCAAGTGTTTCAAGTGTTTCCTGACCTGTTTTCTTCCACTGCACACTTAACAATGAAAAGATGTGCCTTGGAATTATTTCCAAGGCATACCACTATCCGTATCACGACTAAAAATGTCAGAAACAAGCATAACTGTGCTTATTATTGTGGCCTACTAATTGCGATGCAAGACTGATGAGTGATTCGTGCGTCGTAAACATTTTTTTAAATTACTTGGGAGTCACTCCAGCAAAAGAGAGGGGAGGGGAGTAACATGAGAGGATTTTTGTTTTCATTTATTACTAAACTGCTGCATTCTGGATGTGCTGTTAAGGTTTGATAGAAAAGCAGCTAGTCCAACATTCAACATTCAATTCAAGAAGTTTATTTGTCACATACATATACATATTCATACATATATGCAGTGAAATCTCTTTGCCACGCACCCGGGGATTATGCACAATAGTTACTAAACTGAACATTATAGCTAACCTAATTCCTACCTAGCTAACTAACTGAAACTAACTGATTCCTAAAACGTAATCAGTTAGTGAATAGAATAATATAAATAAAATAAAATAAAACTCAAAAAGATAGTACAAAGTGAGGGTACAAAATAAAAGTGAAGGGAATAGAGTAATGTATATGGGATAGGGAGTTTGTATATACAGATATGTGCAATAAAGTGCATGTGAATAAAATTAGTATGGAGATATACAGTACAGTATAAAACAGTACGACAAAGCAATACAGTAACACCAAACAGAACAGCAATACAGCACAGTATGCAGTAACCCAGAAGAGTGCTACAGTATGCAGTACAGTATGCTACATACATTACAGTAAGGCAGTGGGGCCTGGGTGAGTGTCTCAGTGCTTTTTTTTTAGGACCCCTGGTGAGGTCAGCATTGACAGTCCTTATGGCTTGCGGGAAGAAACTCCGTCTCAGTCTCTCTGTCCTCGCTGTGTGACTGTGGAGGCGCTTGCCCAACCGCAGCAGCTAGAACAGTCTGTTGTTGGGGTGGTGAGAATCCTTCATGATCCTACTGGCTTTGCTACTACACCTCGTGGTGTATAAGTCCTGCAGGGGGGGAACGCACCACCCTCTGTAGGGCCCGCCTGTCCTGAGCAGTGCAGTTCCCAAACCAGGCAATGATGTTGCCTGTCAGGATGCTCTCCACCGCTCCAGAGTGGAAGGACTTGAGGATCCTCACCGAGACCCTGAATTTCTTCAGCTGCCTGGGCTGGTAAAGACGCTCCCTCACCTTTCTCACCAAAGTGTCTGTGTGTGTAGTCCACGTTAAATTCTCCGTGATGTGGACTCCCAGGTACTTGAAGCTGCTCACCCTGTCGACAGAAGTCCCATTAATAACCAACAGCCCATGCGTTCTTGGTTGTAATCCCCTCCTGAAGTCCACAATCAGCTCCTTAGTTTTGTTGACGTTCAGGAGGAGGCTATTGTCCTGGCACCAGAGTGACAGGTCAGCCACCTCCTCATGGTAGGCCTTCTCATCGCCGTAGGTGATCAGGCCCATCACGACGTTGTTGTCAGGAGAGAGAAACAACACAAGTCTGCAGTTCTGTAGTTCCAGTTGAAGATTTTGGGATGGATTAGACTTGACTTGAGTAGTGGCAGAGTAGTGGCAGACTTCAGTGCAGTAGGAACAGAGCCCAAGGACAGGGAGGAGTTGATGACTGTAGTGATGAAGGGCAGGATGTCCAGGAGATGGTTTGGAGGCAAGTGGAAGGGATTGGATCGAGGGGGCAGGTGGTGGGTTGGTTGGATTGGTGAACAAAAAACACAAGGCAAGCTCTCATCAGATTCTCTCATCACAATTTTGTCTGGAACTGACAAATGACTTTAATTGGTGCAGCTTTGCAGTTAATGACTTTGTCAACCGAACAGATAAAGATATCAAGGGCCGGCAGTAGTTGTGTATTTTGTGGTTTTGAATTGATTGTTTGTGGTATATAATACACGGGGTCCAAAATGTCATTGAGCCTCGCAGAGACACAGCTCTAAAAATGTCCAAAAATAATTTATCGATCTGCTTATTTCTTAAATAATTTGTATTCTCCACATAATCACTGAAGCAAGATGAAATATACTGTATGTATCCGATTGTATACCTAGCATAAACCTCGACAAATTATTTCTTGCACAGCAGTTTTGGAAAATGCATACATAAAAACAATATAAAAATGTTTTGTGTAGCTCATGCACATCCCTAAAAAAATAATGTCTTGTGGAAAGCGTGTCCATTTCAAACTATTCTAATGCCATTAGCCAAACATTTCACTCGGTTCAAGTATTTTTTCTTACTTAAAATTGTACAGTTTTTGCAGTGTGCAGATTTTCTCTGTCACACCCTTGCAGAAAGTGTCTCAGCGGTGTGTGTATTGATGTGTGTGTTTGTGTTCATTTGCGCTGTGTTAAAAGACATCGATTAGTCCACCATCTAATTAATGAGTCACTGTTATCAGCTCGGAGAGACGGGCAGAGAAATTAAGAGGAAGGGAGGGAGAGAGGGGGATAGCAGGTGGCTGTCGAAGATATATAAAGAAATGATTAGAGATGAAGAAAAAAATATGTTACAGATGCTGTGGTGGTCCGAACCACACCGCGAATGATGAAACAGGACACTGGAAAGGCGAATTAAATAAAACAACAGCAGCAGAATCCTGTTAATCTAAGCCTCATGTCTCCAAACTTGCCTACTGTTTTTTTTAGCTTTCTCCTCTTGTATCTCTGTATTGCTAATGAGGGTCATTCTCTGAATGTGTTTTTTTTCAGACAATTTAAATAAAGGTTATAAATGAATGAACCAAACTGGCTTTGTTTTCCAAATTCCTGCCATCCACAGAAGAATGTGTCTACTGTGTATTGTCTATAGGCCCCAGTTAAAGTTACAGTTACAGATGAAAGTATAATCGATCGTTATTATTCATTTGACGTCTATAGATCTTAGGTAACTTAAGTAACCACTTGTAATCCGATCTCACTTCCCTGCTCTATATGCAAATAAACACGTACATAATTTCTGTTTGCAATGAGTAAATGCAAAGACCTTGGCGCATGGGCAAAATCCAAACAATGCAGACTGAAATTTTGGTGATTTTCTTAGTTGTATGGAAAGATCTGCATCACGCACATCTCCCAGTTGATTTCTGTTGCTATTGGACTTTGAAATTAAAAACTGAATGTTTTTCTGTAAATACTTCACTTGCAAATAATAAATCCTGTGCTTCTGTAACACGAAGACTCTCAATTTCGCCGACCAGACTCAGTAATATGACTACGTTGCACAATGAGTACTTCTGTCGTGTGGGCCCTCTGTAATTTTATTGGTTGACTGTTAATAATAGTATGCTTATTTATGCATGTTGACCTGTAATATGAGGGTGTGCTTCATGGACTATTTGGGACAATGGGATCAATGTTTTTGATGGTGGGTAGTTTTCCATATGGTTAGGCGCTAATCAGCACGACCCAGCTGATGACAACAAGACACAGCTGTTGCCAATGGGCAAGGACAGCAGATGACAACCGATTGGTTACTTCGTATACGGACGGTAAATAAAAGATGCCGATTGGAACTCAAGCGCGAGTTCACCGCGAGCCGCCAGGGGAGGACGAGTTCCCTGTGAGCCGCTGGGATCGGCTACTCGGTGCTGACACGGACGCGACGTCGGACTGTTCCGGCCCGGTTCTCTGCAGCGCGTTGACGGAGAAGACGAGTCGACGAAAGACATATAACACTTCCTAAAGGAACGGTGACTTCTGGAATCCAGTAGCGCTTTTGTGAGTGGGCCGCCCCATCAATGAAACGGGAAGGCTCATACTGTCTGTTTGTTCTGTCAGCTACAGCGATCGATCCCCTCCTGGAATCCCCAGAGTGACGTCAGCCCCTACGTGGGACTCCGGGCCACTCCCATGCCAACGCCCCGCCTGCTGTCAAAGTAAGTCCTGGCTGCTTGGGATCGACTCAACTTAGGAGCCCCGCAACTGGTGCACGTTCTGCCAGGTCTGCGGTGACCATCGGCGGATCCCACTTTGCCTTGCTTATGTCCTTCATTTCGGTCGGGAGGGACCCCGACCGAACGGACGACTTATCTTTCTGTCTGTTTGTGCCCTTAGTATTTTGTACCTTGTGGTAACCTGCCAAAGTGTTAGATTTGGGGGTAGGCCTTAGGCAGGCCACCAGTAAGGTTAGTGCAGTCCATAACTTACGCGTATGGCTGGTTTGAGAGATTTGTGGTAGTTCAGTTCACAAATCTAACGAAGGTTTGACGCTCGCTGCCTCTGTGTTGTGGTGTGTCCTGGGATCTCCTGCATCAACTGGGTTGTCCTTATGACTTCGACACTTCCACTTATGTGAAGGATGTCACTTCCGTAGTAGTATGCGGCCCAGACCACCTCCAAATGTTGTCTGAGTGATTGGATCTCAAACCGCCTTGAGGACGCATTGGGTGCGTTTACATCTGGCATTAGAGCTGACCACTTGTGATAATTACCAAAGACCCATGTTGATGTCAGGCGTAAACGGGGGGTGATAGTGTGAGTAAATAGAGTCTGATGTGTGTTCATGACAAATAAGAGTTCTTTAATAAAGGCATGACGATGTAGTACTGTAAGTAAATCTACTGTATTGATGATATCATACAACACAGGATATTTGTATGCAATTGCAACAGACCTTAACGTCCCTGTAAAGCAAATTCATTGATTTGTTTCTAAACACATTAATTATGTTTGAGTAATTGCAGAAAACATGTGAAAAGACTGAACAATGTAGTGCTGTGGCAAACTTGCTTTACAGGTACTTTAATCTTCTCTCGACTGCTCTAAGTGGAGTTAAATTCTTGAGCTGCAAAGTCAATCTTTAATAATCAGAACGGCTTATAATAACCCCGTCCATTTGATGGCCTTTGGGTAGGAGCATAGCAGTTATAAATAAGGACAACTTTACCATGCTTTGATAAACTAAACAACTAATTATCATTGTTTCTCCAAGAGGGGGACAATCACCACAAGTGAAACATAGAAACAAACATGTTTTTCACAAAACATAATGAAATCGACAGAAATTGGAACAATAATTATGGCACATTCCTGTGGACTGTGCAGGAAAAAGACCAAATCAGGAAGGTGTGTGATGGTGACAGTGTCTGTGAGCTTGTGTGTGAGATGTGTCTACCTGTGTGTGAGGTCTACCTATGAGTGGACAGGATTTGTCCCAATTTATTCTGGTGTACCCTCCACAGCTGCAAGAACATTCCGAGCCCAAAGCACCGCAGCTATAGAAGAACCCCAAACTGGCAGAATTCCAAGAGCCCACAGAGCAAATGCACAAGATGCATGGGCAGAAATTAGGAGGGAACAGTGGAGTCTGGACCCCCCTTCTTGGGAAAATCAGAGTGGTGCCCGCTCAACATATAATTGTAAAAATAACTTTATAATTTTAAATAATATAAAATTAGGCATTGAAACCACTTGTGCTAAATATAGAAGCAAAACAATGGGTTTTAAAGTTTCGAAAGATTGCGTCCACTCCTCATATGCCTCACAGTGGTTTGGTCCACTGCTTCTCCAAAACCCCAACACACACACCCTCAGCAGGAAGGAGTGTGTGGGGTTTTGGTCAGATATTTGGTCAGACATTTTTCTCTACTTCTACCACTCAGTACTATAAAACACATTTACAATTGTAACCAGAGTGCATTTTGTTCGCTCCATTAGCTCGCGGTTTAATCTTGTGCGTCAAAACAGCCATCATATTGGTAGCGGGCAGCTGCATCTCCTAATGCATGTACAGTATGTCTGGAAATGCTTGGAAATGGGAAATGAGATTCAAATCACAAAGATTTTTCTGGGGGAGGACACCCAGACACCCCATTTTGTGACCCCCGCCGAACCCCCCCCCCCCCCCCCCCCCCACACACACACACACACACACGCGCACACACACACACTTCTCAAACCAAAGTTAAGTCCTTGCTGCGAGGTGATGGGAGTCTGAATGATGGACAGTCAGCACCCGAAAACCAACTCCAGTCGGATTCTCTGGTCTGGTCTGACTCTCTGCTGCCCAAAGGTGCTGCATGTGATCACAAATTAGTTTAATATCAATATCCCATACCAATCTTCCTGCCTCCTATACACTACCATGGCCATGAGTGACTAATGAAATGTCATTTCATCCAGGGAAACACCCTGGACAGAACGGATGGATACGCATCTCTCTCATAATGCGTGTCGTGTGAAGGACTTTTGGGGTTTGAGGTGCATCTCTTCACAGCCCTCACAGTGCAGCTTGTACAGCAATGTCAATGACTTTTTAAGTGCCGATGAAAACCCGTTCAGGTGTGATTGCGGTGAAATAATAATTAGCTTGAAATTGACGCTAGGCAAGGTTCTTGCGGATTTGGAGAGTTCATTGCAACGTGCTTCAAAAATCACATTTGGTTTGTTTGCACAGCCTCACAGCTCTTCATTTTTTCTTTAAATATTTGCTTTCCCCTGTGTGGTCATGCAGCCAGCTTCTTAAACTTGTTTTATTCATAAGTGGGGCTAAAATGGAATAACAAAATGATTGAAAACCTTTGGAGCAATCAAAACCATGAGGCGTTTGAGATGATTTTTCATGTGACATGGAAAAGAAAATGTTAATGAAGGTTTATAGTGAATCCACAGGGGAAATCAAACTAGAGCAATTATGTTCCCGCAGAGTTTAACAAACTACTCAGATGTTTCAGGCAACCAAAACACATTTCAGTCTCTGTTGTTCAGAGAAGCAAGGTTCGACTGCACTCGAGGAAGACGAAGCACAATGAAGCCAGTTAGCTCATTAGCTAGCCGGAACACCCTCCCGACTTCACCCACTACGAACTGCTAATGTTTCCCAGACGGCAGGTTTGACACCGTGTCGTCTGTATGTGGTTTGACATTTTCCCTGCTGGAAAAGTACATTATGAATAGGTCATGACCGCACTGTTGGTGTGTCAGATCATTTTTGATTTAGATCTGAGCTTTGATATCAAATGTACTGAATAGCTTGTTTCAGGTAGCACACCCCACCCACCGGCCAAACACTAATGGTGAGCGCGCCGCGGTGCTCCATAAATATTATCCAAGCAATAAGTATCGATTGTTGGCGAAAGCTTTCTGAAAAAGGCTGTAACCTTTTAAGGTAGCTTACTGACAGACTGATTGACAGAGCATGCGAACATAGGTGGTCTCCATTCAGACTGAATGCCAGAAATAAGCTCCAAAAGCCACTATCGACTCTCGTGATATGACGCCGCATTCTACCCGTGAGCACCAGTATGAGAGCTGAATCTACCATACAGGTTAACAAACACTCAATATCAAAAGGAGGGTAAAAGAAACACATTTTGAAAAAAAGCATCAAGCCAAGCAAAAATAGCTAAGGGCGGCCTGAAAAAATGGACGTCTTTGAACTACAAGAAATTTTGTGATACAAATACTTCAGTTATAGACTTCAAAATATTCTTAAAACAAGGACCAATATCTCAAAATGAGTTCCTCCATTGTGGAAAAGCAAAAAGCAGGGGATAAGTGCACCGGTAAGTGACAATAACAATACAAAAACACACAGGTTGATGCTAATGTTGCTATGGTCTGCTTGATGTATGCTATTTGCAGTTTCATCACTATCTTCATAAAAGTCATGTAACTTGCACAGCACTCCAGCAGACACAGAGAAATATCTCATGTACACTGGAAACATTTTTCTATTCTCCTTGTTTCTATGCTCCTTGTTCCACCTTTGGTTGGAGATAGATCATTCAAAATATCCATCATGGTCTTTGGTCCTAAAACATCCATTGTAATCATCTCAGCTATTGTTCTTCCCAAGTGCATCTTCTTCCCGACATTTCAGTCATGAAACAAAGCACCGTTGAGCTTAACAAGAAAGTTGATGCTGCCGTAGCTGAGTCCGTGTTTAGCCGTATGGTACGCCTACGAGTAGATGTCACAAAGAATGCATCACTTTAGCTCGTGTGGCCTTCTTGTGCATTTATGTGGAAGCATGCTGAGTCAGGTCATTATCATCTCCATAGACAACTGAGAATTCCCTATGGCATAAACTACAGAAGGCTTTCATCGAGTCACCGCTGACAGGCTTGACCCACATCTTTTTTGATTCCCATTGTTTGTTGTAGCTGCACAGTCTTTTCTTTTTTGCAAGTTTATCGGCATTTGCACATGCCAAACCGACGGTACAACACCAAAGATTACCAAAACTATTTTTTTTGCAAGATGAATTTGGCTGTGATTGTATGACATGTCAGTCATCCAATCACAGGCCCCCTCATGCGCATCCTTGTATCGCCAGAGGTGATTTCATCTGTGGTGTGATTAGCACATGATCTGGTCCTACTGTATCAGATCTAGGATCTATGAAGCCGTTTGTTATCAGAGTAGATTAGCAGTCAATATATGGGAAAGGAAGGTCCCGGAGACAAACCAATTTAGCCCAATGTATTTAGGCCTTGCCTTTTTTCTATAACTACAGCACACAACACAAAACTGTCGTATGCGCAAATGTCACCACTTTTCTGTTAGGTACTCGAAGAGGCTATATATCTGTTCCATAAATATTTATGCAGGCGTAGAGGAAAAGAAGAAGAAATAAAAATACACGAATAAAGGGAAAAAAAGGAAAATTACCTGTCAGGTTTGTCTCAAAAGGGCCTCCCAAAAGACATGAAATGACAACTATGACTGAATCGTTTTTTTACACGGCCTCAGTTTTTTTTTTACGGCTTCAGTTCCCTCCAGTGGGGGATGGTTGGGGGTAAACACTCAGGGATAATGGTTCACTTGTTAGACTGGATCCTGGAGCCCTCACTTTCGTACGCAAAGAGCGTTTTTTGCGGGTGATGTGAAAAAATAAAAAGAGTCAAACAGGAGATCTTTTGCCATCATCCTGAACTCTGATCCCCCCCACTAAGAAAAGCAGTAAACTGGTGCCTTTTTTCCACTTTTTTGTTTTTCTTCTCGTTTCACCACGACGTTGAAATGCACGACCCATGCAAAAGCCAGGGGTAGCGATTGACCACATGACATCCCGTGGGGACCAATGCTGATGCCCGATGCCTCTTTGCTTCCACCCAGATGCGGCGGTCACATTGATATCGTGCGTCGATATCAAAGGCTTGAATGGGAGCTCCTCGCTCCAGAGAAATCGCTGGCGGCTGCAAATCCGAACGTTTACCCTGATAGCTTTAAAATCGTAACGTCAAAAATCCTCCTAGTCTTCTCAAACGCTTAATAAACAGCTCCCATTGAGTAGCGAGGGGAAGAACTCATGTGGTAGTAGCCTATCAGTGTGACTCCTGGCTAGCACACCTAAACTGTGACTCCACTCTAATCCAAACACTCCTCCAGTTAATTCCCCCATGTCGATGTCCAACACGGTTCCACGATCTGGAGAAAAGCCCAATGAGGGACTAATTGGTGCTTCATTGTGAAATATTGTATTGATTAACACTAATGATTAGAACCATTATAATTCATTATCTCCCGCGTGAATTCCAAGAACATCATCAGCATCTGGCAGCTCATGGTGGAAGTAAACAAAGATTGTGTGACCGATTCAATTACACAGCGGAGTATATTAAAAACACAAATAGGACATTGATTTTTTTTCTTTGGTAGTGGCATTTCCAGTGGCACATGAGATCTGATTCGCGGTTTTCCCGCACATGGCTTAAGATCGGACGCTCAGCTGCTGCTTGCGCATTGGCAAACGAGCACAAGTAGACGATTAGAGTTGTTTCCTAGTAATGATATTTTGAAAAGATTCAGAAACTCAATAATAGTCGTTGAAGGGGCAGTGAGTTTGTCTCCCTTTGGAAGAAACAACATAAAAATGTATATGATATATTTTGCAATCATCATGTAGTTAAATTTAATCTGAGACATTCTTTGCAGAATAGACTATTGGTAGATGTGAAGATAAGTACAAATTAAGATTCAGGAAAACTCTCTAATTGGGAACTATCTGGGACCCTCTCTCACCCCTTGTTGATTGAATGCATCAGATAATTTTTTATATTCCTTGGCCAAATTGCTTGGTCGCTTGGTCGGGTATTTTTCTTTCTTTAATCATTTGTCCTTTTCTGTTAAGTTATAATGTCAGGTTATTTTTCACAAATTCCTGCTTCAAATGTAATTACTCTGGATTTAGAATGAGTATTTGAAACTATTTTGAACTGTGAGCGGAAGGATTACAGCTAGTCTATTAACCTTTAATAATAAATCGACCGAGCTGCCAAACGAAGGGATAGTAATTATGGCCTGGCAAAATCAATTTATTCTTGACATTGAACCTCTAAGAGAGGTTGCATTCTTGTCATCTACAGCGGGAAGAAGACGCTGTTTCTCTATTGCAGACTGGCAGTTTTGGGGGACCCAGGACAGGTGTGGTTGCTCACACCACACCATCCCCACACCACATGGACCACAAAGACCTAGGAGAGAGTTTGGTGTTACGACATGGGGGGTGGGTTCAGTGATGTCGTTAGGAGTGGGCAACCGAGGCTTGACCCCCGAATGTTTTATGAATAGCCCCCCATCTGAAATAGCCCCGCATGATGGTACCGACTGTGCCTATGGCGCGCCAGTGATGGGGTGCCTGTGATTGGCACACCAAAACAATGTTTTTATTTTAGATGACGGTTATTTTATTTTACTCCATTTCCTTATGGAACGAAACAAGCACCATGCATAAAAGACACTTTCTCCATTACCCTCATATTACACCCCGCCCCCGTCAGTCCATCTGTTCGTCTATCTGTCCGTCCGTCGACAGTTTGCCCAGAGAGGCAAAATGAAAGAGCCTGCTTGGACTAAGCCCGTGATGACTTTGCATCCTAGCAATTCTCCTGGGCAGGTTTAAGAATAATTACGTATTAAATGTATTCTCTGTAAAGTCATAGCCTCAGCAGCAGCTCAGTAAGTCCCATCAAAATATTTAACGTCATAATTTTTTATGCAAAGCACCTCATGATGCCTATAAAAGTTCTATGAATATACAATTATCTGAGAACGTCCCTCCACCCCTTCTACATCGGCCTCTCTTCCCAACCTCTTTTTCAATGAACTAATCACTATCCTCTTAAGCACCAAAAACATCAGAATGTTCAATGGCAATTCACAAACCGTTGTTCAATTCACAAACTGTAAAAGGTGAGTGACTCGTAAAGAACCAAATCTCAAAAAAAGGGTTGAACATTTTGTCCTCACTTTCAGTGTAAAACTTGTTCTGCTGAATACAGATCTGCAATTCTGGATGGAACTAATGAATTAGATTTATTATTGCAGCATTGCAGTTTTGATCTTGCAACACAAAAGCTAATTTTGATTTATATTTTTAAAATTTTAACTGGAATCTGAAAAATTTTCAGTGGTGACCAGTAAAGTCCATATTTGCATTGGTCAGTTTAAGTGCCAAATTGAATAACAGATGCCCCAAGTAGGAGGATGTTGGAATGGAAGGCTCGGATGGCTTTTGGTTTTAGTGTGGTTTAGGTTCACCCATTAGTACGAGTAACAGCTTACTTGTGGAACTGCATGTGGAACTGCATGTGTAAATTAAATAAGAGAAGAGGAAGGAACACAGCAAAAATGTCTACCAGCCAGTCCATTTTGGACTTTCACTTTTAAACATGCAGGGTCTCAGGCCATGTAAAATCCATAAAATCTCTGTTGTTGCTGCTCGGGATGCAAATATTGCTTTTAATGTAGCTTTAAAACCCTTGTCAATAGGCCTGAAGAACAAAATCACACCATCAACGCTCTTTATTTGAAATTACCTGTTTAAACTGATAACTTGTATTTGACAGAATGCTTATTGGCGGCCATTGTTAAAGCTGTTGGCTGTTAACACCCCTAGTCACTGGCCCGTTTACGATTCCATTCCCGTTTTTGAAAAAAGGAGATTTCCACGCTTGTTTTTAAGGCTTAAACGTTTGCCCCATTGGGCTGCATTTAATGTTAATGTTTCCCACATGCATACAAGTACTTACATTCCTTACAAGTAGACCAATTAAAGTACTTAACGGGGGACCTGTCCTCTATCAGGACATGATCAGAGCCCGCAGGATCATGAAGGATCCTCATCACCCCAACAACGGACTGTTTCAGCTGCTGCGGTCAGGCAAGCGCCTCCGCAGTCACGCAGCGAGAACAGAGAGACTGAGACGGAGTTTCTTCCCTCAAGCCATTAGAACTGTCAACGCTGACCTCACCAGGGGTCCTAATTGAGCCATGCACTAGGCTCCACTACCTACTGTACTGTATGTAGCATACTGTACCGCATACTGTATCACTGTTCAGGGTTGTTCGTGATGCCGTATTGCTGCGCCGTACTGTTGTATACTGTGCTGTATTATCCCAAACACTACCTCACACTATTCACATTCACACGCCACTTTAATTCACATGCCACTTTAATTGCACATATCTGTATATACATAGGCATATTCCTTCAACCTATTCCATTTTATTTCAATTTATTTTTATTGTATTTTATTCTATATATTTTTATCTTATTCTATAAGTATTCAACTTACTGTATTACGTTTTAGGAGTCAGTTAGTCGGTCTATTAGAAAGGATTTTATTTTTTTTTTTTAACCTTTATTTCTTTTTTCCTAGGACATATTGTGTGCTATCACCGGGTGCGTTGCATTACATTTCACTGCAAATATGTATGGAAGTATGTATATGTATGTGACAAATAAAAAATCTTGAATCTTGATCGGCAGAAATCAAGAACCAGTGCTCCCTTTATTCTGTGAGTTTGGAGTCAGGGGAAACTGCAAAATGCAAGTCTGTGTCCTGAATGCTCTCTGTTAGTGAAGACTCTTTTAAATGATTCGGGAGTCGTGAGTGACTCCGGCAAAAGAGTCATTTGTTTGCGAATGTTACTGAAGCCAGTCACACAGGCATTCACTGAGACTCGAATCGTGAATCAAAAGAGCAATAACACCTCAACTGATTCGCGAATGAGATCCGTGAGCTGCGACTCTCGGAAACTGACTCTTCTGACTCTTTACACCAAGAGTTGGACAATTTGATCTTTTTGGACTCGTAAAGAGTTGAATCTCTAAAAAGGGACAAACTTTCATCATCTCATGCAGTGCTTGTGAAGAACAGACTTGGGACTGTACCGGGTTTCTCTATGGTTCTGAACGTATTCATATGAAGCACGTGGAGAAGGGCTCATGTGGCCGGTAGGAGTTTGATAAATAGGCTGATGAGGGCGCAAGAGGGAGGGAAGGAGAGCGGTTGGGGGGGGGGCATATATAGAAAGGGGGAATTACACCTCTCCCTGTTCTGTGTGGGTGTGTAGTGAACGAACTGAAGGGGTTCAGATCTCATTAAAGTGAAGAAGGGGAACTTCAAAGGAGACGTGTCACACAATACATTATCCCACACTCAACCTGCTGCTTAGAGTCACACACACACACACACACACACACACACACACACACACACCAAATGTTCTCCACTGGTCTGACACACTCTATTTGAAACATGATAGCAAAACACGCTCATCCACTTTAGCCTGCATGTGGCTTAAAGCTGAATAACTGATGTTTGTTTTCATGCAAACCAGCATGAACTACTGTATACCATAGTCAATAAGATAACAGTTGAACTTGGATCAAAACAGTCATTATTGTTCAATATTCGAATGGTGCGAACGTCTTTTGCCTTTAGGTTGAATTTTGCCTTCGTTCTCAAATAGTTTTCAGTGCAAAAAAAATGGTAAGTAAGATGAGATGCGTGAGAGACTAGTGATGCAAGACTCATGAATGATTCGTTCGTAACAAACAAATCTTTTAAATGAGTAGTCGTTTGTTTGGGACTTACTGCAGCCGGCTCACCATCTGAACTGAAACTGAAAATCTCAAACGAACAGACCCGAAAGACACCAGTTGCAAATGACGCCTGTGTCCCAAGCAGAAGCAATGTCCGAGAGCCAGGAGTTGTGCAGAGTCGGGAGTCACGCATGCGCCTCAAGCAGAGGCAATGACTCCTGTCGGCAATGGTGTGAAGTAACCAAGTAAAAACACTTTTTTACTGTACTTAAGAATTTTTTGGGGGGTACTTTCTGTACTTTACTTGAGTTTTTATATTTCTGTCTAGTTTTACTTTTACTTAACTACATTTAGTCCCCAAAAACACACTTTTACTCCAATACATTTCCCCTGAACACCTTCCTTACTCGCTGTAAAATGAAAATGTAGCCAATGATGTTAGTGAACCCAGTTATCAACAAGTTCATGTTAGCAAATCAAGGGTCATATCTAGCAGCAATCTAAGTGTAAACAAACACTCTCGAGCCTGTGTTCAAAGTTTTTTTCCTGTGGAATTGGGCTACTTTTGTTGGTGTGTTGAAGTGGGTTGTGTTATTTGTCCACGGGTTAGGGAACGGTTGGGTTTGTCATGGAGACCTGGCAACCCTGCCCGTGTTCAGTTTCACGTTGCGACATTGTTACTGAACAAGCACAGGCGTGTCCCTGATAGCCACAATGAGAGCAGCGTGTTGGAGAGCGACAGCCACGCCGACGGCCTCCTCCAGCGATGATACTGCCCCACCTGCACCTGCTACGACCTGCTACACACCTGGCCATATTTACAAGTGTTTTCTTATGTCAGAATGAAAGATGCATCTTACCAAATGAAGTGCCTCTTATGCTGAGCAAAGAATACGGAAATATTGGCAACCAGAATAAAATCTTAGCTCATAGCAAAAAGAGGTTATTCTCCACAGCATTTACTTTTACTTCTGATACTTACTTCTGATAAGCACATTTAATACCCTATAATTACATATTATTAATTGATACTCAAGTACCTTTATTATCAAATACTTTATGACTTTTATTCAAGAAGGCGATAGTGGCGCTGCCTCTTGCGGTCGCCTGCGCCGACTTTGCACATTTTTGTATTTTTTTCTGTTTTTTTAACATAATGTCCACCAAAAAAGCATCGGCAGTTAACTCTTAGGGCCGCGATGCACTCATGGATATAAAAACTGGCCTAAGAGAACAACTTTGGGACTTTTTATTCCCGGAACTAGAGTGGCCGACTGAAATTCTACGCGCGAACACGCTCAACAACAATAACAAAAATGGAGCCGCTGTTCCAAATCCCGACGCGGCTGTGGGGTGACTGGGGACTTTAACAGGGCCAACCCTAGAAAAGTTCTACCTAATTTCTACACATCACGTGTGCCACCAGGGGAGATAGAACTTTGGACCACTGCTACACACCTTACAAGAACGGATACAAGACCGTCTCGCTCCCTGCCTCGGGAAATCAGATCACGCCACGATTTCGCTAGTTCCCATTTACAGGCCTCTGATCGCGCGAGAATTGGTGGTGGCGATGGAAGTGAAGCGGTGGATGGACCAATCAGAGGCTGCGCTTCTGGACGCTCTGACTGACCTCGACTGGGACATGTTCCAATCAAGTCAAGTGACTTCAGCGAGTTTACGGACGTAGCAATGAGCTTTGTGGCTACATTAGCGGACAGCGTCGTTCCCACGGTGAAAGTTCGGATATTTCCAAACCAGAAGCCATGGGTCGATAAATCCATCGGCTGCGCTCTGAATGCTTGCACGGCCGCTTACAGCAAAGGTCTTGTATCCGGAAATATGGACAATTACAAAGCGGTGTCATACAATCTGCGGAGGGCGGTGAAGGACGCTAAACGGACGTAGAGAGAGACTGTGGAGCTACAGATTGAGCAACGGGACACCAGACGCTTGTGGCAGGGGCTGCGGACCATAACAAACTACAATGGCAGCTCAAGTGTGGACGTCTCTCCAGCCAACGAACTGAACTCCTTTTATGCGCGGTTTGAGTCTGGCAACAGCACCGCTAGCTCACCAGCTATTTGGAGTTACACCGCTGGAGATGAGCGCACACTTTCAGTGTCGGAGCATGACGTCAGGAAGGCTCTGATGCGGGTGAACACCAGGAAAGCTGTGGGCCCAGATGGCATATCTGTGTGAGTACTGAAGCCCAGTGCTAACCAGCTAGCCCCAGTGTTCACTACAATATTCAACATCTCCCTGGCTGAATCAGTGGTCCCGTCCTGCTTCAAGAGGTCTACCGTCGTTCCTGTCCCCAAGATCGCCTCTCCAGCCTGCCAGTCATTCGGTAGGGATTATATCTGTGCCTCCTTCCCCTGCACCTTGGACCCGTTGTGTACCAGTAGAACAGATCCACGGATGACGCGGTTTCCCAGGTACTGCACACCACGCTCACGCACCTGGATGGCCGGAAGGGCGCCTATGTGAGATTGCTGTTCATCGATTATAGTTCAGCTTTCAATACCATAGTCCCCACCAGACTGGCTGTCAAGCTGAAGGAGCTCGGACTGAAAACTCAGCCGTGTGCCTGGATCGTGGACTTCCTCTACGCCCGGCCCCAGGTGGTTAGGGTGGGGAAGCACATGTCCAGCTCCCTCACTCTGAACACAGGATCCCCCCAGGTTCGTGTCCTCAGCCCCCTACTGTACTCCCTGTACACACATGACTGTGTGACCAGATACAGCTCCAACACCATCATCAAGTTTGCTGACGACACCGTTGTGCTGGGCCTGATCACCGACGGCGATGAGAAGGCCTACCACGAGGAGGTGGCTGACCTGTCACTCTGGTGCCAGGACAACAGCCTCCACCTGAACGTCAGCAAAACTAAGGAGCTGATTGTGGACTATAGCCGAGGATTACAACCAAGGACGCGCGCGCCGTTGGTGATTCATGGGACTTCTGTCGACAGGGTGAGCAGAGGAAATTACGGATCTCGGTGAGGATCCTCAAGTCCTTCTACTCTGGAGCAGTGGAGAGCATCTTGACAGGCAACATCACTGCCTGGTTTGGGAACTGTACTGCTCAGGACAGGCGGGCCCTGCAGAGGGTGATGCATTCAGCTGAATATACCACTGGAACTACCCCCCCCTCCCTGCAGGACTTACGTATACACCAGGAGGTGTAGTAGCAGAGCCCGCAGGATCATAAAGGATTCTCACCACCCCAACAATGGACTCTTCCAGACTGAGACAGAGTTTTTTCCCGCAAGCCATAAGAACTGTCAATGCTGACCTCACCAGGAGTCCTCACTGAGCCACACACAAAGGCTCCACTACCTTCTGTACTGTATGTAGCATACTGTACCGTATACTGTGTCACTGTTCTGGGTTGTTTGGTGTTACCGTATTGCTGCGCCGTACTGTTGTATACTGTACTGTACATCTCACAAACACTACCTCACGTTATTCACATGCTACTTTAATGCACATATCTGTATATACATAATTAGCCTATCCCATATACATAAGTCTATCCCATATACATAAGCCTATTCCCGTTATCTATTCTATTTTATTTTATTTTATTTTATTTTATTTTATTTTATTCTATAGTATTCGACTTACTGCATTACGTTTTAGGAATCAGTTAGTTCATCATGTAGAAATTCTTAGGTAGCTACTGTGTTCAGTCTAGCACATATTGTGTGTAATCACCTGGTGCGTTGCATTGACATTTCACTGCATATACAGTATGTATGAAAGTATGTATATGTATGTGACCAATAAACTTCTTGAATCTTGAATCCTGAATCTTGTAGTATTCTAATCAGTGACTTTCAATTTTGCCGGAGTAGTTTTTTTGTAAGATATCTCTACTTTTACTCAAGTGTGGCTTTTGAGTACTTTTTCTGCTACTGCCTGTTGGTACATCATCATTTGTTTTCAGATATATAACATGGGGGTTTCCAGTTTCCTCTGCAAGAAAAACTTTAGTGCCTGGCAAGCAACACAGGCAAGCTGAAAGTTGGCAAGCAGTTCATTTGCAGAGTTCAATCATTCCTTGTATTTGCTTTGATGTGATATGATGGTGTGCTTTGATTCAAATGCTACTTAATCTGGAATAGGTCTGCCAGGTAGCGAAAGTTATTCCCCCTATGCAAAGTCTTATTTCCAGTGACTGATTATTTTTTCTGTGAGTTGCTGGGAAACACCAACATTAGGGTTATTCATGTTGTTTATTTCTACGCCAAAATCATTTCACGTGTAACCCTGAACGTAAATCAGTGACAAAATAACAAAATTCACTTCGGCTTCTTACTTCCCCTCATCGTTTCTCGCTTTCAGTTATTTTCTTCCTTTCTCCTTTTCTGTTAAAAAAAAACAAAAACAAAAAAACCCATTTCCTTACTTCCTCCCTTCATCTCTAACTTCCAAATGTATTAAAACCGTCTTTCTTTCAACACCATCCGTCCAAAACATCCACAACTCAGTGATTTGTTCATAGGGGAAAAAAAACGTTCAAATGACTGTGGTGTGACCTAATCATGAGGACAAAATTACAGTCCAAGTCAATGGAAGGACTCTTTTTACAGAGGGATTTGTCAAGAACCGAATCTCAAAAAAGAGTCAAACTTTTCATCATGACATCGTCACCTTCAGGGTGAAACCTGCTTTGATTAACTGCTATTGCTGATGAATTATAGCAGATGAGTTATTACAGCCTTGCAGTTTTGCTCAGCAACACAAAAGTGAATTTCCATTATTTTTTAAAGTGGAATTAGACATTTTTTGCAGCACAGTGGTCAAAAAACATTGCTTTAAGCTATACTGGGATGGGAAATCAAAATCAAATTGGAAAATTTCAAGCCCTAGTGCTGTGTTATCAAATCATACTGTCACGAGGACCTTGTCATTATGCACTCTGTCGTGCTGATGAACACCAATTATCCGGCTTTGAGGGAGATCGTGGAGAGTGGGTCAGAGTCAGAGATGGTGGACGATTGCACGGCTGCTGCCATGCACATTCAACAACCGCTAAGGGAGAATATAGCTAGCTAGACTTAATTGTCTTAGTCTGGTTCTATGTGTGTCTTTCTCCAATAAATTCCTCTTTTAAAATGTGTTGATTTTGAGATGAAGATAACATTATTATTATTATTATTATTATTATTATTATTATTTATTTGGTTTACAGAGAAATGGGAATGTTGTCTGTGTAATGGATATTCAGTATGGCTGAAAGGGTTTAATTAATTTTGGCATGGTTTTACACATACAGTATATACATACATTAGGGCTGTGATTAAAATGATTCCAATTCATCTAACAACACTTCCATTGTTAATGGGTAATAATCGCAATTTTTTTATCTACTCAAATTAAAGCATGTAAAACTAATATCAAATAAAACAAAAACATATACATAAATCCAATATGTAACAAGTATTTCATATTTAAATGTTTGAAATTCAATATATACAGTATATACATATATACAGTGTATATATATATATATATATATATATATATATATATATATATATATATATATATATATATATATATATATGCAAGCACATTCATACCTGACATTTCAAAGGGTTGACTGTCGGTCTGACCTCATTAAGTTCTCTGCTCTCATTGGCTGAGTAATTATCTGACATCCTAATCAGGAGATAGATGAGCATCAACGTGGCTGCTTTCTTTCGTCTCAAAAAGGTCATTGTGATTGCCCTATAAAGTTAAGTTCAACGGCGGGCCCCAAATTCTCACTTAACACTTGAACTTGTGGAATTAGCAAGGCAGCAGCTTGAATTAACCAGGCAAAAACAGTACATTTACTAAAGATAAACCATAGGCATTTATTTTGATCCAAAAAAGTTTGGTATTATCCATAAATGTCACGTTGCAAATCACCACAATACCATTTAACTTAAATACAGTTTTGGACAATGCATTTGCCATAGAGATAGCCCTTTTATAATGGGGATAATGTTTACTGCAGGTGCACGGGGAGGGGTGAGATCTTGACAGCGAACTTACTAGATATGTCTTAAATAGTAAAATCCAAAACTCACCACCTCCATATCATAAAGACAATTCACAAATAATGCTGTCAGGTTCATGCTCGTCTGGAACTGGCTCCTAATATAGCACTTATCAAATTCAAAATCCAAATACATAGCATAATACAAAAAAATACCTTCAACAAATAAGGTTATACATTTTATACCTAAGTCTGCTATGCAGTACAAATGCACACCTTTTTTCTGTCAAACAGTCTATGAGAGAGTGCTTCATCACAACCTGTCATCCCACAAGCAGAGCAATAAGATAACAGATAAAGGTACTTAATTAATCCCCAAAGGGAAATTCCAGTGTTGCAGCAGCAGTGAAATACATGACAAAACACACATAATTTATGAAAACACACATTGTTTTTGAATCTATTACTATATATATACAGTATATACTGTATACACATACAGTATATATATATATATATATATATATATATATATATATATATACTGTATATATACACACACATATATACTTACATACAGATACACACACATATACATTATGTGTATATCCATATAAAATTACTAAATAAATAAAAAATATAAATAATGATAATAGATAATAAAAAGAATAAAATAGAATTCAACTTAGTGAAAGGTAAAGATTAAAAGTGTAAGTTAAATGTGTAAGTAAAAAGGTGCCTTGTGCATTGCCATTCAGAAGAGGAGTTTCCTGTTCTGGCACAGAGGGGAGTCATTGTAGGTGTCTATTGCGGTGGGCAGGAAGTACCTCCTGTAACGGTCCTTGTTGTAGAGGAGCTGAAGGAGCCTCTGGCCGAAGACACACTAAGGTCTGACCAGTAGGTTGTGTAGGGGGACTGCAATGTGCAATGTGTAGTTGACACTACAGGAATGCATTAAAATATAATGTTAATGTTGAAATGCATGCCAGAATTTTAGATAAAATGACTCTCCATTCAAAGATATAGAGTCTGGTTTAGTTAGCCGCAGCCTTACCAAGATGGTGCCCAAGTGAACAGACTTTAGTATAGGTTACTGCTAGTGATAAGACAGGAGCAGCTCCGGTTTAAGCTTTTAGGTTAGTTAGGGGAAAAACTTAGGCTAATTTTAGGTGTAGCAGAGATCTGGGTTAAGGTTAGTTAACTAAGTTATGGGGCCTAGAATATGTCTAAAATGCCTCGTCAAAGGCTGTGGATGAATGCTCAAAAACTGCACCACTAAGACCCCTTTACACTTTGCATCAGGGGTGTATTATGACAACATTGCGCACAAGTGTAAAAGCCATCATGTTTGCAACCCACGTGCAACAATGATGGCAGAAATACATTTCGAGCTACAACGATTCCTAATCCTGCATCCATACAGTCCTCTCCACTTTGGTGACACTGACCATGGCTGAAATGAAAACAGCTGTATAATACCGCCTTCTACTTTGCTGTTGTCAACAGAAGATGATTTAGTGATGCAAAACTCACAAACGACTTGTTCGTATCGAACAAACCTTTCAGATGACTGGGGAGTCGTGAGTCACTCTGGCAAAATAATCGTTCAACCGTAGTGAGGATTATGTGAATGTGACTGAAGGGTGAACTGTGAAACACTTGTGATTTACACCCTCTTCCTAAATGAATAATTTTCACATAATAAAATAGTTCTTGTGAGAATTCCATTCACAGCTCAGAGCCAAACCGACTCTTCTGACTCTTGTTACACCAACTTTCAAGGGATAGAAAATGTTTTTACTGAACTAAAGAGCCGAATCTCCAATAAACAGCCAAACTGTCTGTCACGAAGCTAATTGTCCAATACAACTTCTTCCGCAATTTTTTTCCTGTGGTGGGGTGAATCTCAAATGACGCATTGATCATTTGTAAGCAGTGTTGATGAGATAGCTCCAGACAATGATACATTACAGGCTACATAAAACTTGTAGTTCACATCCCTTTTCCACTATATCCTGTTGATCTACTGAGCCTACAAAGTCAAGCGGCAACTGAGTCGCTTGCTCAATGACTTCAACACTTGTTACCGGAACGGACGCACGGACAGGCCGGACGGATGGACAGTGTGAAGGTGGGAGAAAAAAGGACAACAACAGCAAATAAACAAACGGGGGGGGTGCACCAGTCAGCCAGGCAGAGTGTTTTTAACGGCATTATCGCAAACAAGGATAAATGGTGTCGCAGTGTCACTGCCGGATAATGCATCCAAGGGATCGGGGGGTGAACTAGGCTTTCACAGTACCACCGTGATGAAAATGATTGGCTTGTTTGGAGTTGTGGCAGAAACAAAAGATGAAAGGCAAAACTTCCAGAATATCAAAAACAACAACAACAAAAAGCTAATGTGTAGATGGGTTTTGTCCATTTGTCCATTTCGTCCATTTTGTCCATTACAGTGAGAAAGGAATAATATTGAGGGGGAAAAGTAAATAAGGAGTCTTTTTGGGTGAAGTTTTTCCCTTGCCGCCGTTCCATTCAACCCTGACCCTGACAATGACCAGTCCCCCGCCGCTCACCCTGCTCCTCTGGCTGCCTGGCTGTTTGTGCTTTGACCGGCAGGTCTGACTCATGCTTGCCACAAAATTTGTGTGTGGAGAGGGGGGTGATGAATAAAATGAGATTAGAAGTACCTTCCTGGGTGTTTCGAAAAACTTCAGGATCTGTCTTTCATTGAAAAACGTTGGTTAATGCTTGGCTGATGCTACTCTAGCCCAGTAGTTTTCTACCACTGTGATTTTTTTTTCCAATTCTACTTTTAACATTTTTTGTGGAGGAGATTAGCTTTTTTTCTTGATCAAAATTGCAAGGCATTATTACTTCATCTAAAAGCAATTACTTTTGTGTCCATCAGAACAAGTTTCACACTGAAAATGATAATGTACAGAAATACATACTGATGAAAGATTCAACCCTTTTTTAAGCTTTGGGTTCTTGACGAGTCATAAGGTTAAAAGAGTTGTTCGATTTTCTGACTCTTGATTTTTTTTTTTGTTTCGTTGGATTCAGCGAGGGAGGATTTCCTGAACGGTGAAGGTCAGAAGTCAGAAGAGCCGGTTTGGGTGTGAATTGGCACAGTATGCCAACAGGTTTTGAAGACACATTTCCAAACACAATGACGAAGTACAATCCTTTTAGATTGTTTGTTTCAGTCACAGAACTGCATTCACTTTGGTCAGTTTAGTTTAAGATTACCGGTAAAACCAACACTTACGTTTTGGGATATATGGAAAAGCAGTTAAATTTCCAGCATTAGAAGAACAATCTTTATTTGTCACACAGCACACACATTTGGATGGTGGCCGGTGAAAAGAGGCCTCTGCGTTTAACGCATCCTGGCTTGTCCTTCCTCTGGGGGCACAACCAGGAGCAGTGGGCAGCATATGAAGAAGAAGAAAAGAAACAGTCTTTATTCATCACACAACACTATAACACATGCTTGCACACACACACGCTTTGATGGTGGCCGGTGAAAAGAGGCCTCTGCTTTTGACCCATCCTGGCTTGTCCTTCCTCCGGGGGCACAGCCAGGAGCAGTGGGCAGCATACGTGGACGCGCCCGGGGACCAGGTGATAACCTGGACCTTCTTGCTGTGAGGCAGCAGTGCAATGCACTGCGCCACCATGCCATATGTGGACGCACCCGGGGACCAGGTGATGAGTGTCCATTGCCGGTCAGACGATGAGTGCATGTTTTTGGGGGGGTCCTTACTGATGTTAGGTGGAGGAAACCCCATGTTAGCACAGGGAGAACATGCAAACTCCACACAGAAAGGCTCCTATTTGGGAGATAACCCGCCGGAGCACGGTGCCAACAGCGCTCCAGAATCGAACCCAGGACCTTCTTGCTGTGAGGCAGCAGTGCACATACATTACAATGAACAATGCCTGTGACTTTCATGACTTTCAACTCATATTCAAAGTTGAAAAATAGATCTTTGTGAGTTTGGATTCTATGATTTGAGCATGGGGAGAGAATTTCAAAGCATACTGTATGTAGGAGAAATGCATTGTGCGGTTTCATTTTTTAATAAGATAAATCTATTATAATATTATAATAATATTTATATATATATATATAATATATACATTATATAAAATATTATATTACACTTGCCTCATGCATTACAATTATTTAGTCTCGTTTTGTTAGTTTCTATGGTGCGTGTGTGTGTGATTTCCCAATAAAAAATGTATTACCGGCGCACATATCACAGAACAAAAAAACCGGATAATGTGATTTAATAAACCAACAGAATAAACAGCGTTACAATGATGCAATGAACGAAATTAATATTTTGCTTGTTCACTTTAATTGAATCCGGTGCAATGATATGTAATAAAACCTCCGACCATCAGCGTGTTCCTCCAGACCCAATAAGCCTTCATTTGCAGTCCCATTACGATTAAGCACTTTCATGTAACTCCATACCATAAAGAATTTTCAGCTGAAACTTCTCATGGTCGAAACTTAAATACGGTATTGTATGGAATGAGCGTAGTGTAAGATGTTAATCATAAATAAGATAAATCTCGTTTTTCACGTTTAACTGCAAGGCTCTACAAGCAAACTGGCCTCACTGTCCACCGTCTGGTCTTTGAAGACCATGTGCTGTCCTACAAGGATGAACTCTCCTAGACCAAGATCAATTACTACTCCACCTTTATTGGCTCTCAGCAAAACCACCCCAGAACACTATTCACCACCATTTACCGTCTGCTCCGCCCACTTGCTGCCTCCCACACTGCCGACGTCCCTGACCTCTGCACCAAGTTCCTGGACTTTTTCCAGGCTAGAGTGGACACCATTCACCAACAACTCCTGGTTCCTGCGCCCTCTCCTCCCAACGTGTCCAAGACACTAGGCAGTGTGCCCTCAGCTGCCCCCCTCCGCCCCCAATGCTCTCTCTCTTCCTTCTCTCTAGTGGATGCTTCACAGATCTGGAGGTTGGTGACCAAAGCCAAAGCCTCCATCTGCTCCCTGGACCTTATGCCAATGGCGTTGGTGAAAGCCTGCCTTCCTACCCTCTGCCCCTCCATCACAGAGATAATCAACTCCTCCCTAGCATCTGGTACAGTTCCCCCCAGTCTCAAAATCGCCTCCATCGCTCCCATCCTAAAGAAGCCTGGTCTGGACCCTGACAATCTTAACAACCTTGACCGATCTCCAACCTTCCATTCCTCAGTAAGGTCCTGGAAAGAGCGGTGGCCGCCCAGCTCCATCAACATCTGTCCAACCATTAGCTCTACGAACCCCTGCTGTCAGCCTATAGAGTACACCAGAGCACAGAGACCGCCCTAATCAAGATCACCAACGACCTCCTCCTCGCTGCAGACTCCAGTAACATCAGTATCCTCATCCTCCTGGACCTCTCTGCTGCTTTTGACATGGTTTCCCACACATTCCTCCTCAAACACCTATCCGACCTCCTTGGCATCACCGGTACAGCTCTCTCATGGTTTCAATCATATCTATCAAACAGAACTCAATTTGTCAACATCAACGGTTCCTCCTCCCCCCATGCCCCAGTCAACCATGGCATCCCTCAAGGCTGTGTGCTTGGTCAAACACTCTTCCTCATCCACCTGCTCCCCCTTGGCCAGATCATCTGTCACCATTGTCTTAACTTACACTGCTATGCTGATGATACACAGCTTTATCTCAGCACCTCACCATCCACTCAGTCCCCCCCCACAGTCTCTGGTCAACTGCCTCCATGCCATAAAAACCTGGATGACAACTAACCTACTCAAACTCAACAGCAAAAAGTCAGAGCTCATGGTTGTGGCCCCAAAGCCGCTGCTCCAGAAGGTTGGAGATATCCTCCTCCTAGGTCGACGGCTGTTAGATCAAAACATCTCCCGAGGTCCGCAACCTGGGTGTTATCTTGGACTCTACCCTCTCCCTTCAGTCTCACATCAAATCCATCACCAAGTCCGCCTTCTTTCACCTGAAAAACATCTCCCGTCTCCCTCCCTCACTCTCAGACTCTGTGGCAGAAACCCTCATCCATGCTTTCATCACCTCCCGGTTGGACTATTGTAACGGAGTCTTGTCCGGGGTTTCCAGCAAGGCCCTGGACAGGCTCCAATATGTGCAGAACTCAGCTGCCAGGGTTCTCACTCACACCAAGCCCTGGCAGCACATCACTCTCAACCTCATCCACCTCCACTCCCGTTCAAGTTCCGCATCTCTTACAAACTCCTCCTCCTCACATACAAATCTTTTCACTGCATTCACCCCCCCAATACCTGTCCCAATACCCTTCCATCCTGGAATTTGCGATCCTCAGACATGGGTCTGCTGTCCGTCCCCCGTACCAGACTACAAAGTTTCGGGGACAGAGCCTTCAGCGTGGCAGACCCCACCCTCTGGAACTCTCTCCCTCCCGTAATCAGCAACACCCCAACCCTGGACACTTTCAAAACAACCCTCAAGACCTATCTTTTCATCATGGCCTTTTCCCATTAGTTAGTTAGTTTAGCTATCCCTTTGTTTTTGTTTTGTTCCTCTCTCCCTAAATCTGTTCCCCCCCACCCCCCCTTGCCCCTCTCCTGTAAAGCGACCTTGGGTTTTTTGAAAGGCGCTATATAAATTTAAGTTATTATCCACCCATCCATTATTTTCCATACCGCTTATCCTCGTGGGGTCAATTTTAGAGTCCTCGATTAACCTAACCTGCATGTCTTTGGAATGTGGGAGGAAACCGGAGCAACCGGAGAAAACCCACGCAGGCACAGGGAGAAAATGCAAACTCCACACAGAAAGGCCCCAACCCAGGTTCGAACCGGGAACCTTCTTGCTGGGAGGCGACAGAGCTAACCACTTATAATTATTATTATTATTATTATTATTATTTTTTTTTTTTTAATAATAATAATTATAATAATAATAAAAACAATCCGCTGGAGAATACATTTTTTATGTACACTTTTTTATAAAAGTGGCCATAAAAACAAGAATCCGATGATGAAAAAAATCAAATTTAATCAAAAACATATATGAGCGTGGTGCTTTGTCCCTTTAAACACACAGACACACACGCACATACAATTTAATGCATACATACAATTTTTAGTGTGGGTGCGTGTAGATATAGTATGCATGGCCCCAGCAGGAATCAAAACAAAACACTATCCCACATGAGCTTCTATAGTTTCTTTGTTGTCGATGATGTGTTGATGAAGAAGGACTCTCCGCTGATGCTGACTTGATTATGATATTACGTTTATTACAAGTTAGAACAGCATAAAACCAGACTTGCCATGGAGTGTCTGGGAGAGAACCGAAGACAAATCTGTTCTCTCCCGAATGGAACTAGAGAGTGTGCTTTCATGCTTGTCCAGAGACAACGTCGCCCATCTGATTCCAATCAATGGGTCGCAATTCACATTCCACCTCCCTTATCACCAGGGCCCCTGGCAATAAGCTCTCTCTCTTGAGACCCCTGGCAACATCTGTTAGTAATTATATTATACAATGGGGGCTTTCTTGGGACGCCAAACATTCCCAGACAACTCACTTCCTAGTGAAAAACATGTAAAACGGAACGTCTGGTTATGGCAGCCACGTGAGAAGACGTGCCTCACATCGCTCTGCTGTACATACTAGTTAAATACTGAAAATACTCTCATTTGCTCGAAACTTTATAACAGACTGTGAGTGTGGATATTTTGTCATGTCGAAGGTTGGCAAACAAAGCAAAGAAAAGAGCAAAGCGTCGAAGCAGCCGAAGCTAACTGACTATCGTGTTCGGGGTGAAACACAGAAAGCTAACGAAGACATGGCGGAGGAGAAGGCCAGCGAAGAAGAGGAAATAAGAGGTGTGAAGGAGGATGCGATGAAATCTTGATGAATTTTCATCAAGATTTGATGGAATTATGGCAGCGATAGAAAGTATGAGGACAAAGGTACAGTAAGTGACTGCACTGAACGAGTGTCTCAGGCGGAATTACGGATATCGAGCGCTGAAGACAACATAGTTAAGTTGCAAGCTAAAGTACAAACGTTGGAGTCAAAAAATAAGAACCTCGAGGATAAGCTCTTGTATTTGGAAACCAGATCCCGACTGAACAACCTAAGATTTGTAAACCTGCCGGAGGGTGCGGAAGGATGGGACCCATGTTCCCTTTTGGAAAAATGGATTCCGGAGATACATACTGCAGCGACTCTTCAATCCTTGGTTGTTATTGAGAGGACACACCCAATTGGACCGTTGAGGGACACCAAGGCGCCACCGAGAAGACTGATAATGAAGTTTCTCAACTACGAGGATAGTGGGCAGTCATCGCTGCTACACAGCCTGAAAAAGACATTCGGTACAAGGACCAGCAAGTACGGTTTTACTCGGACTTAGCTACAGGCATTCACCAACTGAGGAAGCAATTCGACCCAGTCCGCCAGGAAGTGTGCAACCTCGGCATCTGACACGGAGTGATTCACCCTGCTAAATTGTTGGTAATGCATAAAGAATGAACCTACACCTTCGATACCCCAACCGAAGCACAAGATTTTATCAAGAAGATCCAGAAGGATGCTGGTGGGAGCTACATAAAACATTCTTACACACATACACTTCTATGCATAGGTAGACATGATTACAAATGCAAAAACATAAAAATACTATGCATTAGCTCAAAAATATACACATACTGTATGTTGTATGTAGCATATGGGACAAAAATATTGAAATCTGTTATGAGGTGTAAACCTTGAGTAAACCTATTGCACATGTTGCAGATGAGAGTTAATTGATGTCACAATACAGATAGTAGCAGTGACTGTTTGGTTAGTGGAAAGTAAAGGGTGGACTGACTGATCCTCACTAAGTGTGGAACTGTCATTAGTGATAGTCAGAATGTTTTTGGTCATGACCATAGGTGAGGGTTGGGACGTAGATGGACTGGTAAATTGAGAGCTTTGCCTTCCGGCTCAGCTCCCTCTTCACACAACGCCCGCATCACTGTTAACGCCGCAACGATCCGCCTGTCCATCTCACGCTCCATTTTCCCCTCACTTGTGAACAAGATCCCAAGATATTTGAAGTCCTTTACCTAAGGCAGCAACTCGCTCCCAACCCGGAGGGAGCAATCCACCATTTTCCTGCAGAGAACCATGGCCTCAGACTTGGAGGTGCTGACTCTCATCCCGGAGCCTCGGAGACCTCTGGCAGGCATATGGATGAGACTTCCCCCAAGTCTTCAGACTCTGCCTCTTCCCCTGAGGATGTATTGGTCGGGTTCAGGAGTTCCTCAAAGTGCTCTTTCCACCGCCCGACAATATCCCCAGTCCGGGTCAGAAGTTCTCCTCCCCGGCTGAACACAGCCTGAGCCAAGCCCTGCTTTCCCTTTTGAGTCGCCGAACACTTTGCCATAACTTTCTTGAAGCCAACCGAAAGTCCTTCCCCATAGCCCCACGAACTCCTCCCACACCCGGGTTTTTGCTTCAGTGAACACCAAAGCCGCAGCCCTTCTAGCCTGCTGGTACCTGTCTGCTGCCTCGGGAGACCCCTGGGCCAGCCAAGCCCGAAAGGCCTCCTTCTTCAGCTTGACGTTCTTGGGTTACCGCCACAACAGGCACCAACTGCCTTCCGACCACAGCTCCTAGCAGCCGCCTCTGCAATGGGGGTTTTGAACATGACCCACTCGGATTCCATGTCCCCAACCTCCCCCGGGATGCGTGAAAAATTCTTTCAGAGGTGGGAGTTGAAGATCTCGTGGACAGGGGCATCTACCAGGCGTTCCCAGTTCACCCTCACTACATGTTTGGGTTTACCAGGTCTGACTTGCAGCCTCCCCCACCATCTGATACAACTCACCACCAGGTGGTGATCAGTTGACAGCTCTGCTCCTCTCTTCACCCGAGTGTCCAAGACATACGACCACAGATCTGATGACACGACTACAAAGTCAATCATCTTTAACCTAAAGTGGTCTGGCACTACGTACACTTATGAGCCACCCTATGCTCGAACATGGTGTTCGTTATGGCCAATCCATGACTGGATTCAAGATTCAAGAGGTTTATACGTCACATACATATACATACTTTTATACATATATGCAGTGAAATGTCAAACCTAGCACAGAAGCCCAATAACAAAGCATCACTCTGATACAGATCAGGCAGGCCGTTCCTCCCAATCACCCCCTTCCAGGTTTCTCCATCGTTGCCCACGTGAGGGTTGAAGTCTCCTAGTCGAACTAAACAGTCCCTAGGTGGAGCCCCTTCCAGGACGCCACCCAGAGACTCCAAGAAGGCCGAATACTCTGAACTGGTGTTCGGTGCATAAGCACACAGAACAGTCAGAGCTTTCCCCTTAGCAACTTGTAGTCGCATAAAGGCAACCGTCTCGTTCACTGTGGAGAACTCCAACACAGCGGCACTCTGGGGGCTTGTGAGTATCCCCACACCCGCCTGGCGCCTCTCACCCTGGGGAATTCCAGAAAAGGAGAGAGTCCAGCCCCTCTCCAGAAGTTTGGTTCCAGAGCCAGTGCTGTGCGTAGAGGTGAGCCCAACTATATCTAGTTGGTTCCGCTCCACCTCCCGCACCAGCTCCGGCTCCTTCCCCACCAGAGAGGTGACATTCCACATCCCTAGAACTAGTCTGCGATGCAGAGGTTCAGCAGGCCCAGGCCCCCGCCTTTGCCCGCCTCCCTGCTGGCATTGCACTGGACCCCGACGCCTATCCCTGCAGGTGGTGGGCCTACAGGGTGGCGGCTCCATGATATTTATTCGTCCTATGCCCAGCCGAGCCCCATGGGTAAAGGCCCGGCCACCAGACTCTCGCCGGCGAGCTCCCCTCCCAGGTCTGGCTCCAGGAGGGGGCCCCTTTTTCCCTATTCTGGGTGAGGTACAATTTAGCCGTTGATGTTTTTTCATTGGGGTCCTTTGAATCACTCTTTGTCTGGTCCCTCCCCTGGGACCACTCTGCCTTGGGAGACACTACCAGGGGCTAATGCCCCTGACAACACAGCTCCCAGGGTCACAGGGCCACACAAATCCCTCCACCGTGGTAAGGTGGGGATTCTTCGGGGGGGGCCTGCAACAGCTTAAGAAAGTTAAACAAGTCATGAATAAAATAAAGGATATAGACTCCAAAATTGTATTTCTACAAGAAACTCATCATTTAGATGAGGATAGTTTAAAGATTAAGAGGAGGTGGCATGGTAGTGTATATACAGCATCAGTCCCAGGCCAGAGGAGTTATGACTCTTATTCGTAAAACATTCCAATTCAATTGAAAAATATAATCAAAGATTGAATGGGAAGGTACTTAATGGTCCAAGGTTCTCTATTGTCAGAAAATTTAAAATAAGTAAACCTGTATGGCCCCAACATAGATGACAAATTTTTTTGTAGATCTGTTCCTTACTCTCTCAACATTTGCAGGACAGTAAATAATAGCATGAGATTTTAATTGCACATTAAACCCCAGTATGGTTAGATCCACAGGACTAGATCAATTTTGTGGAATAACAGTGGGGCCGACAGAGCACAGAGTATCCTTGTATGTATGCTGATGATATAATTCTATTCATGTCAAATTGAAGTAAATCAATTCCGGTCTTGTTAGAGCTAATTAAAGCATTTGGCGATATCTCAGGATATAAAGTGAAGAATACTAAATCCTCTATATTACTACTTAATGCAAATGAAAGAAAGAATCCAATTTCAGAGGTGATTCAATTTAATGTTGTAGAACAGTTTAAATATTTGGGAGTACAGATCTTGCCAAGGCTAGAACATGTTGTTAATGCTAATTATGAACCTTTAATGATAGAAATTAATGAATCGATTGATAGATGGATGTCACTTCCAGTGTCTATAATTGCGAGAATTAATATGTTAAAAATGAATATATAGCCAAAATTACTTTATTTACTTCAAAACATTCCTCTGCCACCACCTTCAGATTTGTTTTCAAAAATATATATATTTTTTATAGGATTTATATGGAACAACAGGAGGGCAAGACTTTGTTTGTCTTTGTTGTATTTACCATTTGATCGAGGGTGGTTAAAATGTACAAACTTAATGTGGTACTACTGAGCTGTGCAGCTGAGGTCTGTTATGTTCTATTTTTCAACAAAAGATTCTCCTCATTGGACTGAAATGGAATCTTACGGTCTAAAATAACCTCTTCCCTTATATTTATACTCAGACACAGTAAAAAAAAACTATGGAAACAAACTAAAAACCCAATTGTAAAACACATGATAAAGATATGGTATGCTGTAAAAAAGTACTTAAAGGAACCCCATTCATTGTCACAATATATTTCAATTTAGAGGAATCAGTTTTTCGTACCAGGAAGAGCAGATGCAAAATTTAAATTGTGGGACACTAAGGGACTCAAAATGATCCAAGACCTTTATTCGAAGGACTAAGATATTAGGATAGTAGTCTTATACTATCTATATCTATATCTATCTATAACTATATCTTGATAGTCTTTTGAGGAGCTGAGGTCTATTTTCAACCTCAGTAGAAAGAAATTTCTTCAAATACCTGCAGTTTAGGAAATGTGTTTAAGTAAATCAAATAATGCACTTACTAGACCCCTACACTCTGCTTTGGAAAAGATGATGATAAAGGATAGTTTGAGAAAGGGAATTATATCAGAGTTTTACAATCTGATGACATCCCACTCTTCCGAAAATTCACAGTGTAGGTTAAAGGCCTGGAAGGAGGACTTACAGCTTTAAATGTCGGATGTTGAATGGAAAACAGCTTGCGCTGATGCTCATACTAAGTCTATAAATACACGCCTGAGACTAATTCAGTATAAATGGTTAATGCGGACATATGTGACACCGCTGGATTTAAATCTGTATAACAAAAACATACCAGACACGTGCACAAAATGTACGGGAACTAGAGGAACACTGTTTCATTGTATTTGGCAATGAAGAAAGAACAAAATCTTCTGGGAAGAGGTAAGAGTTACTATTGAGAAGATTATTTCAAAACAAATCTTACTTGACCCTAAACTTTTTCTTTTTGGATTATACCCAGAGAAACATAAATATAGCAAAAATGACCGAGCATTTATAGACCTCAGCTTGCTTTAATGCCAAAACATGCATAGCATTGTTATGGAAAAACATTCACAGACCAAACCCTACTCGGTGGATAAGACAGTTGTTATCAAGCCTTCTGTTAGAGAGGATAACTTACATATTAAAGGCTAAACAACATGTGTTTGAGAACATTTGGGGACCGTTCATTAATTATGTTAAGGATCTACATTTAACCGATGATCAAGTGAATGACTAATTTCTGTGGACAATGCAGTTTTCCAACTTGTAAAAAAAAAAAAGTTATATTTTTCATGTAAATTCTTGTTATATTTTGCATTTGTGGCAAATAATATACTCCATTTTGTATAGATTACCATTGGTTAAAACAGGAGAAATATTATTGATTTGAGTTTGTTTTTTTTTCTTTTTGTTTGTCTTTTTGTCTGTTTTGGTTAAGTTGTTCTGTGTTAATGCAGCAATGTTAAGATTCAAGATTCAAGATTCAAGAGGTTTATTCGTCACATACATATACATACTTTCATACATATATGCAGTTGAATGTAATGCAATGCACCCGGTGATTACACACAAGTATGTTGTGTGATATACTGTTGTAAGTTGTGTGATATACAATATAAAAGTAAAAGGCTGTATTTCACTGTTGAAATAAATGGAAATAAAAACATTGTGGAAAAAAGAACAAAAAAAACATGTAAAACGAAAAACTAATTGGAAACAAATATACATCGTTTTTGACAGAACAACTCAGGCATAGTCGGACTGGACATCGGGAGCATCGGGAAATCCCAGTAGGCGGGTCGCCCTGTGTCTGAGTCCATTATAAAAAAACATGAGCGAGAGAGATCTGTGTCGCTGGCCCGCTTTGATTATGCACCAGCCCTCATCATCAAAGTGGGCCGACCATGCCGTTCAAAATGGACAAAAATGAGCGAAAAAAGAGGAAAGGTGGCACTTTAAAGGCAAGAGATAAAAAAAAAGTCACTTCAAGCTGATTCTACAACTTGCATGAAGAGAAGTGATATGTGCAGCAGCAGCAGCACTGCCGGCGGCACGCAACAGCATTTGATTTCCAAGGGATTTTTTTCGAAAGGTAGCACATAGCAGATAGCACAGTAACATTTCCTGGTGGAAATCCGCGTCCACAAAGTTCCGTTCCAGAGTGAGGCATGACTTGGAACTTAGGGCCCTCGGCTGTTTTCGAGCCGAGGGGTTTTCGAGATCCGAGTTTCAGTTCGGCCTGCGTGCCCGGGTGCAGCTAGAGCAGGGGTGTCCAAACTGTGGCCCGTGGTCCATTTTTGATTTGCCACAGCAAATTCTAGAAATATAATGGAATATGGCCCACACATAAAACTTGCGCTTGACTGTATTGTATTTCTTAGTTTTAACACTAGGTAGAGCTACTGTCTTTAACAAGGCAGCTTCTCCACAAAACGAGAGTTGCCGTGTCCAGAAACACAGTTGTGCAGCAAATCGAAGACTTGTCAGCTAACTTAAAACATCACGTGTCTGATAAAGCTTTTGAAAGTGCTTTTGAGTTTAACTCGATTGCATGCGATGAGAGCACAGACACCGCACAGCTGTTAATTTTTTTTAAGTTTTGCATCACGGAGGAGCTGGTTGATCTTAGGAGTCTAAAGGGCACAACAATGGGTAAGATTTTTTTTTAAGCTGTGTCTGATGCAATTGACATGATGGGACTTAAATGGGTCAAGCTGTGTAGAGTTACAATGGATGGGGCTCCAGCAATGACAGGTGAGCGCAAAGGAATGGCCTCTATGGTGTGCGCCAAGGTGCAAGAGAGTGGAGGTGAGGCTGTTAAAATGCACTGAATCATCTACCAAGAAGCCCTCTGTGCCAAGACAGTCCAGCGTGGCGATGTAATGAAGACTGTTGTGAAAACTTTGAACATAATTCAACCACGAGGGCTCTACCACAGAGAGTTTGAAGCTTTCCTATCTGATGTTCATCATTACATTTACATTTACATTTACATTTAGTCATTTAGCAGACGCTTTTATCCAAAGCGACTTACAAGGGAGAATAACATTCAAGCTACATTGTAACAGAAACATTAGTGTAACAATAAATAAACACTGCGAAGTAGTGCTAAGTAATTGTAAGGAGAGGAGGTGCTCTCTGAAGAGCTGGGTCTTCAAGTGATTCTTAAAGACAGAGAGGGAGGTCCCTGCTCTGGTGGTTTGGACAAATGAGAATAGCCTGGATTGCCGTGGTTGTGCAGCCAGCACAGCCAGGCGATGCTCATTTGATGAACGCAGCATCCGGGGGTTAACATGTGCTCTTACAAGAGCATTTAAGTAAGTGGGAGCATTCCCAACAATCACTCTGTAGGCAAGCATCAGAGACTTGAACTTGATGCGAGCGGCTACAGGTAACCAGTGGAGCTCGATGAGCAGTGGAGTAACATGTGCCCTCTTTGGCTGGTTGAGCACCAGTCTCACCGCTGAATTCTGTATCATCTGCAGTGGCTTCACCGCACAAGCCGGCAAGCCTGTTAAGAGAGCGTTGCAGTAGTCGAGGCGGGAAATCACCAAAGTTTTTACCAGCAGTTGAGTGGCATATTGGGTCAGGTACGGCCTGACTTTTCGGATGTTGAATAGTGCAAAGCAGCACGACTGAGAGACGGCGGCAAAATGGTCCGAGAATGTCAGTTGGTCATCAATAATGACACCTAGATTCCTTGTAGCCTTGGTAGGAGCAAGAGATAAAGAGGAGCTTCACATTCTGTGTGAAGCTCCGTCTCTTTGAGACACAACTATGTAACTTCAATGTTGCACACTCCCCCATGCTGTTCGAAATCAAATTTGCTTTTCCAAAGGCCAAGCTTTTCTGCTAAAAAGGAGAAATTTGTGTCTGTGATCACATATTTCATGACAGAATTCAGTCAGCGCCTCCAAGATTTTTCTATGAGAAAGAAATCTTCTTCTATAGAAAGAAATCATGCTGTTCGCAACTCCCTTCCTGATGGATGCAGGGAGTGGAAGAGAGTGGAAGAGAGTCTGCAATTAGGACTTATCGAAATGCAGTGTGATAATTCTCTGAAGAATCAACATCAGCTTCTCTCCCTACCCGACTGCTACCGGAGCTTGGAAAAGGCCAAGTTTCCGCTGATGAGAAGCCATGCAAAAAAAATGATGAGTCTGCTCAACATACATATGTGAGAAAACATTTTCTCTGTTAACTCTGGAAAAAAAGCAGATTGAGAACCAAAATGACCGACAGCCATCTCTGTGATGTCCTTCGCATTTCAACCACCAAACTTACACCTGACCTGCTGGTCATCCTTCAGTCCAAAGCGCAGCATCACTGCTCCCACTGAGTGCAATGCTGTTCCCATTATATGTGAGTTAAAAATGTATTACAAAGTATTCATGAGTAAATAAGCCCAATTACTTAATAAATTCAGTCAATTAAAGTTGATAATATTTTCTAACAAACGTTAGTGTTGTGTAAACAAGCCCAATAACTTATTTGCATAACAAGCTTGAAATATACCCATCCCCTTTTCTCTTATGTTTCCCCCTTTTTGCAGGGCTGTGAGGGGGATCACCATTCTGACTACGAAGCAATCTGAGGCTGCTGTTTTTAGAATGTGCTGCCAGCCATTGTAACAAAATGGAAAGCTGTGATGTAGGGTGTTTTTTTTCTTTAAGCATATTCAATTATCATGCATATTTTACATACATTTACTAACTTTAATAGTTATCGCTAGTGAGTGGCCCAGCCCTTCACATATTTTGTGAAAAAAGTTAGGACACCTCTGAGAGTTGCGAACGAACACCTCTTTTGCCAGAGCGACTAACTCAAGATTTGTTCACTACAAACGATCGTTCGCAAGTCTTGCATCACTGTTGTCAACAATATAGACCTGGCCCCAAAGCGATCTTTACAGGGAGAAATTAATTATAGCTTTCACAAGCATTCCTGATGTCCGTGTTTAGGCTTTTCAAACTTGGTCGTTTCTACCTAAGTACAGTATGTCTCTCAAATGGTACCTGCATTGGTGCATTCTTTTATTGTAAACCTTGAATCTTGTCTGTACGCATTCTGAAAACGATGCACAGAAAGTGATTCCCAACCCTCCCATCTACCTTTAAGGTGTAAGTCACAAAATTGTATTTGATTTAAGCACATATAAAATAGGAAAAAAATGTACGTTTGTCTGCATAAAAGCTTTTTGTTTTGTGTGTGTGTGTGTGTGTGTGTGTGTGTGTGTGTGTGTGTGTGTGCGTGTGATGACTAACGCCGGGATGAATATTGTGCTAAAAAAACTGTTGAAGAGAAGAGGCTAGCGGGCGAGGGAACCGCTCACCTACTTCACGTTAAGCCTCTCTCTGGAGGGCGGGTTACACCTACACAACTCAGCCATAAGCACCAACAGGAGAATTTGAACACGCAAAGTGTCGACATAAACACACACATAAGCCTGTGTTTCTGCAGGCGTTTTGCATTACACCGTGCACATCACTTCTGTAGCCGGTAATAGGGGGATACTCATACTGTAGGGGATGGTAGCTCAGGAGGTAGAGCTGGTGGTCTAGTGATCTAAAGGTTGCTGGTTTGATCCCAGGCTCCTCCTGCTAGCATGCTGTAGTGTCCTTGAGCAAGACACTTAACCCCTAATTGCTCCTGATGGCTGCGTCTGTCGGTGTTTGAACAATTGTAAGTTGCTTTGGATAAAAGCGTCTGATAAATGTACTCAAGTTTTTGTAGAAATTTGCCTTTTTGTCTGTTTCACTCAGATTGGAGGGATTGGAAGGTAAACACAAATTCATTCCTGTGTGTCCAGTGCCGAGATAGCGACGGGCTGCATGCTAAGTGTGTTAGCTCAATGCAAGGCTGCAGAGGGAATCAAATAGCCTAGCTCCTGTGAAATTAGGGAAATATGCCTTTCAGCGTCTCAAAATCAATTTAAGCAATATATCTTGTGAGTGAAAATAACTTACTTGGTTATTTTAAATGCTTCAAGTGAGTTGGGAGTTCCCAGTTACGAACAGCAATGCCTCGCATCAGAACATTACGGTCAAACAAAACTCAGCCAACTGAACTGGCAACCCTACAGTTTCACAGGTGACTTGCCAGCTGATGAATCCCTCATGAACTGATAACTGATCACATGTATTTGGTATGAGGGAGAGAGCGACAATTATCTCAACATACGTTTTGTAGCCTGTGTCTAGATGAGATTATTACATGCAAAAGTCACATGTTAAATCTTAAAAGTAACAGATCCGTTCTCGGTACTCACAGTACAAACTGTGTTTTTCCTCAATGGATAGTGAATCAATAGTGCCCGAAGCAATATGTCAGCTTATAATGGCTGGAAATACGCACACTTTAGCTCAAGTATTGAGCTCCCGAAATGTAACGATGTCAGGAAGTTACATTTTAGTGGAAAATCATTGTCCCAAACGTCCTCCAACGGAAATACAGGATGGCATGGTCTTAAAACAGAGGTTTTGGCACTCGTCAAATTGTACCATCCACATCCGTTGAAAGGAAACTAATGATTTAACTTACACACATAGGCAAGCTGTGGAGTTCTTGCACCTGTCCCTAACCCCGAGGGTCATTGTGTGTGTGTGTGGGTGTGTGTGAGGGAGAGAGAGAGAGAGAGAGAGGGAAAGAGAAGAAATTGGTGGTTTTATGGACATGGCTTGTCACTGATACATAATCACTGTCATTTACCTAATCAACCGTGTGTATGTGTGGGCGATGGTATGCTGTGTGTTTGTGGTGTGTGTGTGTGCGTGTGTGTGTGTGTGTGTGTGTGTGTGTGTGTGTGTGTGTGGTTTGTGTGGCAGCTTCAAGGAACATCAGTTCGCTTTTAGGTGTGTTTATGTGATTTAATGTGTTTACTGTGAGTGAATAAAGCTTTCTGCCTATCTACAGCATGTATCTATGTATCTGTGTATCTATCGCTATCTTAGCATTATCTATATTTGATGTAAGTGTCGGTCTAAATGTCTACTTTGTCTAGATAGATATATAGATAGATAGACAGACAGACAGACAGATAGATAGATAGATAGATAGATAGATAGATAGATTATAGCCCCTTTCTGCCTTGTGCTAAAAGCCGTAAATATATTGGCGATGTTCCGTGTTGGCGTCTTGTGGAAAAGAGATCCAGCCTCGATGTGCCGTAAAAGCCGTTCCGTAAATTTTCCCGCTCTCAAAGTGATACAAATCATGGGAAAATGCCGGTACGGCTGTAAATGGAAGTGTGTGGGAATGGGAAACATTGCTGTAAAGTTGTGATGGAGTTGAATCCAAATAGTGGATTTTTACAAATATTTATTTTGTCATCCTAATCGGAAGTGTCAACATGGATGATCTCAGGAGCGTCTGGATCCGGATAGTGGAAGGGTTATGATAGCCCTCATCAGACTGTTCATATTGGGCAGTATCCAGTACTGCCCGGTGGACATTGTCTGCCCCTTATCCAGTAATCCCAGTGTGGGGAAGTTCTCCCGATCTATTTTCCGTCTGTTCAGCATCAGCGATTTCAATCTTTTACACATCGCATGGACCGTTTAAAAGTTTGTTCACGCCAAAAGAAGCAAATGCTTTCATGATTCCATAACTTTAAGCCGACAGTTCGACTCTGTTATGTGCCTGTCTAGAACACAGTTCCACAGGGCCCATAAATCATCATTTGTCTTGACAATTGAAGTTTTCCCCTATGTTGTGGTGACAACAGATTTTTGAAACTTTGAAGACAGCTTGCGTTCATGCGAAGCAACCACATCCCAGTTAGCTGTCTAATGCTTTACCATCAATTCTTGTGTCAATCTTAGTCTCCCTCCGTATCATCCAAGAAAGTCGCATAGCTTTCAATGTTTCAATCAAAGATATAAAGTCTGTTACACAAAGCAAGTCCTTCGTGGCAAAATCACTGTTCTCAAACAATACGAAAATGAAACAAGCACGAAGAGAAACTTTTTTGTTTGCATCTGTCGTAAAATCTGCTCTGTATTTATTTTAGTTTGTCCACTAGTTTTGGCATATTCAGCTAGAATCTCAAGTAATACATCGAACAATTGCAATATGTTGTGCACTGAACCCGATTTTGAGCTCCATCTAGTATCGCACGATCGTTCCAGCTCGTCCAGAATCTTCCGTGATATTCCTTGTGCAGATAAATCCGCGGTCAGCCCACTGCCTGTTCTTTGAAGACCCCTCCATGAATGAATCTGAAACAAACAGCAACTAGCTCACATCTGGCTAGATCTTTATACTCTTCCGCAAGTATGGCAAAATATTATTTATGCAGTTCAGCCTTTATCTTACAAATCAGAATTGATGCTGCAGCCTCAAGCACCTCGTCCTGAATGTGGTGGTGTCGTGACCAAAAAGGTTCACACCTTGGCCAAGAAAAAACTGGATCTTTGGACAACACCTTTTTCTGTTCTAGTCTCAAAAACTTGGAAGAAAGTACAGGAAACCTTGGAGAGTCTGATGCCAAGAGGTTTATTGTGTATCTGAGAGTCAAGTATAATATCAAATCAGTCAAGTACCATATCAAAATAAAACCACGATTTTAGGTAACATCAAATTAACCATAGCTAATATTTATGGCCCCAATGAGGATGACCCAAATTGCCTTTAGGAACCTTAGGCCAGATTAGGTTTCATAAAATGTTCTATATAGTATCGGCCTGTGTGTTCCAACTGGAATGTTTAACATGTTCTTCCCTCAGCTGTTTCATTTTTTTTAAATGCTTCAGTAAGATTGCCTCCTTCTCCTGCATGCATGGGAATGACAGTGCAACATTCTTCTTCCACGATGTCACCCACTCCCTTATCCTCAGCGTATGTTTTTCTGCAACAAATCTGTTTTGTAGGGTCAAAAGTGAGACGGCATGCATTTGTTCTCTCACCCCCCTCTAATGGGAATTGAGCCTGTGATTTGCCCCGATATTATCCAATCCTCGTCTATTACCTGATGGTCACTGGGCACGCCATCTGGCTCCTGGTTAACCGCAACGTTTACCTGAGGATCTAGTTTCCATGGGGTAGCCGCATTTCTTTTGCCCTTTTACTTAGTTCCTCTGGTGGAGGGGCTAGCAATTGTCAAATGTCTATACATCTATACTATCTGTATAAACAAATAGTCTATCCCATATACATAACTCTATTCCCTTTACTTCTATTTGGTACCGCCACTCTGAATTTCCCTTTTGAGTCTTATTTTATTTTATTTATATTATTCTATTCACTTACTGGATTACGTTTTAGGAATCAGTTAGTTTCAGTTAGTTAGCTAGGTAGAAATTAGGTTAGCTATTATGTTCGGTTTAGAAACTATTGTGCATAATCTCCGGGTATGTTAAGACATTTCACTACATACAGTATATGTATGAACTTATGTATACATACTGAATCTCTTGAATCTTGAATCGTCCTGTGAGCAGGACTGGGACACAAATTCCTGTCCAGTTAGGCAGGAGCTGGAACACAATTTGTTAATTTTCCTCCCAAAACCAGAACATATCTCCCAGGGGGAGAGTCTCTTTAGAGATGTCAGACAGTCGGTATTGGCGTATCAGTGTCTTATTTTTCTCATACACAACATGGCCCTGACTTGGCACGGGCTGTTGACATTTGATCTGCTGCTGCTATTGGCTGTGGTGGCATTGTTTGGGAACCAACGTCCTTTCTACGTTGCACTAAACCAGGGGTGGCCAACCAGTCAGAGACTAAGAGCCACTTTTTTTACTGTGTTACTGCAAAGAGCCACATCATACACATTGGCACACATGAACATCACCCCATCCCTTCCTCACACACACACACACACACACACACACAGACCTCTGCTCAGCCAGATTCATTGTAAATGTCACACACCAACATGATAATGACAGAAATTGACTCCTAGTCCCCGCGACCCGACTAAGGATAATCGGTTGAAGATGGATGGATGGATGGAGTACTAAGACCACAGGCCAGTTATTTTCACCAATTAACATTGTGTGCACTGTCTCTCACACACAAACTCTCAGTTCAACCAAGTCCACAAACAAAAATATAACATTGTGTGCACTGTCTCGCACACACAAACTCTCAGTTCAAAAAGTACTGTTGTTTATTTATTCATAGAGGGAGGAATTGGACTTCGGGTTTAATGATAAGGATGTATTTTTTTCATGTTGGGTCAATTTATTCAATAGTGTCCCTTAAACCCTAACCTTTAAGAATCAGCTTTGGCTCTTGCCTATCATACACGATCCGATGCTTTGGCCATCCACATATACCTGGGACTAGGTGTTCCGGAGCCCTGGCCACATTTTTGAAAATGTGTGGTTACGAGGATCGAACCTGCTATCGGAGCTCGATATGAAATGAAAGTACTGCGTTTCCGCGGTATACCTCTCAGTTCAACCAAGTCCACAAACAAAAATATAATAATTAACAATAGCGTTTTTCTCTTACTATGCATGTTGCTTAGTGGGACTTCTGGCATTCCTTGTCTTGAACAATCCTCTTCAAATGTGGCTTGAATTCCGTTGTTGCCACTCGAAGCAATTCTTTCACATGGGTGTCAGTCAGAACAGATCGATGCTTTGGTTTCACATGTTTTTGGGTAGAAAACACAGACTCGCAGACGTATGTTGACCCAAACATTGACAGTATCTTAAGCGCAGCGTTTGACATTGGGGCATTTTTCCATTGGCACACTTTTCCAGAACTCAATGGTCCCTTCCCTTAAAGCAGCTTTAAGGGAAGGGACCATTGAGTGTGTGTGTCGCGAGTCGCGACACACACACACACACACACACACACACACACACACACACACACACACACACACACACACACCTCCAGCCTTCACAGTTCTCCATCGGAGATGTCCGATACGCAACGCAATTCGCCGGCCGATCCATCTTATATGTTGACTACTAACCATGTCAATAGTGTTGAAAATAAACTTCCAAAGCTTTTCTAATCTTATTTGGTGTTTTATTAGTCCTAATGCCGCGTTAGACGCGTTCCAGTCGCCTGGAATGTGTCTATACGTTGACTTTGTATGGAGGCGCGCCGCCCCGGCGCTTTTGGTGTAAACGCGGCATTAGGACTAATAAAACAGGCGTTAATGGGACATGACTCCTGCTGCTGTCCGCTTTGAGTAAATGAGGAAGTGATCCGCGGTGGAAAACGAGTGATATATCATAGCGATTTTATAATCCTAATAGGTAATGAATGGCTGCGCTTGTTTTTTTTCTGAGTTTTTGACGCTTGTCATGTGAAAGCCCCTTAAGAGCCGCATGAAACCAGCCAAAGAGCCGCATGAGGCGTGCGAGCCGCGGGTTGGCCAGGCCTGCACTAAACCTTCTGTGTCATTCAGGGCTGCAGTGTTGCTTTGCTCTTGCCTCTTTACTACACAAAATGGAAATACCACGTGATCTGAGATTCTTACAACTGGTGGTGTCACAAAATCAGCACCTGTCAGTGTTTTGTCTGTCTGGGCAGACTTTTTGGTCGTGGCAACTTCCTCTTTTTTACTCCCTGGAATTAGCCGGATTTTAGGAAGTTTTATACCTTTGTAGCAGACTACGCAGGTTTTCTGGCATACTTGTTTAGCTGAAAACTCTAGCCATTCGTAGAACATGTTGGACCACCACTGTGATGTTCTTTGTTTGTTTGGCCCTACCTGACATTTTGTCCTTATGTACCTTTTTTCCCTATGACCTTGTGCAGTGATCGTTATCAGCCTATGGGACCTTTGTATTTCTCCTACTGCTACTGTACCATTGGCTGGCAGTACCTTTGCCCTGTTACCTATGGTTGGAAACAACATGAATGTCAGTATTAGTGCGGCGGCCGCTAGTGCCCTTCCTGGTCCCCCAGGTGTCATTTCTTTGGCCCTTTCCTTGTGATGGAGTTTAATGCTCTCATATTTCTGACCCTCCCTCTCTGGGACTGGTTGCCTGTCTACTTTGACTTCTTGCTGGGCTAGTGGTCTCACTGCTTGCAGAGCTGCTTGTTGGGCTGCTGCTTGTGGTGTACCTGCTTTCTCGCCCCATGACACTCTGCCTGGCAGATAATCTCCTGTATCGTCTTCTCCCTGTGGGGAGGTGTCACCTTCCCCATCACTGCGGCAGTCTCACCTGCCCCTTCCTGTCTCTGTGGGGCGGTTTCACCTGCCCCTTCCACCATAGGGGCTGTTGTTCTCCTTGAAAAAGCCGCAAATGTTCTCCACTCTCTACTTTCTTTTGAACACCTTGACGCAACCCAATCCCCTGGTTTTAGCCTTGTTGGTCCTCTGGGATGTCTGCTTCTCTGTCGTCTGTGGCACCTTTCACCTGTTGGAACACAGCTATGAATTTGTGTTAGATGTGATGGGTAGCTTTGCAGCTCCCTTTCCAGTTGCTCCAGCAGGGATCCTTCAAATGGACCTCTCATTACATTTCACTGCATATATGTATGCAGTGAAATGCATACATATATTTATATATATGTATATATGTATGTATGTATATATATTTACATATATATACATATAATGCATACATACAAACTTTTTTATTTGTCACATACATATACTATGTATATGTATGTGACAAATAAAAAATCTTGAATCTTGAGGTAAGACATGGATCTTCCCGTAAGCATTTCATGCAGGGTTAGGTGTGTTATTTTGTTAGTGCTTGATCGCATGGACAGTAGTGGATGTGGCAAGGGCTGCATCCAATTTAGTGGGCCATCTTCCATTATCTTGGCTAGTTTGGCCTTCAAAGTTCCATTAGTGTGCTCGACTGTTGCTTGGGACTGACGATGATACATGCATCTAAATCTCTGTTTGATTCCTGGAATTTTTAATTCTGTCCTAAATGTCTCTGTCACAAACTGCAGCCCGTTGTCTAAGCTTATGCTATTGGGAATGCCAAATCTTGGAAATACTTCCCCGCACAAACACTTTGCCACTGATCTGGAATATAGCCCTGGCGTGGGCCCCTCTAACCCTAACCCTAACCCTAACCCCCCTTCTTGACGTTGTAATGTGCACACGCTTCACACTCATGCAATGTTCTATCAACCGTGGCCGCCAAAAACGGTGCCCACCAAACAACTTGAGGCTTCTTATAACCTCCCCACTTAAGCAATGGTCTCTATGTGCATTCCTAGTGGAAAACCATAGCAGTCACATGGGTAGCACAAAATGGCCATCATGGCTCCGCCACAGGCCTTTTTGGGGCATATCTTGCATATTCAGAATTGCCCCTCGTTTTACCCAGACAGGTTTTTCTTGACCGCTAGTTCTGTCCTGGGCTAGAATGGGGGAGGGCAGGGTTATGAGGGGTGCCAGGTCTTCAGCCAGCAGAAAGGGTCCTATTGAAGTTAATGATGCTGCATGTCTGGCTGCCTCATCAGCGGCATTGTTACCTTTTGCTATAATGGTGTTTGTTTATTGGTGTGCCGGGCACTTGGCGATAGCGAGTGCATTGGGGAGGTGCCTAGCTGCAAGCAACTGAGTGATAGCGTTCCCATGGATAATGGGTGTGCTGTCAGCCCTGTGAAAACCTCTCTGTTTCGATATGTTGCCATAGACATGACATATGTCGTATGCATATGCTGAATCTGCGTATATGTTGAGGTGCTTGCCTGCTCCCAGCTCGCATGCTGCTGTTAGAGCTCTCATTTTGGCGAGTTTGGTGGCGCATGGCTGAGCTATCTTAATTGTCTGGATATCTGTGAAGGTTTCACCATCATCATTTAATTGTAAGACGGCAAACCCTTCGTGGTTACCGCTAACATCTCTGAAACACAAGCAATCCACAAAAACATTTGGATCTGCTGTGAGTGGCTGGGTTTGTAAGTCTTTGCACATACGCTAAAAAACTTCCGTGTCCTGGACACAGTTATGGGGTGTATCATCTACAGGCAACACCATTTTGGTTGCTGGGTTGACGATATTGCAGCGCAAAGGGTAAGCTCGTGGGGAAAGAAAGTATTTTTGGCCTGTATTAATACAAACCGAGGACTCATGAGTAGCGAGTTAAACTGGTGGGACGTATACAACGTTAATGGGTGGCCCATGGTTAATGAGGAGGCTTTTTGGAATGCAAAAAGTGCTGCCACCAGTCCCTGGTAGCAGGGAAGCAACTAGACCCGATTACACCTTTTGCTACAACCTTTTGCTATAATATGCCAGCGGTTGCTTGCCTATTGGTGTGTCTTGCATCAGTACTGAGCATGCGTAGCCTGATAATTCTGCCACATATAGGCAAAACAGTTTGGGTGAGTAGTTTGGGTTGCCAAGTGCTAGGGCAGATAACTTTTTAATGCCACAAAGGCTCCATCAGCCTCTTCAGTCCACTATAAGGGTGCTTTATTGCTCAATTGTCCTGCTGTCTGTGGTTTTGGGGCATTTACTACCAACTGTATTTACGATGGGGCAATCAGTTTCTTGTCACTCTGCAACTGTCTCCCCAAATAGGTAACCTCAGGCTGACAGAATTGTAACTTATCTCTGCGGACTTTGTGGCCCCTTGTTCCTAGTGCTGTGAGAACTGTGACCAAGTCTTTTTCACACTCTTCTTTGGTAGGACTTAAGAACTGTACTGGAAACATGCAGGTCGTGTAGGTCCTAGGCCAATACGCTGTAAACGATTGTCGGGCTGTCTAAAAACCCTTTTGGCAGCCTTGTGTATGTGTATTGGGAGCACTGAGAGGTAAAGGCAAAGAGATACTGTGAATCAAGATGTACTGGCATGCTGAAAAAAGCTGAGCATAAATCAATCACAGTATACCATTTGGTGCCAGGTGGAATGTTAGAGAGCAGTGTATGAGGGTCAGGGACAACTAGTGGTTCGGCATCAACAATGGAGTTAACGGCCCTCAGATCATGTACCAAAGGATAATCAAGAGAGTGTGTTTTTTTTAACGGGAAGATCGCCGTGTTACAGGGGCTTGAGGTTTTCCTCAGAACCCCTGGTGCCTCCAGTCCTGCAATTGTGAATTATACCCTCTATGGTGTGTTGTTTGAGAGGATATTGTTTTAGGTGAGGTAGCCTAGCTCCTTTTTTATTTTTATGTGTACAGGCTCTGCTGATTTTACAAATCCTACATCTATGTTGTGTTTAGATCTATCTTGTGTGTAAGATCTCATGTTCCGAGGCCATAAGCTGTCTGGCTGGAATGCGTCCAGGCTTTCCTACGTCATAAACTAGCCCTGACATCCTGATGTATTGATTGTCGGGGGAGACGTGGATAAAACTGCTCGTTGGCTTCCAATCCAGCACCTGTAGTGCTGTTTGAACCATTAGACCTAATTCATGATTCATGATGTGGGGGTTAGAGTTCTGGACTTGGAACCACTCCTTCAGTTCCGGTGGTAGTGTTACAGCTGCGCCTTGTGGTCCGATGTATATGTCCTGGCTGATAATGGAGTACTGTTTGCCGTTGATCAGCTCTTTCCAGCATGCATTGAAATAGGAGTGTGCAGTTGTTGTTCATTGACTCTTCCTAATTTGGCTCGCAGCCATGGCTCCCATGTACGCCAGTGCAGCGCTGAATCTTGCGGCGTCAGTCATAGCCCGTATACTAGCGGCTGTTCCCAGTCGCTGGTTTCAGTTTGGGTTGCCACCACGGGCAGCATGCCTTTGGGGGGTGTGGGGGTGGGGGTCTTTCATCTTGTTGCATTGGGTGTCCCCACATCATTGGCCTTCCTCGCAGCATTGCGGACCCTCTACCTTGCAATAATTGTCCCCTGAGGGGTTGACATGCACACGAATGGGTGGTAGTGGCGCTGCTGTGGGGTTGGTCAGCGGTGCCGGCGTCGGCCATGGGATGTGATTTTGCCTGGTGTACCACAGGTGCTTGGGGCGCTGATGCTTCAGTGTTCTGGGTTTGGATAGTTATCATAGGGGCTTGGGTTTTCTTTTTTCTTTTTTCTGCTTGCTCAGTTTCTCCCAGCTGCGCTTGGATCAGTTTGTGGGCCAGTTGTTTGTTTAGCTCCTCTGCCTCTCGTCTTTTCTTACTGCAGTTTTCCACATGGTGGGCAATGTGCTCTGAGAACATGGGCTAGTACATTTTCCTCAGCCCCACGACGTTACCCAACCCTTCCTGCACCTCCTGTGGCATTGCCCTCTTCACAATCAGTATGAACAGTCATAGTGTGGTGTTGCTGGCATTCCAGGCGCTCCCTGTCTCATCTTTTCAATTGCGTTGGAAGGCATGTAGAAACTTTGATGGACAGTCAAATCCTCATCCTTCGGTTTCTCCCTCTAGCTTGGACAGATCCATTTTTTCTTGGCAATGTGTTCTTAGACCTGCCCATACATGGTTGCGGTGTCCACCAAAACCCATGTTGTCGACATTATTGCCGGTCACCACTCTTGATAAAATTGCACCGTAGAAGATATCCTCTGTTGTGTGTTTCCCCGCCATGTGCATCAGCAGAGCTTTAATGTCTCCCAGGGCCAGCGTTATTCCTGCTGTGCTTTCTTCCATTGCTGTTATCCATTTGTTTGCTCCTTCAGTGAGGGCTGGCAGCCTGGTCGCTAGGCTCACCATGTCCATAAATTACCATGGCACATAGCATCGTTCGTGTCCAGGTCCTTTAGTCACTAGGGGGTACATGCTGCCTTCCTCTTGCTCGTCGTTGGTAGTGTGTCTTCTCTGCAGCTGTGTTCCATCTTTCTCCCACACTGCCTGTTGGTTTTGCCGCTGTGTTTCGGTTGCATCTCTGTCTCTCTGTTTTTCGTTTTCTTCTCCAGTCTTGCAGGACCTCATTGTTCCTGCCAGCCACAGGTGCAGTGTTTTCCAGTCTTCTTGTTGTTTCCATGTGTCACTCTGGGTGTGGATGTCTTCCCATGTTGGTCTTGGAGCCCCGCTGTCATGTCTGCGATTGTTTTCTCTACACTTGACAGCAGTTTCTCAAGTTTGGTTCCTTTCTGTGGGGTCTAGTTGATCACCTGTAATCTGTCGGATCTGGAGCGGGGCACTTCTAATGGTAGGGAACATGATGATGCTGATGTTGTTGTTTGCAGCTGGGTCCATCTCGGCACTGTTGCTATCCTGTCTGTTCCTTGTCCACGTATCTCTCTGATCTGTCCTCCCAAAGCTTGTCCGCATAGTTCAGTCTGTCTTTGAAGCGGGCTCTAGAGTCTCTCCTTCTGCTGCTCTTTCCTGAGTCTGTTGGTCTTTGGTGTTTAGTGATGCCGTTTCTATGGCTGTGCTGCCTCTTCTGAGTGTGTGCTTGACCTGTCAGGCTCACTGCTGTTCTCTGTCTTTTCTCTCCCTTTCCTAGGCGTTGTCTCTTTCCTACTCCTGGGCGTTCTTGTTTGGACTTTCTGTCCCTCCCTCAGTGTTAGGGTGGAATCTCCCTGTAGTTTGTCTGTCATTTCTCGCCTGCTGTCCTTACTAAGGCCTATCGGATACTGTCCTACTCTAAACTGTTTTTTTATCATGTGGGTAAGGTGGTGGGTGGTTTTAAAAAGGGGGAGCTTCTGGCCTTTTTTCTCTGTTTCCCTTTTCCTTTGTCTCCTTTCCCTGGGTCTTTACTGTCCTCCATCATTATCTTACATAATGCTCTAACTGTTTTTAGGTGATTACCCCCCTCTTGTCTGAAACAGCCCAGCACTTCCCATTATTTTGCTCTTTTTCCTGCCCTCTTGTCACCTGTGTCTTTGGCTTTGTGGTGTTTTATGTTTACCTCCACCTTGTCACAACACGCCATGTTAAAAGTGCCCTCTTTTGGCCACTAAGTCAGACAGCCACCCCGATTTTGGAGTATTCTAGTGTATGCAAACTTTTTTATGATACTTTCCTTGACTACCTAGGGTAGGATGATGCCTACAACCCCCTTTTCTCCCTCAGTAGCCAATCCGTTAATCTAAATTATGCCAGAAACCCTTCCACACCTACATTGGTTGCTCTATTTATCTCTCTGTGTTCTTCCTGACACTTCACCCACTCCAGGCGGTTCATGTAGTCTCTGAGCTAAATCGCAGACATACAACTTATTTTACCACTATATTAGCAATATTTGCAAGCACTTATATACACTTTTCTTGGCCAAGTGTTGCTGCCCTAAGGCCCTCTAGTGACGCACACGATTGCCTGTCCCTTAGGCAATTCTTAATCCTAATCAACTTCCTGTCCGTTTGGCCCTCTCCTTCGCTTGGTCACTTGGGTCCTGTGCCGTCGCAGTCATAGAGCGGTATACACACTAGTTTGCCGGCAAGTTCTTCTTGAACTTTACCTTTTACCCGTCTGGCTCTCTTTCTAGATACACTTCCTCAACACTAGAAAGACGTATGTAATTACTTTGTGACAAACTTGACAAACTGTACCTTTACCCACATACAGGCCCTGCTAAATCTTAGTGTAATTATGACATACATGCCGTTGTCTCTTACTAGACCCGGGAACCTAATAATCGATAACAAACATCTGTACACTGCTCTATTTTCAATAAACACAATAGGTTCATTAATCGATTTCATTGAATACACAAAGAACTTTTCTCAATACCGTAAACGCGACTAGCATACTGCTGACATGTTGTTTAAGGTAATTCTTCACTCTTTTCCCTATGGTTCTTCTGTGTGTTCGGCGACAGTTAGTGTTAGCCAAACCAACCCCCCAGCATGCACAAGACTAATCACAAACCAACTGATTATAACCACATTCAACAGGAGATCATTCACACTTTCCGTACCATGGTTTTCTCAAAACATACATGCACATAGATTATTTGCATCAGCCTCTGTTTTAGTTCCTTTTCCTGTTTCAGTTTATAATCAGTAATCTTTAAACTAGGTCAATAACTAAGTTTCGTTGTAGAAGAGACTTTTCAAATACCTGAGTCTTGCACTTAGGCACAAACTGAAATTGCAGAAGCTCTGCTTACCCATAAATTTGGTGCCCAGTTGTGTTTCTGAGGCGAAGGCTGGTCCCCCACAAGTTCTGGGCCTCGGTCTCGGTCGTCATTCTCTCCTGTCTGGCTTGCCAATTGTCAAGAACAAAAAGGTCCCTACCTGGGCTGGGGAAAAAGTCTGGATCTTTCGATGACACCTTTTCTGTTCTGGTCTTAAACACTTGGAAGAAAACGTAGGTATTGTTGGATGTAGTTTGGCGCTTAAAATGGCGCCCGTTAGAAATGACAGGGCGTTTTGCTTAAAATGGCGGCTCTGGTAGGAAATGTCCCTTTGTGACAATTTACATCCATGTAGCCTATTGTGACAACTTGCTTAGGAGAGACTATATAGGGTTGTGTCTTTGTCGTCACTCTCTCTCTCTCTCTCTGGCTCCCGCTCGTCTCTTGGTCTTTGACGTTGCTAATTGACCATGTTGCAGTAGCGCCAATAAAGGATCCATTTTGCATCGCACCCGTCTCCGTCTTATTGGGGAACCTCCACACATCAACCAACCTGGGAGGGATCGGTTTTCTTCAGGATCCCAACAGTATCTAGCAGAGTCTGATGCAAAGAGGTTTATTGTGTATCT